>NW_024355205.1:35352465-35477546 GCF_902729225.1 Pteropus medius
GGAGGGAGGGAGGGAGGGAGAAAGAAGGGAGGAAAGGAGAGAGAAGAAAAGAAAGAGAAAAAATAACATGTGTTGATCAGGATTTAGAGAAATTTGAACCTTTGTGCCCCATCGGTGGGATTGTGAAATTGCGTAACCACTCCATAGCAGTTGCACCATGAAGGTTCCCCAAAAAACTAAACATAGAATTACCATATGATCCAGCAATTTCCTTTCTGGGTATATGCCCCCCAAAATTGAAAGCAGATGTCAAAGAGATATTTGCACACTCATGTTCATAGCAGCATTATTCACCAGCCAAGAGGTGGGGGCAACCCAGTGTCCATCAACAGATAAATGGATTTAAAAAAATGTGGTCTATACATACAACGAAGTATTATTCAGCCTTAAAAAAGGGAGGAAATCCTATCACACGCTGTAACATAGATGAACCTTGAGGGCATTAAGCTGAGTGAAATAAGCCAGTCACAGAAAGACAGATACCGTATGATTCCACTTATATAACGTTTCTAAAGTCGTCAAATTCATGGAGACAGAAAGTGTAATGGTGATTTTCAGGGACCGGAGAGAAGGAGGATGAAAAATTATTGTTTAATGGACATAGAGTTTCAGATATGTAAGATAAAACTTTGCTGGAGATCTGCTTTGCAACAATGTGAACATATTTATCACTACTGAACTTTAAAACGGTTAAGATGGTCAGTTTTATGTTACGTGTTTTTTACCATAATAAAAAAAATAATCATAAAAATGTGCACTCTCATAGAGCTGCTGTATGGATGAAATCAGTTCATATGTATTGAACACTGGCTGGTGCAGAGTGAACATTTCATAAATGTCATCTTTAGCAGTGAATCGGCATAGTCTGTTCCACGCTACATCAATGTACGTGAATTATTTTAGGTTTGGTTCGGTGTCTTTTTATGTCATTGTGGTTTTGTTGACTTAATTCTTTTCCTTTTCTCAATTTCATCATGTATTGCTCTTTAAGGCCAAATTGTTCCAGGGCCTTTATACATTCTATTTTTAAATTATTCATTTTTAGGACAACAATAAAAAGTTTTATCTGAAAGAAAGAATTTTAAGGACATATCTTCTTGAAATACATGAAGGTCAGTCAAATATTCTTTCATACATTAGTTCAGTTTGGAAATTATCTGGTAAATATTTATTGTAAGATTTCTAGGAAACAGGCACCGTGCTAGGTGTTAACAGCATCAATCATGAGCAGAAACAGCCACTTTATTGAGCTGTTCTAGAAGGTAAAAGTACACATTAAAAAGGAGAAAATTTTAGATCAGTCTAAGGAGGCACACACTGACAAACAGAGTTATCCTGCAACGAAAAGGGCTATTTAGTAAAGGAGTAATTTCTCCGTCCCTGGGACTATGAGGGGAGAAGCAAATGGATATTAAGAATGCCAAGAAAGGCTTCTGGTCAAGATGGCGGATAGGTAAACACTGTTCTCACCTCTTCTCATGGCCAGCTCCAAATTACAACTAAACTACAGAACCACCATCATTGAGAACTGCCTGAAGTCTATGTGAACAGAAGTCCTATAACTAAGGACACACAGAAGGAGCCACCTCGAGACTGGTGGAGGAGCAGAGATGTGAAACGGGCTGGTCCCACACCCATCTGTAGCAGTTAAAAATCGGGAGGGATAACTCAGCTGTAGAGGTATCCATGAGGAGCGAGGGGTCCCGGCCCCACACCAAGCTTCCCAGTCCAGGGTTCCAGTGCTGAGAAGAGAAGTCTCCACAGCCTTTGTTTGTGAAAACCTGTGGAGACTGTGGCTGAGTGAGCCAGAGGGCTGTGAGAGTCCAGGCATCCTCTTAAGAGGCCTGCACATGGACTTACTGCTGATGGACTCGCTGGCTCTGAGCTCCAGCCCTGGGGCAGCAGCTCGAAGGGCTCCAGGGACACAGGGAGAAGAACTGAATTGTCTGGCTTAAAGGCAACAGCTGGTGGAATGGCTTTCTCCCAGAAAGAAGTGCTGGCAGACGCCATTGTTCCTTTCTTGAGCCCTCCCCGCTTCCAGTGTGCAGACGCAGGCAGCACCATAACTGAGTCTCCATCAACCTGGTTCACACCGTTTGCCCCGCCGTGGTGACTTTCTGAGACCCCACCCCTCCCAACTCTCAGACTTACCCAAGACACTTCAGTGGCTTTTCCATACAAACAACCTGTGCTGGCTCCTGCTGTGGACCTTCCTAACATCTCTCAAAGGTTTACAAAACTCAAACAAGCAGCATCTGGCCTCGGCGTGTTCTGGACCTTTTGCTGAGCAGCTCCAAGCCCCACATTAGTGGCAGCTGGCCTCTGTTCACAGCTTGGCCTCTCCCAAGCCCAGCACAAGTGGCAACCATCTGCAGATCTCTTTGTAGCACATACCAAGTGGCCCCGGGCAGAGAACAGGCAGCAGCTGACCTTGGTCTGCAACGAAGTTCCTCCCAAGAGGCCCCAGAACCAACACACCCAGTGGCCAGCTTTAGGTCACACCAGAGCACCTCCCAACCACCTCCACAAATGACACACCCAAAGGGCAGACTGGGCAGGCACCACAGCCCTGCTAAAGAAAATCCTGCTCTGTGGGGTCAGCCCCTGCACAACAGCTCCTCCACTGTAGACGTGGCCAGCCCTCACAGACAATCAGCCTGAGGGTCAATCTCTCCCAACAGCAATCAAGGCTCAACTACAACAGGAGGCCACACGCAACCCACACAAGGTACACACCTGGAGCACCTGGCTCAGGTGACCAAGGAGACTATGCCACTGCGCTCTACAGGACACCTACTACATAAGAATACTAAGATGGGGAGACACAGCAGCTCCACCTAACACATAGAAACAAAGACAGGGAGGCAGCCAAGATGTGGAGACGAAGAAACATGTCTCAAATGAAAGAACAAAACAAAGCTCCAGAAAAAGAACTAAATGAAAAGAACTAAACAATCTACTAGGTGCAGAGTTAATGACACTGGTTATAAGGAAGCTCAATGATCTCAGCGAGAACTTCAACAAAGAGGTGGGAGACATAAAGATGGAGATGGAAAACACAAAAAAGAACCAGTCAAAATGAAGAATACGATAACGGAGATGAAAAACACATTAGATGGAATCAGCAGAAGATTAGATGAAGCAAAAGAATGAAGATAAGGCAGCAGAAAACACCCAATCAGAATAGCAACAAGAAAAAAGGAATAAAAAAAAATTAGGATAGTTTAAGAGGCCTCTGGAACAACAGCGAGTGTAACAACATTCACATCATCGGGACACCAGAGGAGAAAGACAGAGAACAAGGAATCGAAAACCTGTTTGAGGAGATAATGAGCGAAAACTTCCCTAACCTGGCAAAGGGAATTAACATACAAGCTCAGGAAGCGCAGAGTCTCAAACAAGATGGACCCAATGAGGCCCACACCAGGACACACCATCATTAAAATGCCAAAGATGAAAGGCAAAGAGAGAATCTTAAAAGCAGCAGGAGAAAAAGCATCTTGTTACCTACAAGGGCACTCCCATAAGGCTGTCGACTGACTTCTCAACAGGAGATTGGCATGAAATATTCAATGATGAAAAGCAAAGACCTACAACCAAGCTTACTCTACCCAGCAAGACTATTTAGAATCGAAAGACAGGAAAAGAGCTTCCCAGAAAATAAAAAGTTAAAGGAGTTCATCAACAGCAAACCGGTATTACAAGAAACATTAAAGGGACTTCTTTAAGAAGAAAAAATATAAATAACAAAATACCAATATCGACATATCTATCAACAATTACTTTAAATGTATGCGGATTAAACGCTCCAGTCAAAAAATAGGGTAGTTGATGGATAAGAAAACAAGACCCTTACATATGCTGCCTATAAGAGACTCACTTCAGATCAAAAGACACACACAGATTGAAAGTAAGGGATGGAAAAGATGTTTCGTGCTAATGGAAACAAACAGAAAAGCTAGAGTAGCAATACGTACACCAGACAAAATAGACTTTAAAACGAAGTCTATACAAAGAAAAGAGCAGGACCCAGTAATCCCACTTCTGGGTATTTATCTGAAGAAACTCAAAACACTACTTTGAAGGAACATGCGCATCCATATGTTCATTGCATCGTTACTTACAGTAGCCAGGATATGGAGGCATCCCGGGTGACCATCAATGGACGAAAGGATAAAGAAGAGGCGGTACATATACAACGGAATATTACTCAGCCATAAAAAAAAAAAGAATGAAATCTCGCCATGTGCAAAAACACGGATAAACCTAGAAGATATGGTGCTGAGTGAAATAAGTCAGGAGGAGATAAATACTATGTGTTTTCATTTAGATGTGGAATCTAAAAAAAAAAAAAAACCAAAGTAAATGAAACCATAGCAACGCGGCGAACAAAGCAGAAACAAACTCATAGATACAGAGAACATTTTGATGGCTGCCAGATGGGAGGTGGGTTGGGGGCTGGGTGAAAAAGGGGAAGGGATTAAGAAGTACATATTGGCAGTTACAAAACAGTCGTGGGGATGTAAAGTACAGCATAAGGAACATAGTCAATAATATTGTAATAACTATGCATGGTGTCAGAAGGGTACTAGATTGATTGGGGTGATCACTTCATAAGTTATATAAACGTCTAATCACCATGTTATACACTTTAATACAATATCGTATATCAAGTGTAATTGTAAAACAAGAAATTATTTTTTTAAAAAAGGTTGCTAAGAAGAAACTTCTGCAAAGGTTCTAAATATCTCATGTAGATAACAACCAGAAACTCTATGAAGTTTAGTCTTAAAACACACCATGGGGAGAATGTCTGTACCCTCAGAGCGATTTGGGGATAGAATGCTCTGAAAAGCTACACTACTGACTTTAGGTGACAACCTGGACAAAGACCAAAATGAAACAGGCCTATACTAAACCTGCAATATTTATTACATCAAAATAATCAGCTCTCTTTGCAAGAATGCACGTTGATGATCCATTATCAAAATCTCAATTTTCATTATAACAGCACTGCATTTTGTCTAGAGGTAGCAGCACCCTTTCCTCATAAGTTTCATTCCAGCTTTGAAAAAAATCATGAAGATAACTGCTAAAACTTGGAAGCAGCCCAGATGCCCTGCACTAGGTGAATGGATAAACTGGTACATCAGACTATGAAACATTATCCAACAATAAAAAGAAAACCACGAAAAGACATGGAGGAAACTTAAATGCATATTACTAAGTGAAAGAAGTCGACTTAAAGAGATTACCTACTGTATGATTCCAACTCTATGACATCCTAATAAAAGCAAAGCTATGGAGACAGTAAAATGGTCAGTGTTTGCCAGGGGTTTGAGAGGAGGGGGGAGGGATGGAATGGCGGAGCACAGCGTGGGTTTTAGAGCACTGAAACTATTCACTATGACGCTGCAATGGTGGACACATGTCTTATACATTTGTCAAAATCCAAAGGACATACAACATAAAGACTGAACACTAAACAATGAACTTTAGTTAATAGCAAAGTATCAATATTCACTCATGAATTATAATGAATGTACCACTATGTTAGAAGATCAAACAAAAACTTATACTGATAACAGAAAAATTAGTAGGTACATTGATATTTTTAAAGCATGATTATCGAGTATAAAATGCAATGTGATGACACAAATCTATAATAACCTTTCTGTGTTTAGGTAAGGTTAACTGTATTGTTGAAAGCTGAGCCATAGACGTTTGGGGTTGCGGTGACAGAGAACCCCTCTGGCTATGACCACTTGTACAGCGGAGCCCAGCATGACTAAGGTTGGGATGAGGTGCAGGAAACAAGGTATCAGGTTAGGGCCCCAGCTTTGCCAGTCACTAGTTCTGCAGTGTGAGGCAAGTGACTTTTACAAGTATGTATTTTCTCTTTGAAGAAATGAACAGAACAGACCAGCTGGCAGTTTTTACACTGTCTCCCATGGAAGAGGACGTCCGGGTACAGGGGTGGAGGTGCGATGGGCAAGAGGAAACTGGCTTCCACCAAGAGGTTTCCACTCTCTTGGGTTTAGTTATTGGGCATTTTTTGTACAATTTTATTTGAATAAAGGGCTACTTTGCTAAAATAATTTTTAAAAAAAGAAAGAAAGAAAGAAAGAAAGAAACACAGACATCTGGTTCATTTTTTCCTGAAGGTATTTGCTCAAGCCAAGGAATGAAGCACTTGTGGGTGAGAAGCAGATGAAAGCTGGAAAGATAAAAACCTGAGGGAACCTTTTTTCATTTTGAAGGGGATTATCAAGAGATGACTATGCTTTGGCTCCTGTAAACCATCCAGCATCTCGTCTCCCACCTTGGCCCACTGCTGTAACTCTGCAGAATGTCATCCCGAGGGTTCCTCTCCCAACCAATGGCCGAAGGTAGAAAAATCATTCTACCTGGATTCTACTGGGGCCCCATGTTTGGAGGAGTGGGTGGGCACTGTCTGGGTTATCGCCCTACTTAGAACAAAGCAAATGTTGATTCAAAATTATCTATTTGGTAATAGGAGAAAATATATAAAGGAAAGAGGCAAACACCCATTATAGTTTACATGCCAGAATCATGGACACGTAAGTTATAAGAGCCTTTAAATGAGGAAGGAAACAGAGCCACAGAGGGAAGAGATATTGTGGACCGTTACTCGATGGGAGGCTGATTTGAGAGTCAAAGCTGCTCCTGCTGGTGACAACCTAGTCTATGTGATGATCTAGTGAAGATTCTTCTACTCAGCCACAGCCTCTCTTTGTCTCCTAGTCAGTGCAAAAAGCATCTCGAACTCTTTTCCTTCCTGGACTTCAAGTCTCCCGAAAGGTGCATGTGCAATCTACATGTTCATGTCTGTGTGCGTGTCATCATGGTGTCTGCATGTCTTTCTGTCGAAGCTCATGAAAGAAAATGACCTACCTGCAAATTGGCAAATAGAACCTGGCTGAATAAAGAAATGCTTGACTCAGAGCTTAAGAAACAACCATGAGGACTTCATCCTAGGACCAAAACTTGGGTGTTCCAAATAGTCTCTCTACATATTTGGACTTAGTTTTTTTGAAAGGTACCACATGTAGTGGAGAGAACCCACACCCTGGAACAGACCCTGCACCACTGAGCTTCAGTTCCTCAATTTAAAATGAGGATAAAGACGTCCATCTTAACAAGGTTGTTATGACATTGTCCTCGTGTCTACAGGGACCTAAGAAGCAGCAGCTAACATTATGTTAATATTACTAATTATGTCACTTTGTGGATCCAGCCCGTCCCACTCATGGCTGCTGCAGTCCGTGGTAGAATGTAGCCCTTATCTGTGAAGACTCACAACTTACTTCTTCTCTAAAACATAACAGGTCCAACATGGCAGGTGGGACCCATGATCATACCTTTAAAACAATATCACAGAAAAGGAGGAACCCAGGTGGGCAGAGAGAAGAAAGAGAAGACAACAGCCTGTGGGAGATACCCAAAAAGTTTGGAAATGAGAAGCAGATGGGTGAGTGGCAGCTGAAGGAGGGGACCTCTGTGCCAGCGATGGAGGGAACCAGCATAGAGAGAGACAATTCACACTACGGAACCCCAGAGAGATTCATCTGAGGGCCCAGCACCTGGGGTGGGGGCACAAAACACAATGAAAGGGACTGAAATGCGAGTGCGTATAAAAGTTGGTATCAGGAGCAGTTCAAGTGGCCCTACCCTTATCCCCTTTCTGACCTCCCTGGAGCCAGGCTCCGTACCCTTGGAGGTCCCCAATCCAGTGACAGAGTGTGGGGTGACACACTGCACTAAAAAGGGGAATTAAATGAAGGGTGAGGAGCTGCCCCCAGGATCTTCTCTCCGCCTGACCCTCGGAAAACTGCAGCCCAGCTCTAACAACCCACCCCCATTCCACGGCCCCCCGCGGCGAACCACTACGGGGTCTTCTCTGGAGATACTGACCAGCCCCAAAGAAAGCACAGAGGTGGCCACTGGTTGTCCCCCAATGCCATGTCAGGCCCCTGACCCATCATGGCAAACTTCAGCCAACAACACCTGGGCACATGGTCAGGACTTGGTGAGTCATTCTAAATATGAAGCAACATCCAAGAACCACCAGACGTGAGGAAAACTTCTAACCGGAGGGACAATGACTAAAAATCAACAGAAAAACAACAACAATAACAGGAAAACAAAAACAGAAACTTCAAGCAGAAAAAGATATCAGGAAGCAAAAAAAAAAATAATTAACCTTAGAAAAAACTATCATTAAGATCCTAGAGATAAGAACAGATACTGCATCCATTTATTAAAAGTGCTAAAAAAAATATTCAGATATTCAACTTCTAATTAATAAGAGTTCCAAGAACAGAGCACATTAAAAAAAAAAAAAAGGAAAATTATCAAAGAAAGAATACGGAAAACTTCCCACAACTGAAGAGCATGGACTTCTCAACAGAAGGGACACACCGAGCACACAACACAATAAAAGGAAGAAGACCCCCATCAGGCACATTGCTGTGAAACTCCAGGACATTGGGAACACAGGAAAAACCAAAACTTTGTTCAGCGAGTCGGACAGGGAACCGAGATGCTCTGAGCTTCCCCACAACAACAGCGAGAACCGGAGTCCACAAAGCATCGCGTTCCAGGTCGGGAGGGAAATGACGTCGACTGAGGACTGAAGGCCCACGCAAAGCGCCAGCCGAGACGCCAAGGAGGCTGATGGGACGACGCCGAGAGGGAGGCCGGACCAGCAGGACAGATCCCCGGGGCGCCAGTGGACGAGGACACGGGGCTCCCCAAGTCTTCCTCCTCCCTCTCCCCTCCCCTCTTCCTCTGAAACCCTGAAAGGTCACGCAACGCACTCCACCACCTGAAAGGAGGTGTCAGTCCTGCTGAGGAACTGCAGGGAGTCTCCTTGTAAAGTCCAGAGAAAAACTAAGGCAACACTCAAGTCCCAGTTACTAAGTCTGGGACAAGACAAAATGTGGTCCCGGCACACCCTGTGGCTCAGCGTGGCATGACGTTTACGCAGTTACAATAATGTCGGAGGCGAACCCCAACTTAACCGACGCTGTCGTTCGACTGCACTGGAAGGATGGAGAAGCAGGAGATGGAGCGGGGCGGAGGACGTGAGCTAAATTCTCATGTTTCTTAGTAAAAAACCGACAGTATCCAAACTGAAAAGTCATGAAGGAGCAGCGTGAGCCCACAACTCATAAACATGGAGGGAGTGGACAGGACGGTGAAGGGGCCAGGAGCTACCTTAGCGGAGGTATTTTTCATTCTGAGCCCAGAAATATCATTTGACTTTTAAACTACGTATATGTATTATTCTGAGAAAAATAACAACTAAATTAGACAGGTGATGAGCCACGTAGGGGACCTGGAGAGTGAAGAAAGGTGATGGACGTGCAGATTCTGAGGCTGCGGCAGGACTCTAGACAAGGCCTAAAGCCTGGCCTGGCAGGACGGCCACATGCTCATCTTCAGAGCTGCAGTGTCCACCCCGGGGTCTGGCCAAAGCACCACAGCAGGAAAGAGGCACCAAATACTTTCCCCTTCGATACCAAGTAACATGCTTGGCTGTTTCCTTAGGTCATGTTACGAAAACAAACAAAAACAAAAACAAAAACAAAAACAAAAAAAACAACTAAGCAAAAACCAAACGATTCAGGATAGTCATTCGGTGTTGTACATATGTCTTCCCCAAACCCACAGGTAAAATTTTCAACTTTCACCATTAGTTTAAAAAGAAAAAAAAAACATTCTGGATGGTCATTTGGCAGTATATTTCAAAAGATTAAAGACACATGCCCTTGATCCCACAATGCCACTTCTGAGCACGATCTTAGTTTTTCATAAACTCTACAGAGTAGTTTGCAATAGTGATCTTCAACCCTAAAAGCATGTGTGAATGCTGAGTGCTGAGCCTCGCCCCCAAGAGCGCCGTGATGGGGCCTGAACATCTTTCTTCTGCAGCCAAGATGGCGAACTCTTGGTTTTTAATGAAGAAAATTGGAAACAGCCTAAATATTCAACGAGAAGGACTGATTAAATGCATCATGACAGGGCCATACAACGGAATCCAAGACAGTCTTTAAAAAACGTGACAGAAAAAAAGATATTTCATTAAGCATGTTTACTGACATGGACATATACTTACAACGTGCTGTCAAGCTACAAGACAGATCATCAAAGTATGTATGTAATACAATTCAATTTGGGGGGAAAAGTGTATATAAAAGAATTGCCACTCTTCTGGAATTAAATGAATCACTGTCAACAGCCATAATGTCTGAGCGTAGAAAGATTTAATTTAAATATTTTTGTTTATCTGTATGTTCTCATATTTCCACAATGAGCGAAGTAGTATAGAAACTACCTTCTAAAGTTCAAAAATGCTTAGACATGTCACTTGTAAGCTTTCAACATTTTCATGCTGTTTGGATAGATTTTTAGCTTGCACCTCACCCGTGCTCCAACCAATACACCCAGACACCCAGGCACACCCAAACCCTCACCAGCATTTTCTGGGCACATTCTCCCTGCCAGGTCTCCAGGGCGCAGGCATAAGTTTCCTATGTGTTTCATCTTCCTTTCGTAGAGTAATAAAGTTGAGCTGTCTCAAACCCAGAATATCCTTCTACCTTTGCTACACCCACTGACCTTCTGAATTCACTCTCAAGAATGTCCACAGGATGAGAAGGGGCTGTTATTATTGCGATACTATCAGAAAACCCGCAAGTCAATTCGTGACTGCAAGAAAAACAGCGAGAAAGTCACAAGCACACTGTCCAATCCCCTACATTCCAGCCCTCGTAAACAAACCGTTCAGCGTCACTGGTGGAAGGTGTCGGGGCACCGCAGAAGGGAGATGAAGGAAGAACTAATTCTAAGAGACACTCAGAACCTGGGTGTGTTTTCCTGAGAAGCTTCCAACAGGAGGAAGGGAGCGAGTTACAGATCGCAGAGTCGGAAGCTGCAGGAGGATGCAGCCCTTCGTGTTCTCAGCCAAGATGGCAGATGAGCCATCTCCTTCATCCTTCACCCTACCCACCCCGATGCCCACTCTGTTCTCGGTGCCTCCTTCCCTTATTCTCTGCAGCAAAGTCGTCCAATAAAGAGAACCAAGTAAACTTCAAGAGTTCTAAACAGCTATCTTCAGAAGTTTTTGAAATTCAAAATAAAAGCAGTCAGGGAATTAAGACCAAACCCCAAATATGTAAGAAAAAGGCTTTAACACATGGTGTAGCATGGACCGTCTGCTTCCCAGGTCCGGCCTCTTGCCGACTAGTAGCAATCAGGATACTGGAGCAAGCAGGAAATCTAAAATTAGGTTTTACTACCTATAATGGAGGATTTATGGGATGGTTTAATTGGTAGTCTCAAGACTAAAACCTGAAGTGGGAAAACAAAAACATCTTTCTGGACAACCCGGCAAGCTGGTATGCACTCTGTGCACCTCACCTACAGCCAGTGGGGGCACAAGCCTTCAGGGAAACAAAGTGAGGACACAATTCTTCCTTCTTCTAACCCTTCTTCTAACGCCAGAGCCAACAACACGGTAGATCCTGGTCCTCTGATTTAAGAAGCAAAATGGTTTCTTATGTTAGAAGAGGTCTTCGGACTACCCACGGGAAGTTCTGAAGACCAAAAGAACCCATTTGATTCAGCTGTCTCCTGAAATACCCTAAATCACAACAACACTCAAAAGGTCAAAAGAAGATTCGACTCAACCGTGTTGACCCCAAGGAGGACTACACCTTCCAAAGAGGACTCCTTCCAGTTAACTAGGCCCAAATTTATAATCCAAGTCTAGCAGCCGCTGTTTACAGGGGACATCCCACATACGCTGCGGCTCAGGGGAAAAACACAGCCCGGGCAGCCTAGCCTCCCACACTGCATTCCTGCCACTGGTCCAAACCTTATTTAAAGGAGTTCTTGGAATTGTATTCAGACCAATGGGCTGAGACCCACCCCATCCAATCAGAGCTTCAGAGCTCTATTCTCATTTGCGTCTTTACCAACCAATCAGAGCAGTTCCATAACGACCAATCAGAACACACAATTCCAACCTATCAGGATAGAAAGCGCCTTTGGATCCTCATTGTGATGAACAAATGGGTGGGATTCAGGTGGGGGAAACACACGCAACCTATCAGGACATTGCTATTTGGATTCCTCATTTGCATAACAATGGTGGGATCAGGGTGGGGGGAGTGAGCGCTTTCTCTGCATTGGCCGGGCTCCCCTTGGTCTGGGGGAGCACACTTCCTGTTTCCTCGGGAGGCTGTTTCTCAAGTTTGCAAACTGTTCACCAGAATAAAGTCTCTCTTACTGGGAACGCCTGTTGACATTGGGTTGGTGACAGTGACCTTTAGTTGACAAATGTGTCAGTCTGCACTTGTGTGTCCCCATCTTCAGTGCTTGCAAGATTATTTGAAGTTTTTCCTAGTACCATTTTTGGTCAATGTACAGATTAATTAAATTGTGTGTTCATGTGAACTCCATGTGTTCAGAGAGAAAATAGAACAAAGGGCTTGAGGAATGTGTTCGCTAGTGGCATGGGACAGAGTGCCAAACTCTCCATCCCTTGCAGAAGGTGACTCACAACTGAGTGCCCACAGAAACATCCGCCACCAGGGCTGTAGAAAGCTCGGATCCCAAGGGACTAGTGTGGCCTTTCTGCTCACCCATTTTCCTTTCCATCCTACTCTCTCAACAGATGTTAGCGGAGTTCGCCATCTTCCCTAGAACGGTCTTTCTAGCCACTCTCTCCCCTCTCCAGGTGGCTCCCCTGGATCCACTGCTGCGTCAGATGCCAGCCTGAGTCTGAATCAAGGCCAAGCCAGAAAGAGAGGAGAATAGCAAAGCAGGGACAATAACTGGTTTTTCTGACTCCAGTGAAAAACGTGGCTCCATGTATCAGGGTGGCATTCTGTCTGCAAACCAACCTGAAAATACTATTACTGAGTGGGAGAATCCCTTCCAAAAAGCTTCCATGTATTACAACAAGGTGGGAATACACCTTCGCTTTGAAAAATTGTATTTTCTTCAAGAGAATTTGTCCCTGCTTTGCTATTTCTCTTTCTGGCTTGGCCTTGATTCAGATTCAGGCTGGCATCTGACGCAGCAGTGGATCCAGGGGAGCCACCTGGAGAGGGGAGAGAGTGGCTAGAAAGACCGTTCTAGGGAAGATGGCGAACTCCGCTAACATCTGTTGAGAGAGTAGGATGGAAAGGGAAATGGGTGAGCAGAAAGGCCACACTAGTCCCTTGGGATCCGAGCTTTCTACAGCCCTGGTGGCGGATGTTTCTGTGGGCACTCAAGCTTTCCGAGATTGAAATCGCTTCTTCTACTCCCCTCTTGTCTTGGGAAGGCTTCTGTTTGGGTGGTGGCTTCTTAGCACACGGGAGCCTTCCTCTACACTGACTGCAGGTGCTGCGCTCTGTAGATCAGCATATAACACGGTCTTTTTCTACCCGAGTAATTAGCAGTAGAATGAAATTCTAAGGAAGAGACAACTTATCCTGAATTCTAGGCCCTGGTGATGAGGTTATCACAATATTTACAGAATTCCTGTAAATATTGTAATCTATGTAATAGATTATATACATGTAATACATGTAATAGTTTAAGTGTATTAAGAGATTTGAGGGGGAAATGCCACATAAAAAAAATCATATTAAATAAAATTAAGCCAAGCAGTGAAACACTCTGAAATAGCCCAAGAAACTAAACAGTATTTGACATATACTTTTTCTGAGTACAGACGTGGACTTCATGTTATCATTGACCCTGGATGGTTGGTCAGGATCATCGATGTTTTCTGAATTCCTACAGTGTTTTGTACTCAATAGTCCCAATTATTAAAAGGAATTCCCTAGAAAAGGCAGAGCAAAATAACTATCAACAATAGCTGTAGAAGATCAAATATATAGCTCGTTATATAAATTTAATATAAATAAGTGTTTAGGCAGACATTGTGGTATGTCATCTAATCTAACCCTATTACCAAAAATAAATAAACAACAATGTGATTTTACTACTATGGCCTTCTCTGTGAGAGCAGTCATGGTTTGAGGAGATATTTTTAGTGATTTCTAAGGGCATGCACTCCTGAACTTCCAAATCTGCTCCATGTGACCATGACGTAGCACCTGGTCAATTCTCCTGCTCGGTTTTCAAAGTTCTGACTGTGGATCGCCACTGACTCAAACTAACATCTATCTGTAAGAAATTAAAAAAAAAAAAAGGCCATTTGAAAAAAGAAGAGAGAAAAGATTGTAGTTGTGCAAGCTTTCATAACAAATCAATACTTTCAGCTTGGTGCTCAGCACTCTTAAAATGGGACAACAGATCAAAATAGCATGAAATGCCACCTTCCAAATCACCAGGCACGAGACAGGAGGTGAAGGTGGGGCCGCACCAGTCAGCTCCAGGATGTCGGGACAAGATGACCACTTGAATCTCCTACCTCAGACAGAAACAAAGTTGCTTGTGCTGATCCAGAAAGAAATACATTACTAGAAAGTATGAAAGGGAACAAAGTTTTGCCACCCCAAAATTTGCCTTTGGGGATATTGATTTTAAACTGATTATTAAGAAACAAAAGACTCAGAAAGAACCTTTGACCCTCCCCCTCACCTGTCTAAAAGAATTTAGATAGAAAAACCTGCTTAGAGGTTTTTCTGCATCACCTCGGCATCGCAGTAGGAACTGAACGTGGTGACAGGAAGAAGTCCAGCAAAGCCCGTTTGTTGAACTTTTCCCTCCACGTCCCGCTGTTTCTGGGTGGCCCAGCGAGACTCTGTTTACCTCACATTTGTCCCTTCTCATCTACCTGTAAATGATCTGCTTTCCTTTGAAATCCCAGACCCCCCGCCCTCCTCTCCTTTGTCCGAATGGCGTATAGACCTCAACCGTCCGACGCATCTTCAGGTGTCTTATCCTCGTGGCACCCCGACGCGTACGTCCGTAACCAATTTTGAACATGTTCTCGTGTTCTCTTCTTCATCTGTCTCGTGTTCATTTGATCATTAGCCCAATCGGAAGAATTTAAAAAGGTGGAAGGAAAATTGTTTTTTTTTTTGACGCTCACAATTTCATAGCACTTCCTATGCCACGAGCTTGAGGTCAGCCTTCAAAACGAAAGTTAATCTTTGTCTTCTGCACTCACAGTAATGTGATTTATCCTCTGATTTTTCCTAGAAGAGAAGGGACTCGGCAGTCCCATTACCCGCCTGCGAACCAGAGGACCTGCTAGGACTGTCGGTGATGGAAGAGACGCACACCCAGTGTGAGGTTAGGACCACACTGCTCGGGGGTCACGGCTGGCATTTCTCTCCCTCCCTGAGACTCTGGCCCACTGGTTCCTATTTTTGGTCTCACAGGGTCATTTCTAGTAACTGTGCTTGAGCGACCCGGGTCAGCCCCAGGGTGTGGGCAGTTGCTCAGACTCTGCCTCACAGAACAGTCACCCTCCATCTCTGAGTCAGTGGCCTCTTAATGGAAATACTATTCGGTGATCATTTTCATAAAAATTCGTGCTGGCACAGACTTGTTTCTCTTGACACTGGCCCAAGTGTTTTTCTCTTCTGATTGATTTTTGGTTGGAGTTCAGCATGTCCTTTTTGGTTGTTTGTTTTTTCGTATATTTTCCATTTTTACCGGAGGGGAAGCAGCGTCCATGTGACCCAGCGGCACCAAGTCGGCCGCACGACCTGCGTGTATACATCCAGACCGCCTCAGAAAGCGCTGCCCGGGGCGGAAGTAAAGGTGGCCTTTCCGGTGGTGAACGCGCCAGGGGACACTGGCCCTCTCTTGGGGCCTCGTGTTTGCGACGTGGGCGTGTCTGGGGACCATCTGATCGCCTCCACCTCAAGTCTGATATTTCCATCACGTGGAAAGTATGCGGTCAGCTGTCTTGCTGGCTTAAGAAATACGCGGGGCTCTCAAATGGCTGCCGCTCTGCACGCAGGTCACACCAAGACGCCCTGGCTTCCTGTGGCTCTCCTCCCCTCCTGCTACCTTTTCTGAGACCCTGCCCTGGCATCGCTCTTTCCTCTTCGGCAGTCAGAATCCCCTGGAAGTTAAGCCTTGGCGTTGAGTATTTAAGCCCTCGGTTCTCTGGGAGGCTGAGTTCGGTTCTTGGAGGATGAGAAAAAGGCTTACTCTTTTTATACCTAAAGCACAGATTTACTCGAATGTAGGTATATGTATACTTATATGATATAAAATACCTCAACAGACATACAGTATATCTGCGGTATTAAATTTTCATGTGTGTGGCGGGGGGGGGAGGGAGTAATTAGAAAAAAACTGTCTGAAAAGATTCCTTAGGGGGCTGGTCATGAAAAAAAGTTGAAAAACACTAATTTAAGCCAAGGGCAACTGGGTCACAAAATATCATTACTTCTTGTGTTTAACCGCAATGCTTCGGTGACCTATAAATACTAAGACTGTGCTTCGGGGTGTCCCCACAATGGCTTCTACAAGCTACAACTGAAAGAGCCACACTCCACCAATTACGCTCTTTAAGCGACTATTCCCAGACGTGTTACCTCTTGTTTTAAAAGCGAATGGGTGTCGAGTACCAGAAGCAAAACCAAAAAAAAAAATTTTAAAGGGAAGAAATAAAGAATACCCTGATGTAGAGGAAGCAGGTGACTGTACTGATTTCAAAACAGCCAGCTAGTTTTTAACGTCTAGGAAGGAACGTGTCCTCGGGACATCCCGCCATTCCGCATTCAGTAGAATCGAGCTCATTCCCACAAGGAAGCGCGCGCTTTAACTTTCTCAGATGCGTGGCGGGCAAGTCTTACTTTCACTTGCTTAGAGCAAAGACAAAACAGGTGTTTAATCTCGCTTCCCCTGCACGTGCAAACAAAACTCCTTCTGATTCGCACTTCTACTCCTTGAACTCACTCGAACTCACTCCCAGCCTTTTGGAGAGGTGGCCCATAGTTCCAGCGGGGCCACCATGACACTGCTGGACTTTGTCCTGACCTGCACTGGCCATGCCCTCGATGAAGAAAGAAATGGAATCGTTTTACTCGTAATCTTGGGCGTAATGTACCCCGGCATCAGAGAACATAGAAATGATTTTGTGACGACTTCAAGGGGTAAATTCATAGAGCATGGACAGTAAGTGGAGTATGTTTTCTGTCCTGAAAATCCCAGGGAGGGCAGACTTATGAATACTTTTCAAAAATCAGGAAGTCTGCGAAAATCTCCACTGTCTTATGAAGATTGCACGGCACTCATTGAATCTCCCAAAGCCTCTGTCTCCCTCCCCTCCACGGAGGTCCCTGGACCTGACTCCCAACGGCCAGGGCCAAAGAACGCAGGCACCTGCCGCCAGCAAATCCATCCGGCTCCCCCTCATTCCCAGACACAAATTTCCATGAAAACCAGACACAGAACAGAAAGCAAGGACAGGCTATTCCAAACTCGCTTCAGATCTGCAGCCTGATTTCATTAGATTCGCTGGCTTGTTTCTTTTAGCCCCCGCGTGTGTCCACTGCAGGCGAACCTTCGCTGACACGGATGTTCCAAAACTGTGCAGTCCATACACTTAATAAGGCAGCAAGACCAGGGCCGGAGAGAGAGGGCTGAGGCTGCAGCCGATCTGGGAATCTGGAGCTCACCAGGAAGAAGGAAACACTTAGCAAAGCTCAGATTCCTTTACGAGGTGACTCTACTGGGTGTTACTTGTCATGTCTCTGAATCCACCCACACATCCCTATAGCATGAAAAGTTGCTCAGCCCGACGGGAAATAAAGCCTCTACAGTTGTCATTATTGATCCTACTTGGACTAAATATAGCAGTTTTCAAAAGCAGTTTTCAAAAGCACATTGTGGCCATTTCATGCCCACAAACGCCCGACCCGAGATGCTGGCGGGGAATCTCTTTGGGGCTAGAGTAGGTGGCCCTTTGGGTCCCTGTCACCTTCACTGCATCACAGTTGAGAGCCGCACCCAAGAGTGACAATCCTGCGTCTAGCAGTTTGTCTCCAACGTCCTCCTTGACGATGTGACGAACCGTGAGGACCCAGCGCGAAAGAAGCTGGACATGACCCTTCCCACACGAGCCACACGGCCAGCGCAGATTCTGGTTGCCAGCGATGACACGGCTTTTCCTCCAAGATTCTGAGCACATGTGGCTTACATCAATACGGTCTCGTACTCATTCTGTGTTCAGACCACTTGCCTCTCACGTTCTCATATTTACACATGCTCGCTGAACGCAACCCCGAGTGAATTATTTAGGAAGTCTTAATGTGCTTCAGACTTCTCAAATATAATTTAGACTTTAAATTAAATTTGTCCTCCCGTGGGACATGGGGAAGTGGAACGCAATGCACAGCATCGAGTGGACACACAGTAGGATTTCAGGTACCTCTGAAAGGATCCCACCTGGTGGCCGATGCTCCACAGAGGACAAAACAGGACTCAGCTACAAAATTCACCTCGAGAGCAGCGGAGCCTACATGCACAAGAAAAATATCCTTGCTTTTTTGTTTGCCCACAGCCAGAGATGCAGAATAGTACAGACTAGAACGCACAGCCATACCTGTTAGTTCAGAGGTTTGGTTTTTTTTAAAAAAATAGTGCATGGTATTCTTTGTCTCTCAATGTTTGGTTGCCAATTACTAACTGAGCTGAATTAGCTGTTAAATTTGATAGGACAATTCAAGTTGAGAAAAACCACATATATTTTATTTAACACGGTTTTGAATTGCTTGTTTACTTTTTTTTTTTTACACTAAGTACTGACCACAGGGAAAAATAAACCAGAACAAAGAGAGTGGAATTCCCTTATCATGCACTAGTGATGATGAAAACAAACTCTCCGCGAGGAAGCACAGACGAGGAGTTCGCCGCAGACAAGGAGCTGAACTGAAAACAAATTTATTCAGGGAAATGTGAATGAGTAAGAATCTACAGTGAGGTTTTTTAACTTTGCATAAAAGAAAATTAAATCGACTCTACTATCTGCATACGGTAAAAGGGCTAAGTTACTCGATGACACATTGCACATAGGACACCGACAGTCGCAAGTGGCATGTGAGCGATGTGATTTGACATTTTTAGACTTCGCCGTGAACTTCAGTGTTATGTACAGAGGGGTGGCTCGTGTTAGATGCTATCTGCCATTACCAAATTGGATGAATGTGCACTCAGAAAGTAACCTGGAGCAATCCATCCGATTGATATTCTTTCTTTCTCTGGGATGCTAGCCCCTCAAGAATGCTGTTCTTCAAAATGACTAATTGTATTATTCTCCAGAAACTGTCCACATACAAAATAGAAAATGTGTCATGGCGCCGGGATTATCTTTAAACGGGAAACATGCAAACGAAAATTTTATGCACAAAGTTCTCAGAGCATGATTGCAATGAAAGCGGCCCTATTTGTTACCAGGCATACAAAGTTCTAGTCTGTGAGTGGATATTTTTTTTGCCTTTTAAAAGCATGGAGTGAGTCAGCAGGAAATTATATACACATATTCCCTCCAATTTTAAAGCTGCAGATGTAGTACTAAACATGACACATTATCTTCAAGTTTTTCACACTAGCATATTTGGTTCCATAGTGATATTTTGAGTGATATTGCCAATAGAGACACAAGAATTCTAGTCCTGTAGCCGACCTCATGGTTACTAATTCTACTAAATCTGAACTCTTATGCCGAACAGTCTAAATGTGACTGTCCAAGACAGCAGCCACCAGACACACGTGGCTACTGGACACTTGAAATGTGGCCGGTCCGGGATGAGATGTGCTGTAAGTGTACCACACACTGGATTTTGAAGATTTAATAGACAAAAATAATGTAAAATATCTCAACAATAGTTTTATATTAATTACATTTGAAATGATAATGTTTTGGACAAGTGTTACATGAAATAGATTATTAAAATTAACTTCAGTGTCTTTTTCTTTTTTAATGTGGCTACGGGAAAATTTAAAACTAGACGTGACACTCACGTTCTATTTCCTTTGCTCAGCCTCTGTGTCACCCTTTTCCCTTCCTGTCACCTGTCACTTCCGTAAGTGACTCCTCCGCTCTGACCAGGAGCACTCGAGACAGCGGCGCCCAGGCATGGATTGCAGAGTCCGTCCGCCCAGGCTCCGATTCTGCTCTGGCTCTTATATCAGTGGGCTTAGCGCGCAGAGCCTCACTTCGCTATTCTGGAAAATGAGGGCAGTTAGGGCACCTCCTTCAAGGGCTTGTGGGGAGAAAGACCTGTGGGGACACGTACCCCATGCCGGAGCCCTCTCCTGAAGTAGGAGTCCCAGTTCCCATCCTCCAAACGTCACGCTCTCCTTTCCCCTTGGCAAGATTACTTCCTTCTCTGCCTTTTGACTTCACACTTGGGTTGCTGATGTAGGTGTCTAGCCTGGTCCCTCCAAATCCGGGGGGCGAGGAGTAGTCGGCAGTTCCCGCACCGCACGACCCAGCTCCCAGGCAGCTCCGCCAACACCCCCAACACTGGCCGCGCCCGATGTCGACCCTCCTGCCTACGCCACCTCCCCACCCTGTACGATTCGTAGGAGATGGACTATTTTGTTTATACTCTACCTTGTTCCAAAAGGGGGCTTAGGTGATCTATGAGGATATACGCGATATGATAAGGTTTTTTAAATGCAGAAGTAGATGCAAGATAGTATAGATGAGGCTTAAGAGAGACAAGGGTGAGAACATAAGCTGGAGCCAGAAGGGCTGGGTCTCCTGCGCCCCGTCCCCCCCTCCCCTTTTCCCCTCCCCCGAGCAGACCCGGCGGGTCTCTTGTGTGTGCCAGCGGGCGCCGCGGGCCCGCCCGCGTGTCCGCATCCAACCAAACGCTCAATTACTCCTGATGCCAGGACTGAAGGCGGAGTTCTCCCACGAGTCCCTGAGAGGGACTGGGCCTCTGTGGCGGGGTAACTGTGCTCACCTAGCCGCGGTCCCACAGCAAGTCCAGCGTGTTGCATGGGTCAGTCTCTATCACGGCCACCGACGTGACAGAGCACTCGATGTAGACGGCCCTAAAAGCCACTGCCTTCCATCACTGTGCAGTGTACGGTCCTGGCTCACTGCCACTCTGGCTTGGTCCGAGCAGGTGGCGCCCAACGAATGTGCCACTTTTCATTAGCATATGCACTCACCCCCTTTGTAGATTCCGTGGCATATGCACTCACTCCATCCCTGTATCTCGCCTCCCTGAAGGCATGAGCTGAGGCTTCACGCGGTGCCTCGCCTGGCGTCTTCCCCAGAACGTAAGGCAACGACATGGACCGAAAGGGCAGCGTGCATGTCCCACACAGTTGGTACTCGCTAGACTCTTCCTCGCACGTACCTTTCTGTGACCAAGAATGGCCTCCTCCACCTGAGTCCTGAACCTTCGCCACCTGGGTCAAATCTGACCACAGACCAATCTCTGCCTATTCTGCATGCCATCTGTTCTGCATTCATCTCTGCCTTGAGGGTATTTTTATTCCAAGGACACTGCAACTACTAGCGTTTGGAGAGTAAGGGGCTGGCATTTTATTTGCGTGTTGTCAGTACAACTAGTTGAGAAGAGAGTAATTCAGGCATGTTCCCCATCTCTCTTTCAGGCCATTGCTCTCATTGAATAGGCGAGCAATAAATTTGGATTGAGAAATGTGTTTCCGAGTTGCTGAAAATTAATAAAGAAAATTTAACGTAATTTAATGCTTAACTTTTGCAAAGAAAAATTATATTGACGCTCAATGTAGTTTCTAATGCAATCTTAATATGCGCACAAATGGACCCCTTTCCTGCCTTCTGGTAGTTCACTGTGGGCTCTACCCACTTACGGGATCGTTTTACTGACTTGCCTCCGGTTCTGCAATTTGGGTATGGAGTACTTAGGAGAAATTGTGCTTATGGGACATTTTGTTTAATCGCCTAAATTTACAAGTCTTAGGAAGCTGCAAAAATAAATCAAATTTCATCACGAGATGTGATTAGAAGCCACTTTAGGACTGATACGACTTCAGCTATAAAATCCTCTCACGTGCTACCTCGAGCGGCGATCAATAATTCCTTTCTCTGTTTCCACAGCAGGGGCTTTGGGTGGGCTTCCAGAACGTGGCGTAGATACTGGTGATACGCTGACCGAAATCCCTTCTCCAGAAAAGACGTATGATATTTCCTGGACGTGACCTTTGTTGTCATGATTTTCATTTTAGAATTCTTTCATGAAGTAATTTTACTGCCACGGTCAAACACACACATCTACCATGGCACAGCTCTGGACTAGAAAGTACTTTTCGATACTGAAGAAGCAGATTCTTCCTCCCCTTTTGCTTATGCTGTTATCTCGCTGCTGTATCTCACGCTGCAAAAAGAGCCAGCCTTGCAAAAGTTTAAATGTCGTGCAATTACAGCCCCAGATGTGTAAATACGGCAGCAGGCTCACGTCAGCTTTGTGAGGTTGGCTATAATTTTAATGAGAATCCATTCAACACGTAAAATCGTCTTAGAATCTTCCTAAGCCAGCCATTGGTTTCTTTTCAACACGTTGGGCTCCTAATAAAAAGAACCCTCAGCTTTCTAATACATTGAGTTAAAAAGGTTTATGCTGAGATTGTATGTGTGAGTGGTTTGTATTTCGAAC
Organism: Pteropus medius; assembly: GCF_902729225.1. Classification (NCBI taxonomy): domain Eukaryota; kingdom Metazoa; phylum Chordata; class Mammalia; order Chiroptera; family Pteropodidae; genus Pteropus; species Pteropus medius. The sequence goes on from NW_024355205.1 coordinate 35,375,073, forward strand.
ATTTTATTTCACCACTTCGGTTATTATTTACACTCTGCTTAGATCTGGGTTTTATGTCAACGTAAGAATCCTGAAATGGACCGAATTCACTCCTGGGGTCCAAAGTTTTACCAGCCTGGGTGGTGCTGTTGTGATCCCGCCTTCCGCTTCTCTCAGTATCTTCCCTGAAGCCTGAGACGCTAACTCCGTCCAGCTCCCAGCAGAATCCCAAGCATCAGAGACACATGGAGAAAGGAATGGCTACCTCCCCATCGCCGACTCCAACTAGTTTATTAGATTAAGGCGATGGGTAGTTAACAGTAAGATCCTGGGTTTCTCCTACAGTTGCGAAGAGCTCACAGCCTGGTGTCCACCTCAGCTCACGCGGAAAGATGACCGCCACCAGCTCATCTGTGTCCACAACGCAGCGAACAGCTGCGCACCCACTTACACTTTCTCACGGTGGCTACAAACACACCCCTGTCTCGAGCACAGAAAAATGCGTACACTCCTACTCCGTCTTTACTTGGCAACTGTAACTACCTTACTGAGCCTCAAGAATCCGTAATCCACTCCATGCCAGAGAAAATGAATCTTCCTACCAAAAACCGCGGATCACTTAATGGATATACGACAACGATGGTATGTCACCCAACAGGGCTCAGCCCCTTTGCTCCCCGGCACTCAATCTGAGGTGCCAGCACACTTCTCCGCTTTTAAATGAAGATCTGGGAACCTCTGCTTGAACCACCCCCAATCAAGCGAAAATAAGAGTTCCCTTGTTAAAAAAAAAAAAAAAAAAAATCACGGTAGATATGTCTGTTTTCTTTCCTATTCATTAGAGGGATGTTTTTCTCCCCCTAGAGTGTGCTTTCCAGGGGGAATAATTATTGGAATAATATTATTCCTAAAAGGAACCTCGTATGAGATACCAGCACGTGTGAAAATCACATCGTTCCCACTGAAACAATTCAAAATCATAGGGTATGTCTTAAAAGAAGGCAGCTATGGTTCTAGGTTTTTAAAACCTTTAGACATGCTAACGGCTTGTCCTAGATCAGATCTCACCTCTAGTTTTCTAGAATTATCATTTTAAAAGTGATAGTCTACGGCCATGCCACCCTGAACGCACCCGATCTCATCTGATCTCGGAAGCTAAGCAGGGTCGGGCCTGGTTAGTACTTGGATGGGAGACCACCAAGGAAGACCAGGTGCTGTAAGCGTTTAAAAAAAAATAAAAATAAAAAATAAATAAATAAAAGCGACAAATTCATTCAAAAGACCTATTTTACACACTTTGAGGATGTCTTCGCACACAGCCATTTTCAAATAGGAAAAAGTCACATAACCAAACTCCCTTTGCACATGCATTGAGTTGAGGTAACCAAACCCCTCACTTTCATTGTTAAATTACCGTTTCTCATGCACAATCAGGGTCTTCCAGATTATGACATGTCACTGTAAAAATAGAAGAACTTAAAAGTTAGTTTAAATCTAAAACTTAGACCCAGGGCTCCATTTTTAGACACACCCTTTAATTTCTTGGTGTTGTCTACATTTTACTTACACTTAAATTTAGGAAAGTAATTTTAGATCACCAGCGTTCACCACCTTCACTAGATTTGCAGCGTTTCAAACATAAAGCATCAAATCTTCTCTCTTTTAAATACTAAAATATTTGAAATAAAGGTACCGTTGAAAGGGCAGGGGGAACATCCCCCTGGCTATTTTGAAAAACCAATTCAGATGACAGTCCGGCCATTGAAAATTCCTGGTTATCTACAGCATAGCTGCTCTAAATCTCTAAATGTGAGAAGGTGCATATTGACAATGCGTAATGTACAGTTGATTGACCGCTAATATGCCGAGGGAGGGTACAAAGAAGGACCAACAAGTGTGTCGTTATGAACATCGACAATACAGACTCCATATGTCAGCACCCCTAATCACCACAGTGACTTTCAAAGTCCTCCCAAAACTCCAACTCACCCTGCCACCACTGAGGATCAAAATTATCTGAAATCGTGTCCAAAATATTTGAATACGTCCTTTACGCCCGCTTGTTTTTCTTACAAACGCTACTCCAAAGGGTTTAAGAGTTTCGAGTTCAAGGTGTAGATCATAAAGAAAAGCTGTGGCTTGAAGGATCACCCTTTCCGAGAATGCCCAAATGTCCTTACACATCGGGGAAAGAAAATCCGACTCCTCTGGCATCCTCTTCCTCACTGGAAAAGCTTGCCCGGGAAGCAAAGGGCGATGAAGCCAGGAGGTGACAAAGAGACTTGGATTTACAGAGATCAACTCCCACCTTAAACTGACTCAAAGCATCAAAAAGCCGGGATTCCGCTCGCAAGGACTGACCGCTGATTTCAGCTACCTTGACCACATCTGGCTTTGCAGGCTCCGTAAGTCTCATGAGAAACGTGTAGGTGTCTCTATGTCAACACCTCCTGAATGGAATTCCATGAAATAGCTGGCAGCACTGATATTTATTCAACATGACAATGTCTCCCCACCATTCCATATCATATGACTGATGCTGACCTGCGATAGTTCGCCACCAGGAAATCGGAAAAGATTTTAGAAATATTAGCTCCTCTGTCTTGTGAAGAAATAACGCCCCCCCCTTTTAATTATTATTTTTTTGTCGTTTAAGGATAGCTAACAAAAAAATCAGAGCGAATCTTAACTCTAGGAAAAAAGTGTTGAAAGTTTTCTATTACCTTCTTATAGTATGAGATACAATATATTCCACATAGGCACAATATATAACGCTTTAGAATAGTGCATAAGTTATAAATCAAGATCGACATCTTTCAGAAGTGCTTTACTTCTTATTTATATATCTGGCATTCCACTGGGATCTTAGCCCTTACCACAAATAAGATATCTGATTTTATCAGATTAGAAATTCAACAAGATTTTTCTTCAATAACAAAACAAAACGTGAGAAGTGTGTGTGGGGGGGGAGGTGTTTATATACACGCATACAAGCAGCCCCACTGCATAATCCATTCAATGTTAAACATTAATTTTCAAACGAATGCACATCAGATTAAATCGCCAAGAACTCACCATGAAATAATAGACAGATGTAAAATTATGTACCACAATTCTACCCTGAATTTTTTATTAAAAATGAATTATAAAGTGTTAGCAAAGAGAAGAAACTGAAACTATAAGTATAATTAGAATTATACTTTCTTTGATAACTCAAACGATATAATAGCCATTTACTAGTTTAGTGTAATTTCCAAGTCACTGACTCCAATCGAAGCTTGGATTACCCGGCCACAAGCAGCACTTGTGATGTCCGCAGCCCATATAAAACCTTTCTTTAGAATTATAAAGCTTTACTTATTAACCACAAGTTTGCATAGCTCATCCTGTTTCCGCTAGAATTGTAATTTCAATGGTATGATTAGTTCATTCACTGCTTGACACACAATCTGAATTAATTTATCTGGTGAAGGGGTGGGTGGGGGTTATAACTTCTATCGCCTGGTCTTCCCAGTGAGGAAGTAGCCAGCACAAGCTGTCGCCAGCAGAGCAAGGGTTAAACCCAGGAATGTGACAGTTCTCCTGGTGATAAGGTGATGGCGAGTTGAGGCCATACAAGGGCTCTAAATTTCTTGGAGTGAACCGAAAATACTCAAAAAATAGTCCCAGTGGCAAATAAACTCTATGCCCTATGTTATGTTACCCTGGGAAGAATAAAATGTGGTGTGTTTTTTTTTACCACATTGAAAGTTTTCTGCACTACAGAAGCTACAGAAACATAAGGAGTGTTAAATCTGTGGCACATATGAATAAGTTCTTTTGAAGGAGAAACCAAATTGTATCAACGAAAAGTTGTATTAAATCCATATCTGCATTACAACCATTTATCCATCTTATTGGGCAGTTTAGTCTTCTATTAATAATAACGCCCAAGTTTTTGTGCTTAAAAATGTTAACGATAACTCTATGCAGTGCCTTTTGTAAAACATCTGTACAATATATGATAGTAATAAATGGCAGCCTGAGTTTAGACAGAAACCAAGAAGGCTAGCTGATAAAAAGAAATGACAGGCTACATTTTTAAACATGCCAAGTTTTCAAATTAAGATCGAACACTGGAAGAACATAAACCGAACCCATGCGGGCTGAGGTGTCTGTCACAAGGTGAAGGGACAGAGAAGAAGCTGAGGAGAGAGGCGCAGCCGGCTCAGCAGCGCGCGGCCAGGGCGCCGTCGGAGGGCGAGCCCACGCGCCCGAGGACCGACCGACCAGGCGGTGACAGTCGGCCAAGCGTGGGCTTTAACTCAAGCCTCATGTCCACTCCAGACAAGAACAAATAACCTTTTGCTCATTGCCTCAGAGGAGGCGCCCGCCGTTCGCTCTCCTGACCCTCGCCGACTTCGGGGTGCCTGCTCCTCTCCAGACATTCCCGATCGCGCGCTTTTTCCGAGATCCCAGGCACTGGAGAGCCATCCCTCCCGGCGTCGCACGCCCCACCTGTCCCCGCGCTGTCGGAAGAGCCCGCCGCCCGCCGTCACCGTCCCCGCCGCCACCAGCGCAGGACGCAGCAGGGCGCGCGGGGCGCGAGACTTACCGGCAGGCGAGCGCCGCCGTCGGGGGAGGGCGTGTCGCGCACGTGTGTGTCCGCGCGTGTCCGCGCCCGCGTGTGCCCGCGCGCGTGCCTGGCCGTGCGCGCCGAGCCGGCCGCACTGACTCCCGGGCGCCGACGGGCTCAGCCCATGGTGTGGGCGCCGGCTGGGGAGGCTCCGGCTCCCGCCAATCGCCGAGCAGGGCGGCTGCCCCGACGCGCGACTCGCGAGCCGGGAGCGCGAGCCGGGGGCGGGGCGGGGGCGCGCCTGTCCGGGGCGCGTGGGGGCGCGCGCGCGTGTCCGGGGCCACTGGGGCGCGCGTCCGGGGCGCGTGTATGGGGAGCGCGTCCAGGGCCTGTGGGGCGCGTGTCCGGGGCCACTGGGGCGCGCGTCCGGGGCGCGTGTCCGGGGTGCGTGGGGGCGCGTGTCCAGGGCCACTGGGGCGCGTGTCGAGCGCGTGTCGGGGTGCGTGGGGGCGCGTGTCCAGGGCCACTGGGACGCGCGGGCGGGGCTCGCGTCCGGGGCGCGCGTCCGTGCGCGCGCCCTCGAGCCGGGGCGCGCGGGCGGGTCTGGACGCTGCCCCGGTCGAGCACGGAGCTGGCGGCTCCGAATGGGTCAGAGAGGGGAAGAAGGAGGAGCGGAGCTGGGACGACGTGAGCGCCACCGAGCCCAGGCCCCGGCGGGAGAACAGCCCCGGACGCGCCTCCTGGAGGGGAGAGGACGGGGACCGGACGGCAGGCGGGGGAGGGACCGAGACAGGGCGGTCGGGAAGCCGCGGAGGAGCTGGCTCCTCGTAACTTGGTGTCGCTTTCGGTGAGAAATATTTTTCCTTGAGCCTCTGCCGTTACAGACATTAAAAAGAGTAAAAGTTAAAACTGGCTGCTGCAGGAAACGTTTAAGATGACCACCGACTGCTTTGGATGCTACTCAGAATTAAGACGAGGTCGCCCTGAGACTAATAAAGAGACGCGCCTCCCAGGTGACGCTGCCTTAGTGCTCCCAGAGTCACGACCTGCGCGTCCCTCGCCGAGCGCTGGGACTGGACCGCGGGGGCTCGGCAGGGCGGGATGCAGTCGTCAGGATGTCCGGAAGCCGAGGAGACACCCCGGCCTGACGGACGACGCGATGACAGCAGCCCTGTAAGAATAGTGTCCCCAAGAAACCAGCTGCCTCCGAAAGGGGAGCCGTGAGGTTCAGCTCATCGACCTTGGGCGCGCTGTAGGAAGCCCCTCCAGATGTTTTGGTTAAAAAGTGCGTTCTGGCATCAAAATCGTGCTTACCTGCGCGTACCTTCTCTTCACTCATGTCCCGCGGGGACCGTCACGACTGTCCCTACGTGGAGCGCCAGCAACCCATCCCAGAGCGTGCTCTTGCACACTCTCCAACCAAGTGAAAACTACTCATGTCCCTCCCTCTCCAAACTTTAACAGCCAAGGATTTCAGCAAACAGCCAGAAAGAAAGCTAAGTCCCCCCAACCCCAGGGGAAGGGAGGGAATAAGCACTCCTTTAATTTGAAAAATAATAATTAAAACTCCCTCAACTTTTAAGGCCGGGCAACACAATCTATTAATTGATCGCTATTAACATGCAGTTTTATTGACCATAGCACACAGAAGTCTGATTGTGAAGGAGGAGTGTTTTCAATGAAAGTGGAGTTATTTTAGCTGCAGACGTGTTTACATTTCTGTGGTTTAGTCTATAACTTTCTCTTTTTCTTGCTTCAGAATTCTGCTCCATGAAGCAAAGCCCTTAGCTCCCAGACATTCCAAAAAGTCTGCCAAAATAATAGAAAAAAAGAGAGAGAGAGGGAAGAAAAAACACACAGAGACCCCCAAGTCTGGGTCAGGCTCAGGGTTGTAAGTGGGCATCTTCGGTATGCCCCCTTCCCACACACTTTCCACTAAAAAAAAAAAAAAAAAGCCTTCAGGGCTCCATTTCCTGTTTGCCGGGGAAAAAAGAAAATGGGTCTAAGCAGCTGAGTTTAGAAATCGCCTTTTCCAGGACCTGTAGATTCCGAGAGGGTCTTTAACCCTAGGGGTGCCAAAATGGGCTCACTCATTTGAGAATCCAACACTAAACATTCTCCAAGGATGTGTTTCTCTTTTAAATGGACAACCTTGACGAAACTACAAATACAAATTTCTTGAAAAAACAGGCACACCGTGGCAGATCAGACACAAGCCCACCTCTCCACAGGAGGCCAAAAGACGATACCATAAAAATAAAGATTGAAAACAGTGCAGACTTCCAACAAGCATGCATGCTTTTATTTCTGAGGTTCTAGTACAAAAAGCCAAATGCATATCAAAAGCTGCAGGTTTAGTCAAAGGGTCATGCCAATTTATACAATCGTGCTAGTCACCATTCGCAAAATTGATTGATTCCTTTGAATTGCTTCCTAGCAACACAAAAGTCACAGCGCTACAGTTCACTTGGTCTTAAAAATATGTTCAACCTGCCTCTCCCCTTAAGTACAAATTGCATATTTTGGTCCCTTTTTTCTCTAACTGTTCTCCAAATAGTCCAGATCCAAGAAACCTCACTATATTTTGAAATCTTCCTTTTGGCCACTCATTGCCAAAGCTCACCACAGGGAGCCCTTAACATTTCAGGGAATGCTTTAAAGTAAACAGATTCTCAACCCATCGGATGATTGGCAGTCCGCTGGGCAATGATTCTGCTTTATAATACTACATTACCTAGCAATGTGTCATGATCATCGGCACTAGTGCTGAAAATAATACGGCGCTGAAAATAACACTCTGTATGCTAATTGACAAAAGAGCACGTTTTGTGAATAAAGGAGAGCACTTTAATAGTAGAAAGAACATGATTTCAACCATCCAAGTTACCATGTTGAGAACAGGAAAAAAAAAAAAGTTCAGAAAAACCACACGATTTGAAACGATGTCATTTGTGGTTTCCCTTTACTAACTCTTCTCCCATTCCCCGGAAGGAAGACACCGTGAAGAGATAGATAGAGACAGAAACAGAGATGGAGATGATAGAGCTAGAAATAGGAAAGAAGGAAGGGAAGAGAAGGAAGGAGGGAGAGAGGATTACTTAAAAGGCAAAAACACACACTGAGCCCACTCACAAAGCTGGGGCCGTTCACTTAGACAAATCTTAGCCCCCAGAATCCCGGAGTTCTGCGGAGGCGAGACAGTGTCTCTTGCACCTGTGTCTTGCATCTTGTAGTTGCAGTTAAGAATTTCTTTCTGTCGTCTAATCTAAACCCCACCTACGACCAGGGCATTCCCTTCAGCCTGGTCCATAATCAAGGTCAAATGAGGGAAATCAGTTTCAACTAGTTAAATCAACCGAGTTAGAGACGCCAACGGAACACAAGTAATAGTGATATCTTTACTATCCGCTCTGCGGGACAAATACAAAACACAGTCATTCTGAGTTAATTAAAAAATATCATTCAAAAGGAAAGGTTTTACAGAAACGCCACTTGACACATTTTATAAGAATTAGTATTTTTAAGTATTTCATACATCAGATGATCTTTCTATGTAAGGTTTTGCGGTTGACTTAATTCTTTTTGAAATCCCTTTTATCCAAAAGATGTTTTGGATTAATTTAAGTATTTGTTACTGGATAATGTCAAGGTCTTGTTCAATGAAATGTCCTGCACTGGGTTGTCACACCTGTTAAATATAAGCCTCCTTTTCTTTTGATATTCTGAGAAGGGCCTTAAAAGGTTTACATCCTTCAATATGGAGATTTAATTGCTTTACCTATAATAAAAATAATCCCTATAAAATTCAGATTGTGGATATTTCAAAGCCGAAAGAACTATTGGATAGGGATGTAAAGGTTGCAGTTCAAAAAGTCTCCCACTTTTAATATCACATGCATGGAGTTATGAGTTATACACTCCTGGTTATCATTTTGTAAGGTCTGGTTCTGTTGTCTTGCACAGAGTGTCTGTGAGCTCGCTTTATGGCTTAGCGATTCTGCGTGTGCGTGTGTTAAATATGGAACGGGGTAGCGGATCCCTCTGCAGTAAAATCTCACCGGGGAGGAAGTCTCAGATTCTGTTTTAAATGAGGTACTGGAACGAGGTCTCGGCAGTGACACATTCGTGACTTTGGTGAGCTCAACTCTGGCATGGGGCCACTCTGAAGGGGAACCCTGGGCTGGGAAAGGAGGCGACCTGCTTTGGTTGTTGGCCGTATTTCTGCTGTTCGGGCCACGAGCATCCTTCCACGGTTCTCCGGGCATCCTGGGCCCTTTCCACGACAGCCTTCCCTCCAATCACTGTGACCGTCTTTCCATCGTGGAGGTAGTGGGGACAGGACCCTTCCATTCCAAGTTCCACCTTCCCTCAGGACAATCCAAGACAGCGAAGAGAGGGGAATGTGTGTCAGAACTCTGGATTTGGGGTCCTAAATGCAGCACCCTGGGTTCCCTTCTCACCACCACCATCCTCATCCCGTTCCCTGACCTCCATCCTGGATTGCCGGTGAGCACGTAAGGACAGAGACGCCCATTCCCCTGGGTGAGTCCTGGACCCACAACACAAGCATCACCGTTATCTTTTATTATCAACTGCTAAGAAGTCGGTTTTATGTGTTCTTTCCCCTTCCAGACTAATTTCATGCACCACGCATCCTCTGAAGCACGTTTTCAATCTGCGTCACATGTCGTTTGAGTCTTCGGCACACACAGCAGTTCTTAATAACACGTGGTGACCACAGACTGCTCCACAAAATTGCATAACGCGTAATTCCTATCAACTTGCATAATGCCCCAAATAAGTCGATATGAAACACGTTGTTTATCTGTCAGTGAGCTCTGGCGACAAAGGCCATCCAAATGAGCCGGGAGACTCTATTTGTATTCTGTAAATGGGATTACGCACAGCACGTCAGGAGATCTGCTCCAGCCCTTCTGGTGATTATACTCAGGCAATTTGCTTTTGAGTTTTATTTACTATGACACGATCTATCAATGAACGACTTTGTCATGTACATTTTTGTCAACACGATTACTCGTGGGTGCCAAGATAGATGCATTTTTAGAAAACCGAGACAATTTCTTCTCAGCGGTTTTCGTGTCATGAAGACATCGTAACAGTGCATCGGTGCAAATAAAAACAAATATCTTAATGATTTTCTTTTATATGCTAGAACAGTAAATTATCTTATGATTACAGGTATCGTTTTAATGGGTGAAAAGTCTATTTCAGATGGAATGCACAGACAATGGGTAAGGAACGCATGAGGACAGAAATCTGGCACTTAGTCATATGACCTTGGGCAAGTCACAGCCTCTTGACTGAAGCTTCAATTTTCTTATCTATTAACCAAGGCTGTTGAAGTGGACGACCTGAAATATATCAAACACAGGACCTCCCGGGGAAGAACTAGGAGTATTCATCTTTCTATCCCTACTTTTTGGCACAGTGATTAATGGATGGATTAACAGGGCAGCCTACTAGAAATCACACTTCTCTTTGATAAGCCCTAATGTGCACACCATTTACAAAACACACACATGTTTATCATACAGGTGCCCTTCAGCCACCTTATGCAGTAGTGACAAGGCCTGAGATGCTCCAAGTTCAAAGGGCTCCAAAACAAGTCAAGACTCAAGCCCAGATCTTGGGAGCTTTCGCTACATGGCCAGCTGGCCACCCTTCTTTATTCGGTCTCCTTCCGGATAGCTCCTTGCCAGCCCGGAGCCTGACTTATTCCTGCCCCACCCCCACCCCAGCAAGCCTGCTCACCTCTCAGACAGCACTCAGCCTCCTAACCTCATCACCCCACAGTGGAACAATAAGCACTTTAGCTTCTGCTCAGACCCCAAGCTCCTCAAGGCAACCGCAGCCGCGTTTGCATGCAGCAGTACTCAAGAAGACGTGACCTTGGAGCCCTACCCCTCCTTTGCCCCACAGCTAAATAGTCACTGTGGGCCAAACTGACTCACCGCAGCCCCCATGGACACTCTCTTTATCTATTCCCAGGGCCCGGCCTCTCGTTCAAGGTCTTATAGCCTCACATCCGGGGCATCTCCTGACTGCCCACCTGCCACCTGGGCACCACACCAAATGCCATCTTGCCAAAGGGCCCTCCCCCCATCATACCTCAGCGGCTTCAGAAACATTCAGGAGCATCTCCTGCCCATTAGGGAGACTCAGATGCATGGCCAGGTGTCACCAGGTGAGACAGCAAGTGACAATCGTGAACACTCTTCTTGAGTACTGCTGCATGCAGAAGGCAAGCTCTTCTGCCCCAGACAGGCTTCCCTGTCCATCTGCCTGCCTGGAGCCCCGAGGGAGTTAGGGTTTGTTGGAGAAACTCGAGGACAGAGATTCTGACCTGCAGAATAGGGTGACGGAACAGGACGAGGGCCCCTTTCTCTAAGACCCTCAGCGCTCGCTCGGCACTGCACAAGCCCGGAGCACCCTGCCCAGGGAACCCCCCATGGTGTTGAAGAACAGAGTCCTACTTGCCATTGAAATTTAGCTGGGGTCTTAGGGCTCCCGGCGAGGGAGAAGAGAGCGTAGCATAGAGGAAGCGCACTCCTGAGGCCTCGGCAAGTCTGCATCCCTGCTGACTTCGGCTTCTGCCCCGAGATGCAGGCAAGGGGAGGTCACCAGCAGGGCAGATGGGGGTCTTGCATCCAATCCCTGATGAGAGACCTGGAAACTCCCACACACCAGAGCCAGAGGGGACAGAGGGGACCCACATCCCCCCACACCCCCCGACCCCGCACCACTCATTGTGTAGATTCTGAGTTGAGATCCCCAGAGCCTGCTGCAGTGAAGTAAGGTCACTGCCCACACTGGAAGTCAGCCCCTGGGCATGCAGGCCGGGTGGAGGGTGTGGCCGAGCCTGACGGCCAAACCTGCCGAGAGATGCTCCGGACGGCGGGTCCCTGCAGCCACAGGCTTCACCGCAAATGCCAGCAGGGCAAGTAGCAAGCAGGAGGATGCGAGACCTTCCCCAGAAGCCCGAGGATGTTAGTCTGAGAACTCCGTCTCTCCCAGAAGACAATGCTACTCCAAGTGAGATCCCTGTGCGACCCTGTGAAATCTGTCACCAGTCATGATGAGATAAGCCCCGAAATTGGCAGTGAGCACTAAAACACTTCGCTAGCATCCTGACAGGAATTTTATGCCTTCGAGCCTGGATTTTTATATATCTTTTCTATTTCATTTTTCCTAGTAACTTATTTTTCTCGTATTTTACAAAATATCCACAAAGAAACGTATTGCAAATGTTTTTTGTTTGTTTTTTTTTTTAATAAAAATGGTGTTTCACCGTGGAGAGTTTGGGGGATGCTGCCGTAGACCGCACCGGCCCCACACACCTGGACGCAGTTTTGGGGAGACGCGCGACGTGAATGATTCTGAGCAGTTATCCGGGGCCCCGAGACCTGCCTAAGAAACCGTTTGATTTACTGAATCAAACTAAAAGCTCCAACCCAGACCTGCTCGTAAAGCGCATTTTTCTGCTAACCAGCAGGTGGGCACAGGAGGAAGCTCAGAGTTGCTGAGGAAACCACCTTCCTCCGAACAGGTAAATCGTGGTGTGGATGAGGTTCTCGACTCCTTTCCGTAGGTCCTCGGCTCTCTCAGAATCCGGGTGCAGGTTTTCTTCCCCACTTTACACCTGCCGCTTTCTCACGTGCCTCCCTCACGCGCCCAGTGGACTCTCCCATTCCCTTCTGACCATGTGGCCTATCATCTGCATCCTTGTAGCACTGAGCACAGCGTCAGAAACATAACCCATCTTAAGGGATGTCTGTTGATTTATTGGCCTTTGGTGGCACATCCTAAACCTCAGGGAGCACTATTTGTGACCCGTCTTACTTCCTGGCACCTAAATGTAATCCACACAGTAGACAGCCTGCCCTGGACCCCTTTGCTGCACCTGTGAGTCCTCCCCCAGATGTGGGGGACCATCCCCTCACATACCGTCTCGAGCATCTTCTTGTGCAATGCAGCCCGGAAGTACCAGGCACCAGGCATTGTGCAAAGGCAAAACTCTCAATCAGCGAAGGACAGCCAGCCGCTGGCAGGTCAGTGTCCCAGCTCCTGAGCTCTCAGAGGCATGACTCTGGAGCACATTCTTCACGGTTCCTTAGGGGCTTGCACGGACGCGAGTGGACGCACTGGAGCAGTAGCCGGCGCCCTGATGTCCGCTCTATCGTCTTGCTGCCTCCCTTGTCCCGCCCCTCACTCCCTCTCACTCTGGTTTCCTGGCCTCGCTTTCCAAACTCTGTCTCAAGTCTGCTCTCAGTGAGACCCAAACAAAGCACCATCACAGTGGGTCACTCGGGGTCCATGTACGCCCTGACCCTTATCTCGCCGGTATCGGCGGCAGAACCGGCTTGTGGACCTGAGCTAGGAGTGGCCCAAGGCCCGAGTGGCATGGCCGGCGCGAAGCTTTCGAACCGGAATGAGCTGGAAGGTCAGTCACCTCCGCGCACAATCAGGCCTTGAGGGATTTGGGGGCCTCTTCCTCTTGCAACCTGACCGACGAGGCATCTGCTGTCACGGAAGGTGGCCGCTGTGTCACTCGTCTAAAAGTGCCCAAAGCTCCAAGAGAACCTCATCCTTCCAACCATCAGCACGATGCCAGCGGGTCTGCGAAAGCCGAAGACGGAGTGAGGGCCACCCCGACGGGGCGGCCGCAGCCTCCGCGCGTCTCCGGCCAGGCTGAGCCCCGCCTCTGCTCTCGTTAGATCGCCCATCGTGGGGCTCAGCACGGGACGTGGGTCGCGTTCGTCCCTGTCTCCCGCCAGCCCTGCGATTCTCGACGACGGGTTTTGTCTTATTTATCTTAGTACTCGGGGCACTGAGTATCTTAGTACTCAGGCACACGGGGGGCATTGAGTAAATGTTGTTTTTAGTTGAGTCGAAAGGGATTAAATTGGGTCTCTTTGGCTTGGATTAAAATACAATGAACTACAAACAAAACATAATGTAGTTTGTGTGAGTTGTTCTGTAGATAGATGGATGAATGGATAGATGGATGGATGGATGGATAGATGGATGGATGGATGGATAGATAGTAATAATAATGATGATGATATAGATAGATAATAATAATGATGATGATGATGATGATGATATAGATAGACAGATAGAGTATAAATATAATATATACTTATGTGTAAACACACACACTCTCTCTTCCAAACAGACCAATTTGTGTTCATTCCATTAATCAATCAGGTCCAGAGTTTGGTTAATTTATAACGGTATTCAACCGATGGTTCCAAATCGCCATCATGTAAAGACGCCCCAGAACCCAAGGCCTTGCAGCCCAGTTCCAAAGAAAATAAAACGTGACGTTTTCCTCCAGATCGTTCATTTTTAGGGAGCCTTTTTTTTTGCGCATGCTGTGTCTGGGCCCACAAGTCAGTGCCAAATCGCTAATGAATAGGCGAACTTAGCTGTCCATTGACTCCGGGCAATACGATTAAAGTTACATACTTTTTCTGATATCCTCCCCCGAAGAAGCCATTGCAGCTCTGCCTCCCCCTGTCGTCCCCCTCCCTACCAGCCCCGTGGCTGCTCCGGGGACCTAGCTGTGGTTTGTGGTTCCAGCTCAGCCCGCCAACCCCCAAGCCCCCACGTGGGCCGCATGGCCCAGACCAGACCGCTTCTGTTGAGTTAGCTGTCTGTTTCCACGGGGTCTATCGCCATCGTACTTAAATTCTTTCACTACCAAAATCACTGGGCTTTTTTAACAATCCTTGGACATGAGCCCAGCTTAAGAAGGAACGAAATTCAACATTCGGCCAAATACAACTTTTGAATAATTTAAATGAGAGCTACTTAAGTCTTCTGAAAACAAGTCCAACCCTGTGTTCTCTGATGTGAACAGAAAAAAAAATTTATGCACCCATGTGCAGAATTTGAGCCCATGCAGATGGCATGTTCTGCACCGTAGTCGAGTGTCGCTGTTCTGGCAGAAGTGTGCCCGCGCCTGGCTCTGCGGAGGGTTTCCGCGGCTGTACGTCTGGCAGATGGCTTTGGATTTTTGCCTGTCGGTAGATCTCTAAGTTATATGACGGCTAAATCCATCATCAGATTTTCCTGGGATATCGTTTCTCCTTATTTTAAAAAGGCACCTCAGAGACCGGAAAGCAAGCCGGGAGCCAGGTCCCTCAGCCTCTGTTTGGCCAAAATGTCCTCTGGTTCCTGGAAGACTCTACGGTGGTCACTTAATATGTTAAGACAGAAGTGAGCATTTAGATATCTTCTAAAGAAAAATAAAGCTTCACGAAGCCTCTGCAGAGAAATCTCCTTTCTCCCAGGGCCATGAGCACGGCACAAAGAAACAAGGAACCAGATGACTTGCATTTCAGCCACTTGTGACATAAAGGGCAGAATGGAGTGATTATTACTTAACGCCTGAGACATACACTGTCTGGGGCCTGGTATAATGGGCACAAAGACGCAGAATCAAACAATCTCGATTTTCCCTGAGTTAACTTCCTTATAAGGAACTGACCCCGTGTATGCAATCAAGCCAGGCACTGAGGATGAAAAGATGCCATGATTTCTGCCCTCCAGGAACCCCGGACCTACTGGAGTGGGATGGGAGGGAGGTATCCCAATGCAGCCTCGTGGAGCCCCACGAAACATATAATGAGAAAGAGCGACTTTCTCAGCTCGTGAGATTCACTCCCAAGGACCCAGATGTGATACAGATGGAGATAAGAGTTCATCTGTTGGGCAGAACTATTTAATTTCAAGTGGATTCAAACTATATCTGTCTAGGAAGCTATATTTAGGTGTCCAAGCAATATCGCAGTGAGGCAGATGAGTCTCGTTAGCACAAACGTCATAAATAAGGTCACCATGTAAATGAGCAGGACGGAATTCAGATAAGTTGTGGAATGCAAATTTCATAAAGTTGAACCCCACCTTAGAGAAGTATTAATCATGACACTATTCAGATAACATTCAAACATGCAAATTGAAATCGAGAGAAAAAGAATAAATGTAGTTAACACGATGTATTTGACCCATATGTGGATCTTTCTTGACTTAAGACTTTCAATCCAAATTCTGTAATAAGTACGTTTGTGCATATCTTTAGTAAAAGCTTTGCGGTATCTCCAGAAAGAGTGTATGATGCTTTTAGGGAGAAATGAAGTGCCGGGTTCTAACACCGTTAAGAAAATCGGGTGTAAATTCAAAAGTGGAATTAACATCGTGACGCTCCCCAGACCATCTCAGCCCACGCACATCGCTTATTTCCTTGCGATCGTTGCAAGCCATCCGACATCTCCTCCTCCCAGAGCGTGTCCCTTTCTGCCACATACGACCAGCATTTCGTCATCTCTGCACAAGTCACTTCTCCGCTTGCCTTGTCACTGAGGCTGCAAACTTTTCAATTTCAGGAGCGAGTTCTCTCTCTTTTCACTTTTCCGTTTCACAGAACACTAGTCAATGCGGGCATTTAAAGATTGTTTCCGGGTCATGGGTTTCAGCCCGGTTGTTACCAAATCGCCTTTGAAATAATAACGATACCGCTGTTGTTTCTACAGTCCATATGATACCAACGTATAAAGGAGATACGCGAAAAAGTTGCAGGCGAATTAACGGATTTTGAAGGATTGAGAAGTTCACCCGAGTTCAACCTGTGAGGACCATTTTGCATGTTTTTAGGAAAAGGCTCGCAATAGTTCCTAAAGAGTTTATAATACAATCTACAGCTAGGCTTTCGGGATTTAAACCTCTTGTTAACAGGCCCGTGGACACCACTCTGTGGGATCTATTTTAAACTAGAGCGGAGAAGGAAAAAGAAAAAGACAATGTACAGAAGTATTTGCATTTTCTTATTAGTTGCTTCATTGAAATTTATTCTGTATTGCGTCTTCGCTACTTTTATTTCGCTTGGTTTCAATGTGCATTGAAACCCATCTTCAACCTTCTGACAAAATATCATTTTATTTTTGATACTCAGTAGGCGGTACGATTTCACTCTTCCTTTTCTTTAAAAAAAAAAATAAGACTTTTCTGAATCGTCATCTTTATTTGTTAATAACATAGGGAAGCAGCATAATAAACAGAAGAAAGCGAGCTTCATCTCCATAGAAACTGCAGGCTTTGGGGATGAGATTAAGCGAGGCAGCTTTAAACGACCAAATTGTGACTCTAGCCCCATCTCATGAGACAATCACGTGGGCCTTCGATCGCCTGTCCCGTCTTTCTAACATCTTGACTTATTAAATAAATTCAGTTATAATAATGTTTTCTTAAAGTCTCCGTCAGGAAAAAAAAAAAGACTCTTTACCCTCCAAGAATGGGATATATAAAAATTCTTACAATTAATAGAAGGCATTTGTGTCATAAGAATGTCTCCATCTCCTTTTATTAAGTGACTGTATTTTCACTTGAATTAGCAGCACACTCAACAAGCTATGCCCCTGGTAATAGAATGACAATGTTTTTTCACTCCCTGAAAGCCAATTTATAAGACAATGCACATTTAGGCTGCGGTGTGAATAACAGTGTTGTTTGAAAGCCCAGGAGGCAGCCTTTCTTCCTCTCTGCCTCTTTCCCTGCCTCCAAACTGAACCACACCTCTCCAGAAATACTCACTTTCTTAATGAAAACCATATTTAAAAAAAAAAAAAATACGTTTTGCCTGACCCGCTGAAACGCCTGGACAACCTTTACTGTCAGCTTCAGACGACACGTGTCTTATGAAAGTCTGGGTCCCTGCTCGTCTGGCAGAGAGAGCTCTGTCCCACATCTTTATGAGAAAGAGGGACAAAACTTCTGTTTTTGGCATTTTATATTGGAGTCTGTTTTAAGCGAGGAGGAAAAAAAATAGCAACGTAGAGTCTAGACAGAAGAGATGGGGGTGAAATCTGGAAGCCATTCACGCCAGAGAGGGCAGCGGCAGCCGTCGGCAGCCGGATCGCCTTACACGGCCTAATTACACATGAAAAATGTACACATCGTTTTTCTCGACTGCTTGGAAAAATAGATGCTCAGATGGTGCTTTTGGGCTGTGGCAACTGAACCAAACTTATATTCTGGACTCGGGATATCTTACATCTGCATTTCGCAACGTGATTATTTCTCTCTCTCTCTCTCTCTCTTTTTTTGGCAAAGAAAAACAATACGAGAGGAAGTTGTATTTCTCTCACCCCTCCAAATGTTTTTGGTGTGTTCTAAATTAGGCAAGTAGTCACATTTTGTGAAGAATATTTAGATGTTAAAGAAGGTTCTATGCGGTATGAAATCAGACACACTTCCGTTGTAAAGACTTTCCTCAACGTTAAGATGAAGACTCTGAGGTCCACAGGGCTATTTTAGGGCCTAATTTATGGTGAGTTAATTTGTTGTTACAATGATAACTTCGAAATCATTGACTCGGCCTGCTCATGCAATGACAGTCTTCTTGCTGGGCTTGGTTCTATATTTTATGCAGAATAACAATTTTTAAAGAGTCTTTGAATATAGTGTCTTTTTCCAAGAGTTCAAAGCATATTTCAGATATTAACACTCCATCGCATAACATTCCTGGGACCCAAGGTGGGGATGAGGTTGTGGACAGGAATTGACTCTGCAGAAGGTTCTGTGTGTAGCCTTCAAGTGTGTCCTCACAAGAAACGAGAGCAGAAAACAAATTCAGGACCTATCGTTAACTAATGTGAGAGAGAGAGAGACAGAGACAGAGACAGAGACAGAGACAGAGACAGAGACAGACAAACAGACAGACAGAGACAGAGAGAGAAAGAGACAGACAGAAAGAGAGAAAACATGACTGGTTTCTTAAATGAGAAATAAAATAAGCTTCAGTGACTGGTCCAAGTTCTCACAATGGCATTTACGATTGAAACCAAAATAATTTTTGTCATCTCCCTTACATTCTCCAGCCTTCACTAAGGAAGCTAAACAGAAGAAAGTATTTCGTGAGAATAATAGTACGCATGGTCTGCCGACACGTAGAACTTGTTTTAACACTTTCTACAATTTTTTTCTGCCTACTGTCATCCGCTCTCCAAATCTTTGCTTTGGACCTAGAACTCATTCAACTCCACAGTTTGATGCTTTATCTGAACCTCTTAGGAAAATTTGATCTCTCTTTATGAATTTAGGGTTTGTCCCAAATAGGACGACTGTCTAGATTAGGGATCTCGGTGCCAAGGGAGGGCAGCTGATTTTGTAAGGGCTTCCATACAGGTGTCTTCACCTTTACAGCCAGGTAAGGGAACGGCATAGTCGCCTCCCTCTGTGACAGTAGCAATTGCTGTACGGATCATAAGAGTTTAGCGGAGAGCGTTGGGACTGGAATGAGAAGTGTGGTGGAGGGAAGGGTGGCACCGTTGGCAGAAAAGCCTGGATAGGAGAAGGGTTAGTTCCCTCGTGCCAACGCCCGAGGTCACCCTTGGCCCACGTCCAGGTCCTACCTGGAGCAAGGCTGAGTGGGAGGGGCCAGCGCTCCCGGTGTGTATGAAGCTTTCCCGCCCCACATCTTCCTTTCTCGATAAGACCCTCAACACTAAAAACAGGGACCCTGCCCCCTGCACATGCCACGGATCTGCTTGGCTACGTGGCGGCACCTGTGGACGGCCTTTCAAGAAATGTTTCTAAACTCATAAAATAGGATACACAATCTCCAAGCAAATCGATGCTATTGATATCAGATATCAAAGTGCTACAATAAATTTGTGATGTATGTGTTTCTTTATTAACTCATTAAATAAAAGAGCTACTGGTACATCAGATAGTTATTATATCAAAGTCACGAAGAGCAAAATCTGCACATCGAGGTATCTGCAACGGCTGTAACATGCCATGAAGATGTGTGTGACTTGTACAGGTGACCAAATCCCAAGTACAGATAATGATAACGGAGAGGGGTTACCTCGTAAACACCGGTAGTGAAAATAGGAATTTCTTTTCTCATCCAAGTTCACCAACACCAGGTTACAAACCCATGCCTTAGGAGAGCTCTTTTGACAACTCTTGGGACAAGAGCCTCTCTCTTACCCCACCCCCATGGCAGGGAGAGGCAGAGAGCCACGTGCCCACGGCCTGCCATGGTGTCCTGAGAGCACAGGCACCCTGACTTTCAGCCTCGGGCGTGGAAGCCTCTTTAGCTCTTTTAGCCCGAGTCCTGGAACAGGATCCTCGCCGGAAGTCCTCAGATAGTTCCCAGCCTCTAAACATTATTATCTTTAAACTCTCGATGGCCCATTCATTCATTCATTCCTTCATTTACTCATGTGTTCACTCAGCAAATGCATATATTCAGCACTGAGTTTGGGTCATACACAGGGCGAGGTCCTGGGGACACAGCAAAGGAGAAGATGGATCCTGGCAGGGATCCAGGAAGGCTGGAACCTCATGGGCAGTGGTCAGTGGGCCAGGTCCTCTGGGCTGCATGGCCGGCGTCACCTTGTGGAAGGCTCCCTGGTGACACGGGAAGCGGACACAGTGGGCGATGCGGGGAGGCACAGGGAGAGGTGCTGTGACGGTGTCGGCAGAGGTGGTGAGTCTGGACCGGAAGGAGGGAGCCTGGCAACCACCCCTGACTCTGATTCGGGGCTGAATCCGTCTCCTGCTGAGATCCCAAGGGAGGCAGTGGTGAGGACAGCAGAAGACCGAGACGAGGACCCCCTCTCACGGCGGACTCTGCGTGCCCTTCAGCAAGGGTCAGGTAAGGCAGGGCGACCCCCACCACAGACCACTCGCTGTGCAGCCGCGAGCAGCGAGCAGCGGGGCGGTGACCACACAGGTGCACGTGCGGGTCGCAATTTATCCCTCACGTCACAACTCACCATTTTATTCTATGTGAATCATGCTCCATCAATAAATACTAAATTAAGAAATTTAAGATTTTTAAGTCCAATCCAAACCTTCTACGAGCCTCCGCATTTCCCCGTCCCTGTCTCTGATTTCAATCTCAGCGGTAGCTCACACGAAGACCGTGCTTACGAGGCGAGCGGCCCTGTTCCAAGCATTTGCATACATTCACTCAGTTTATCCTCGCTGAACGCTACTGGGTAGATGCTGTTACCACCTTCGTGTCACAGATGAGGAATCGGAGGCACGGAAAGGCGATGAGAGTCGGCGTCTGCTAAGACGTGGCAGAGTCACGAGCATCCTCTGCCTCCCTCTCAGGCCCGTCCCAAGCACCAGACTTAAGGCGGATGCCAGAGGTCTCAGGAGAGTGCCAAACGCCTGGGCCACCACCGTGTGGTAACCGCATCTGGCCAGAACGCCCCCTACAAAGGCTCCGGCCTACTTTTCCGTGGATTTCGAAACCACTGGTCAGTGGTGAGAATCCCACCAAGATTCTAATGATAGCAGCCAGCCCCCAATTTCCGTCCGGGAAATGAATAATTACCTTCATTACTATGTCCTAAGAGCCTGTTTTCCATCCTCATAATCATTACTTCGAGTCTCTACTGAATTCTATCCAATTTGCCTACACCCCTCCAATTTTTTTTTTTTGAACACCATTGACCTTCGAAAGAAGTTTGACATAGCTCACAATCAAAGGTGCTTATAATAAGGCTGCAAAAGACAGACCAGGTCATCAAGGTTTTGATTACACATGGGTTATGGAAACCCTAGTTTAGACATCATACTTAGGTCCTGAGCGTTCATGTCACCCTCGAGGAAATGTTTCTGTCGCCAAACCAGAGGTGCCGTGGGCCGGGAGGCAGGTCCATGGTATGGACGTTGCCATCCAGGCTGGTTGCTGAGGGTGTAGCCTCTCGAAGTCTCCGGAAGGGCTTGCCACCTCCCAGCCGCCCTCCCTGTCCGGGGGCTCCTTTTCCTAAGTGACAGCTGGCAGACTTCGTTCTGGCCAGGTGGCTGCCTCAAGGCCACACAGTGTGACTTGAGAGTCCGAGCCTCCTTTACCGGGTCGGCACGGTGCCGGGCAAAGGCGAAGGGCGCGGGAAGCCCCCAGAGGCAGTCCTGCCTCGAGCACGAGGCCGTGCAACTTCGCGCAGACTCCTCAAGCTCGCTGGGCTTCGTTCTCCTTATCTGTGGAACGAAGACATCAGTACCTTCCTCGGGGCTTCGGAAGGTCCGAGGTGAGGGGAGGTGAAACGCCTGATGTGTCAGAAGCGCTCCTCCGCCCCAGCCATTGTGGTGACGGTGGCCATTTCACCCCAGGGCCCCTCCGTGTCGTGTGGTGTCTCAGGGCCAGCCCGCGGCTTGGGTCTTCACGGCTGTCACTCTCGGCAGGCAGCGAGAGTGAGCCGACATGTCGAGCCTTTCCCACAAGCAGATTTTCATACCCGAGGCTCGGAGACGGATCCCTCGAGCACCGGGGAGGAGGGGAGGAGGGGAGAAGGCCTGACCGACAGCCGGGGCGCTGATGAGAGCGCAGACAAGTGGACACACGGCCGGGGAGAAAGTGCCCGTGGCCGCCTTGAGAAAGAGCGTGTACGGTGACAGCTTCCCAGCATCTGCCGAAAAGCTCGAGCCAGCCGGGGCAAGCTGGCAGGTTCAGCCAGAAGCAGGTCCAGTCCTCTCGCTGGACACCCCGCGGTCCCTCGATAAATCTTAACAGGCTAAAGTCTTAGGCCCAGTTACTTTTTGTCCTGTGGTGTGTTTTCTTGCAGGACACACCAGCATTTCCTCTTCTTTTTAACGAATGAAATAGCCATGAAGTACTGACATGGCGACGTCGCCGCTGTCTGCCGTGGGACAGCAAATCAAAAATTAACATTATCTACGTTGACATGTAATGTTTAATATGTTTACTCATTTTTGTAATGTGCAGGAATGGCCAGATGCATCCTAAATTTCGAACGACGACTATTCCCTGGGAATGGGATTAAAGATGGTACTTTCCTCGGCTCTTGGTACTCTTCCGAATTTCTGACTTCTTTTTTACATGTTTGAATGTCACCATTAAAAACTAATAATTACAGCTGTTGAGAGTTCTGGTCTTTCTTGTCTAACTTCAGACCCAGGGATCGTTGCAGTCGGAAGAGACGAGATTGCGTCTCCCCTACCTTTGCTGTTTCTCCCCTCCCTGTCCTTGCCGAGAGGTGACTTGTCTCGCCGTGGGGACAGCCTGGCCGTCCCAAGGTGCAGCAACCGGGGCACCCCCTCCTGGGAAAGCGCTCAGCTACGTGAGCCCTTACGGTTGTGGGGGTCATGCCTGGGGGTTCTCATATCCCAGGTTGCGAACTTCTGCCACTCTGCCTTGGGGCACCACCTGCGGACTTCAGTGGCCTCTGTCCCCCTGTCCTTCATTCAAACCCTAAGGGGCACCGCTGTGACCCCGCCGAGGGGGCTCCACCCCACGCCGTCTGAAACCCGCCGTTTCAGCTGCCACTGAAAACTCTCAAATGTTGGGGCCTTTGAACCCTGTTCCATTTCCCAGACATTAAATGGAGTAAAGCGTACTGAAGACCCCCCAGAATTAATGCAAATGAACGAGACCGCGTTAGACAAAACACAACCTGTAGGACGCCAGGTGAGGCTCGAGATGGTCATAGCTCTTCTCATCGAGGCCGCCATCGGCTAAGAGACGCAAACGCAGCCCGGCACCAAGACCGGGAAACCAGTATGGACCACTGCGAAGAGTCTATCGAAAACGGACTGAGGCTGACCGGGGACCACCGACGGGGACCCACACCGCCAACACCGGCCCCCCAAACACCTCCCCAAAAGCAGAGAGGAAAAGCGTCTCTCCTGTAGGCAGAGCCCTCTTTTGTCCACTGTGCCAAGTTACTGTTAGCGTGAAGAATCGAGGTCTGGAGCGAATCCGAGGCGCGACCCTGGACTTCAAAGACGTGCAGCCTTGGTGGCAAGCAGAGAGGTCTCCTGGCTCGGGCTTGTCACGGGCAGAAATAGGAATCGAGAGATGGTGCCCGACCCTTGCTGTCCCTTGAGCAGGTCACTTTGCACTCGATGACTGCAAGCTCCTCGCCTGTCCGGTAGGTCGTCAGCCCTCCCGATCGACTGTCCCGTCCAGCCGTGACCCACTGCGGCCCCTCAACATAACTTCTATTATTTCTGTTTCTCAGGGGCTGGTAGGTGTCAGAGAAGCTGACCAGAGGAAGTGAATCACATCCTGTGGTCATTCTTCTGCCCACAGTTGTGCTATTTTCAACAATCTGCACGAAAATCATAAATCCGACCCTGGGCGTGTATATTATTTGTTTAACAAGTGCCCAAAAAATGAGGTGGAGGCAGAGGCAAAACGGGCAGAATCGAGCCAGCCGGGAAGAGACAGTTGAAAACCTGCCCCAGAGAAAGGCAATCTTCTTGTAACTTCTTTTGGAAAACTTGCCGCAAAGAACAAGACTCATCATCTTTTTAGAATCACTTCTGAGAGTAATTTTCCACTGTCGATGGAGGGAACTCGCCTTTAAAACAAAACAGCTGCCGACGTGCACAGCGCCTAGAGTGAATTACTCGAAATGCTCCCGCAAACAGCCGGGCGACTTTTTAAAATCCGTATGTCCCTTATGGGTGTGACTTCTTTCAGGTCAAACATGTTCTCGTCATTTATACAAAACCTGCCAATAATTAGACGAGAGCCAGGAAGCGGTTCGCTAAGAACCATGTACGTATCAAGCACGATCTCCCTCCAACAGCGGATGGGTGGCGTATTCGTCTGCTAAGGCCGCCGTGACGAAGTACCACGGGCTGGGTGGCTTAAAACAACAGAGATCTACTTTTTCCCAGTTCGGGAGGCCAGAGGTCCGAGATCAAGGTGTGGGCAGGGCGGGCCCCTTCCAAGGGCCATGCGGGCAGCATCCGTCCCAGGCAGCTTTCCTTAGTTTCCCGATGGCCATCTAATCTCTGCGTCTTCATGTCACCTTCTCTCTGTGTGTGTCTATGTCCCAATGGCCTCTTCCTGTGTGGACACCAGTCACGTTGGATCAGAGCCACCCACTGACCTCATTTTAACCGGATCACTTCTGAAAAGACCCTGTCTCCAAATGAGGTCACATTCTGAGGTCACATTCTGACGGCACTTAAGGCTTCGGCCTATGAATCTGGGGGACACGATTCAGCCCATAACAGGTAGAAAGTCAAAGTAAGAACGAAATGTCTCCGTTATATTGCATTTCATCACATACCAAGGTCTTAGTCGTTAAATATCTAATGTGTCTTCTAGTGTGTCTTCTTCTATTTTTATCTGCCTCGTAGATGGAGCCCACCTGGAGAGAGAGAACCCATCTCAGACTCTGACGGCCGCTGTTCCCTGGCCCTGCCCGCTGGGGCGCCATTATTCAGAAGCCTCTCGTCTGGTCTCTTTCTGGCAATACCTCAGACGCTCCTCACGCTGGACTTCAGAGAGATGGCAGACCACAGCCCAAGCACGTCTTATGACTTAATATACGTGACACATTATAAGAGCCATAGAGTCGTCAGGGCACATCTGCCACCCTCTCGCATGAGGCTCTGGAACGGGAATCCACAAACTTCTCCTGCAAAGGGTCAGAGAGGAGACATTTCGGGCCCTTTGTGGGCCCCTGGGTTTCTTCACGGCTTCTCAGCTCTGCCTCTGGGCTGTGATGACACCCGCATATATGAAAGAGCGGGCCGGGTGTCGGTCAAACATTTTTTTTATAAACACTGAAATTCGACTTTAATATATTTTTGTAAGCATCACAAAATAGTCTTCATTTGACTCTTTTCCAGTCATATCACAACGTAGAACCATTCTCAGCTGACAGACCACTCTGAGACGCAGCGGGTCCAATTTGGCCAAGGGTCTTCGTGGGCTGGCCCGTCCCTTTTTTGCTCCTGCTGAACCACGGTCATCTTAGCCCTGTGCCCGTCTCTTCCTTTCAGACCCTGATTTAGCCCTCGTGGTCCATGCTGGCCAGCTTTCCACCACAGAGCCCTGAGTCCTTTTCCATCGATTTCCCAAAAGGTGTTAATTTGGGTACATTCCGCGAGATGACAGCTGTGTGCCCGGTGTGGAGCCTCCGCCACCTTCCAAGTCTTTGCTGCCCTTGGTCTGAGTCTCTGTTAGATCAGGACTTTCTGGCGGTGAGAAGCAAAGCCTCTGATGGTGAGCAGGGTCATTTTTTCCTTTGAGAGAGGCTGAGCCAAAGCCGGAACACCGTGCCGCTTCCTGTCAAACAGCCTCCGTGCCCTCCTCGCCCTCCCTGTCAGCCCCTTCAAGCGGCAGCATCTCATCTCGCTTGAGCCGCTTCATGCTCAGTTTCGTGTCACTGATTTGCTGGCTTAGTAGGGTACTTGGCGGTACCCAGTGAACCCTCCCTGAACACTGGCTGGTGGGGTTGCGGGGGAGGGATGGTTGGAAAACCCACGCGGTAACGACATTTTTTTATTGCAAAAACCATTTCTTGAATACTTCCCCTCTACTTTGTTCTGAAGGCAACTCCAATCCTTCACATGAAAGAAAACAGTTATGAAACTGTCTTAGGCATGGAATGGTGGCTCAGATTTGCAACCTATAAACCCGGGGACTGGCAATGTTATTTTTCATCCCAGTAATTGAATGATCAACACGTGCTCCTCGAGTAAGTATGTGTCAGAGGATGTTCACCTTTCAGAGGTAGTATGTGAAAGACTGAGGAACCATGAAACCCACGTTACGAAGCTTTGTTACTTTGATGTGTACCACGACAAGGAGCTTTCAAACAGCATTAGAAAATTTGACTTGGACTCTCAAATTTGTGTCATCTGACTCATCGTAAGTCATAGCATCAATTATGTTTTAATCATACTCACATGCTGCCCGTATTTGAAAAAGGAAGACACGTCCATGGGATATTTTCCCCAAGGAGCGTGTCCTGTGGGGGCGAGACGCAGCCTGGCCATGCTCAAATCCATCACTGCAGCTCCACCTCGGACTGCAAAGCCTTTGGCGGCAAGGGCCGTGGCTGAGGACTTGCCACGTGGTGCCCTGGGCACAGACCGTAGTCATGTGGAATGACAGCTTTCCTTGCGTGGGCACGAAGTTTGGTGACTCTCCTGGGCAGACGTGTTCAGACAGGACCCTTCCAGCCCCAAGGAGACCTCTCAGCCTCGAGGCCTCGGCAAACCTTGGTTTTGCTCGCTCGTGGCCTCTCACCTCATCTGTTCGCTCGCTTGGTCTCCTCTGGGTGACTTTGTAATTGGATAGTGACTTTCTTTGCTAGGTCACCAATTCAAGAGCAGCCCAGGTCCTCCGGACATGGCCACGAAATGCTGCTTTGTCCTCCTCCTGCCCAGTGTGCAGGGCCTCACGCAGACACCCAGGGCCACCTGTCCCCTCCTCTGTCCCTTTCTCGAGCTGAGAGCTAAGCTGACTTCAGAGCTGGCTTTGAAGCACTGAGTCTCCACAGAGCTCCTTGGCTTGAGGTCAGCACAGGAAGCCAGACCACAGAGACGGAAGTGACACCAAGCGGGGCAGGAAGCTGACATGACCTGTGTGAATCTGACACCTCCAGGCAGTGGACGTGGGTCTTCTCCCCAACAGCGCCCACCAAATGACAATGGTCCTGGCAGGTCAACATGGAGAGTTCACAGAATCTCTTGACCAGAGAAATAGACTGGAGGGGGGACTGGTTACTAAAATAAACTAAATGGATTGGCAAAACAAATATGAACTCGTCAGGGCATAAGATATTCTTATTCCGAGAACACAGCCATTGTTTACTTCACCTTAGTGATGCAGCCCCACCCACCCTCACCTGTGGTGTCCTTAGATTAATTTTTTAAAGATTAATAACATTCAGTGTTGCTGCTCCCGGGGCATTAAACTGCTCAGGCTGTGAACTTGGGATGCAGCCACCTCCAAGAGGGCTGTGTGAAATGGTATCAACCTGATTCCAAGGACTGAAAGGGAACTTTAGTTTTCACTTTAGTTACAGGGAAGTTTTCTGCCAATAACCAACCTGAGCGTCTCGTTCCCAAGCTCGACCTCTTCTGTGGGAAGGGCATTATCCCTGATGTGCCAGCCCTGAGCCCATGGCCCTCTACGCAGCGCCTCAGCTCTGCTGTTAGGAGGCGAGTTTCTCATGGTTTATGGATAAAACTAACTAAATTATTTGCCGAGTCTTCCCATGGGCTAACCAGCTAGTTGACAGGGGTCAAGGATAACTGACTCTGAAGTCTGCATTCCAACTGGATACCAGAGTATGTACTCATCTATTGAGGCTGCCATAGCAAAACACCATGGACGGGGCAGCTGAAACATAGGGAGCATATCTCCCTACAGTTCTGAAGACTAACGATCCGAGATCAAGCTCCGGGCAGGGGGGTCGTGACGGTGGGGGCTCGCAGCGGCCACCACCCCGCCATGTCCTCACCTGGCCTTTCCCTAGTGTTTGCTCGGGAAGGGACAGAGAGGGAGCTCTCTGGTGTCTCTGGTGACCCTATCACATCAGGGCCCACATTTTGACCTCATTTAACCCTAATTACTTCTTTCAAGGCCTCATCACCAAGCATATGAAAAAAGTTCTCTCCTGGGCCGCTTTCGCTCCTCATTCATCCATGTCTTGGCTCACTTACTTAATACATATTCATAAAGTGGCCAAGGACCAGGTGCTGGGACCACGGCAGGGAGCAAGAAGCGGCCCACCAAGCTCAGCCCAATAACTCAAAAGAAACAAGAAAATAGCACGTGATATAGCCCACAATGAGAATAACTTGCTTTTCATTTGTGCCCAACTATATATTGTTTTTGTTTGTTTGTTTGTTTGTTTGTTTGTTTGTTTGTTTTAAATCTGGCTTGTAGTCTCTGATAGAAAGCCTGTCCCTACCCTTTCTTTCAACCTTTCTTTCAACTGCCCACCAGGATGAGTATTATTCAATTTTGGGGAAAGTGACATCCTCAAATATTTTAGACTATGTATCCCTTCTCTGCAGTATTCAAACAATATTCTTGCTGCCCTGCGTTGTTCATAATAAGTCATAACAGCCATGGCCACAAGAGCTGGAATTGAGCGGAAGGGTGGGCGTGATCTTAAAATAAAAGAACATGAATATATTTCTTCTCTGAATAACTGTAAAGTATCACAAAGAAGCCATTGTTGCTTTCTTTGCTAATATAATTTAATATGTGGATCTCTACTTTTTTCCCCCAGATTTGTTGCTCTGGAAAAAAAAAAAGTGCCCTAAAGAGGAAGAGACAGGGGTGGGAACAGTCATTACAAACCTGACATTTCTAAACTGGGCTTGACAGTGGAACTTTGAAAATATTTGTCTATCAGAAAATAGTTTCGGCCATGGGCAATTTGGTGAAAAGGCTTAGTTGATGGAAAAACCATAACTCAGTGTGACTGGCTTTAATGTAAGATGTTCTTGAAGGCCACAGGATAACCAGTGTTTCCAACAACCTGGAAAATTTAGACCAGCTTGGAAAACTAACAGGGGACTTGGGGAGGTAGCCAAAGCCTTGTACAGGATCAGATAAATTTATGTGCTTTAGAGATTTGGATTTTAATATTAGATTAGAAACGAAAGCAATCTGTGGGCTAAGCATTTAAGCAGATTTCTCTGCCTGTGCCCAATTCTCCCTCTCTTCTGGAAGATCATGGCAGTTTTCCAAAGTAAGGTGCCCTGATGGGTCTGTATGGAATGCTTTCCCATCTGCATTTCTGCACAAAAGTGTGTATTTCTAGGGCTCCTTTACATAGTTCAGAAGGACTTCCCCTTGGAGGTGCTGGCTTGTGTCTTGGTATTTTTGTGTGGCTTCCAAACCCCAAGACAATGAATGACTTGCCATCCTTGCCATGCTCAGAACATCAGCCATCCGCCACAGCTGGTGGCTGGACAAGCCGCCCAGAGCTGCCCCACGCAATTCTCTGAAAAGCAGCACTGTCTGTCTGGGGGTCTCACCTCCTGCAGCTCTGGCTGGTCTGTTGCTTTGGTCCCTTTGCAGGGAATGGGCTGGGTCACTGGAGGTTCCGAGGCCATTTCTTCTGTGTTTTCCACCTGTGATTGCCCGGCACTACTCTCATCTTGTGAGCATGATAAGATTTTCTTCGCCTTTTTTCTGCTTTCACACCAAAATTAAAGAAAGCAACTCTTCCAAGAACAATCAGCAGAACAAAGGAAAAGGACACCCAGGCCTTCACCCCACTGGTTCTCCCTAGCACGACTCTCGTCCCTCCTTCTGTCCCTCAGACTGTGCCCAGAGTGGCGTTCCCCACACCTCAGTCCTAAGCCCTCCTCCCATTGACCTTGCAATAATTTCCAAAGCCATAGCACAGTTTCCAAGACCCCACACATCTTCACGGCCTCAGAACTCCCCGACACCCCCATCACGCTCTCGGTTTCCACCATAGTCAAGTATGCCGCTTTTCTTTACCTCCCTAGGTCTTGGAACATTCCAGAACCAGAGAGTTGTTCTTACAATTCCTGGTCCCCCCTCAGCTGACCAACTTCCGCTCACTTTTCCAGGGTCCCCACTTTCCCTAGTGCCCCCTGCCCTGGCATAGGTGCCCCATCACGGTTCCTGGGACACCCTATCACAGTACTGTTTTTGAATCTACACTGTAATGACCTGTTTGCACCCTGTTAGGGTCTCGGAGGGCAAGAGCTGTGTCCTGTTCCCTGTCGCGCCCTGATGGCCTAGCACTGTGTCAGGCACATGGTAATTGTTGAACAAATATTTGGTAAATGGATGAATACAATCACAAGAACCAATGTTCAGATTAAGCCATAAGAAATTACTGATAGTTGATGATCTTTGACCTACAAAAATGGCAATTTCATGGTTCTATCCAGTAAATAAACTGTTTTAGGAATATCATCCCCAAGCACTAAAAAGTACTAAAAGTTGCTTCCAAAAGACAGGGGTCTAGACCTCGTGAAGAGGAACTTCAGACAACGCAGAAGAGGACAAAGGGGGATTTTGGAGGGTGGGGGAGGGAGAGAGAGAGAGAAGCGGGCAGAGAAAGAGAGAGACTGAACAAGCATTTCCAATCAATTATACGCTGGGAAAGTTTCCTGGTCCCTCAAATATTGCCCCTCAGACTTCCAAACCATCTGGAAAATTCTTCTAGATAAAGCATAATCATGCCAACTGCAAACTCTGTACTCTCTGACATTCACAAGAAAGCCTATCAAGTTGCATAGCACCATGGGAGAAAAAAAAATCCAAAATCAGAAAATGATTCACTCTTTGTGCGGTCTTCAGAAAGCTCAACAACTAGGGGACCGAAGTGCTAAATGTATAGCATATCGTGGGTTTATAAAAACTAATGTTCAGAAAAACTGGGTTCTAGGAGGAAAATAAGCTCAAAATAAGAAATGAGAAAACATGAGACGGTCTGATGTGGGTGGAAGTCGAGGACATGTCACTCACGTCATGAGTCGTTGAGAGTTCGGTTAAAGTGGACGAGGACCTGACAGCTTCCTCCTTCACTGCAGGAACAGCGGTCAAGGGCATCCATCCAGCCTCTCTATCTGCGGCCCAGGGGAAGCTGACCGTGTCAGAGCAGCTCACAGTTCTCCACGGTAGGTCGGTCTCCTGCTAATCAAGGGAGACACTTTTTGAAAATACAGAGAGGAAACCAACCCCAAAATTGACCTGCCACGTTTGGGCAGGGTGTAGAACTTGTAAGAGTGATGTACCTTCGGGTGGTACAGATTCTGATTTAGAAAGCTTCGGAGGGGTAGCATATGGTCAACAGTGTCATCCACATCACAGCAGCTCAGGGAACAGCATTCACAATTCAATCGGGAAAACGTACAATAACCATTTATCAAGCGTCCATAAAGAACTTGGCCGTGGGGTCAAGGGTCACAAATGAAGGAGCCATGACTCTGGCCCTCCAAGGAGTTTGCCTTCTTGTGCAAGAGCTGAGCCGACAGAAATCTCTGATCTCAAATGGCATAGACAGGCACCAAGCAAGGATGCCAGGAGACAGGCTGTGGTTAATGGCTGGGAGTGGGGAATGGACCCTGCGTGCCGAGAGTCAAGAAAAGTATGGCAACTGGTGAGGACTGGGAAGTCTGGGAAGACATCGCACAGGAGACAGAGCTGATCGGCGCTCAAAGGTGATGACTGATGTGGGACTATTTCTCTGATACGAATCTGAAAGGAGCATCCTCCAAAAGGAAAAGAGGGTTGGGTGCTCCGTGCTTTGGGACAAAATCGGAGATGAGAATTTAACTGGGGTTTGGGGATCTAATATCCTTTGGGTTGGTACAAAGTCACTAAGAAAGTACAACTTTGTCATACAGACACAATTATCTGTTTTGTTTTGTTTTGGTGTTTTCCTTTTATGGATACATTTATCTCATTCATTTTTATTAGTATGTTTAGAATGACTTTTAATATTTTACTCTTTTATGCTGAGTTTTTTGACCTTTAACTGAAGTGTAAATCAAAAACATGCATTTGAAGGATTTTCGTAGCATTAACACACCTAAGGAACCAGCATCCAGATCAAAAAAATGAAAAATGACCATCATCTAAGAATCTTCCCTTGTGACCCTGACAGCCATTAATTCTCCCCACAGGTAACCGCTAGCCTGATTTCTTATGCCACAGATCCTTTTTACCTAATTTTTTGAACTTTATGTAAAAGGAATCATATAGATATACTTTCTCCCATATCATGCTTAAGAGATTCAATCATATGATTGCATATGGTTGTATTTTATTCATTCTTATTGCTGTATATTATTCCCTTTTTTTCAGTATACCACAACAAATCTATCCATTCCACTACTGAAGTGCATTTGGAAGGGTTCCTGTCAGGGGCTATGATGGCTGGTGCTACTATGACTATTCTTGTACTTGTCTTTTTGTGAACATATGTATGCATTCCTGTTTGGCACACACCTACGAATGGAACTGGTAGGTCGTAGGGTTTATAAGTTGTCAGATCTAGTAGGTTCTGCCAAGTAGCTTTTTAAAGCAGTTGCACAAATTTATGTTCCCACCAGCAGTTAGAAAGTTGGTAAGATTTGCTTAACAAAAAACTCTAATGCTCCTTCAGGCAATAAATATACGCTAAAGAAACCTCTTCTCTACCAAATCAGCATGGCCTGAGAGCTAAATATTTTTTTTACTTATTTAGAACAAAAGAAAGAGTAAACTATACTGTTCAAGGAAGGAAACTAGAAGTACGTTCTGATAAGCATTAAGGACTTCTTTCCAAGATGAATGAATAATGTAAAATAAATAAAGGTTAATAAAATGGAACAAAATAACAGTTAAGAATTACCCAGATCATGCCGTGGTTGGAGAACCAGATATTTCCAGAAAATTATGACCTTTGTTTTATTCTCAGCTGGTCAAAATCTGGTTAAAATTGTGTGTGTCAAACTCTCCGGGTGATCTGACAATGATGCTTATCCCATTTTGCAAAGGACCGATTTCACTGGATGCAGTACGAAGAAAATGCTGATGAGAATTTTAAAACTTGCTGAATAAATTTTTAATAATTTTCCAATTTTTCTTACTTACCCATCATTTTCTAGCATCATTTGCTCAAAAAGAATACTGAAAGAAATTGAAAGTGACCATCCAAACTGGCTAGAGACTTAGAGAAGTGAAAACTCTTCTAAGCTGCAGGAAAATACATTGAAACCACAATTGTAGAGATACGCCCTGGTGAGAGTTCCCCATAGATTTAAAAAGGGTGTAAGTGTGGGCACACAAGCCTACACACGAGGGCATAAAATATTTCCAGAATGAGATATAAATCTCACCACATTTATTCTGTCTTTAAAATCCCTCAGTGGTTTCTTCCCATTGCCTCGAATCCCAGATTTTTGACATGGGATGCGAAGCAGCTGGGGAGCTCGCCATTGCCTCTCTGCCTCCATCCATCATCACTGCCCGTCGCCCTATTTCCTGGCACACCGCATTCCAGCAACAACAAACTGCCTCCAGTGTGTGAATCGGTTCTGCTGTCTGAGAATGCCCACTCTGAGCTGGCTTAGACCCCGTTATTCCACTGAGATCGTTCTCATCGAAGTCACCAGTAACCTCCCTTTTGTCCATGCTCAGTCCCTGCTTACTGGGCCACCACCCTATGGCACTCTTCACTGTGGCCGGGGACACTTTACTGCCCAGATTCCTCCTGCCTCTCCGGCCCCTCCACATCAACCTCCTTTGTGGGTTCTTCTTGCTCTTCCAACCCCTGAACGTCGAAATGCCCACGGCCTCAGTTTTTGAGGCTCTTCATCTTTTATCCACTTTACCTTCTCTTTCTCTGCCAGTTTCGCGGCTTTAAGCACCACGATATGCACCACTGATCCCCTAACTTTATATTCCCAACCCAACTTCCTTTCTGAACTCGCGCGGCCTACTCCACATTTCTACATGGTTATCTAATTAACAGAAGTCCCCAACCTTTCTGGCATCAGGGACCGGTGCTCTTATGAGAATCTAATGCCTGAGGATCTGAAGCAGGGCTGAGGCGGTGATGCTAGCGCTGGGGAGTGGCTGCAAATACAGATGAAGCTTCTCTCGGCCACCCACCACCCACCTCCTGCTGTGCGACCCTGCTGTGGGGACCTCCAGTCCAACAGACATCATAATAGGCCTTCACCAGGCCAATGCATCCCTCGCCCATGTGCTGTTGGAAGCAAACTTCTCACAGCTGCACCCTTTCTGGAGCATTGCCTCAGTGGATGAGAGATGTCTGGGCTGATGAAGACACCTCACCCAGAAATGCTGGGAAGATCATACTCTCGAAGGGATGAGTGGGTACCCTAGCCAATGACTGACTGTTAGGGGGTACAGAAGCCCAGCCTCTGTACATCAAGGAGAGACAAGTCCATGGTGACACTGATGGCCCAGACTTCCCTGTGTGACCAGGCTGAGATGAAACTTGGGCCATAACCACCTCTTTGCTCAGCTTACCCCTTGTTCTACCCCACATCCCACATCACTTTCTCCTGAGAGCCCACCCTCTATAAGTGACTTGCACAAAATTCGCATTTCAGTCTCTTCTTCTAGGAAACTCAGTCTAAGAGAGGCAATTCCCACTTAGCCAAAGCCATGCTATTGATGCAGGCCTGCTCTTGCATGTCCTCCTGTGATCTATCCGTCCTCTTCGTCACCACAGATGGCACCAGTTTCCCAGTGCAGAGACTGAGAAGGTGTCTGTGTTTCTTCTTTCTCTCATGCTCTAGACCTGATCTGTCAGCAAATCCTGTAACCCTCACCTTTAAAACACATCCTGACCCTGACCCTTACTCACCACTTCCGCCTCCCACCTGCACCACTGGAAGAGACCCCTGACTCGTCCCTGACTCCCATTGCTCTCAAACTGGAACTAGAAATAAGACTCTCCTCTGCTCAGAACCCCAGGGGCTTCCCTCCATCTAGAACTGGCTTTTATCCATTACTTGTCTTAACACGATAATGCAAAAGAGATGTTTTTTTAATTCCTAATGTATAACTGTACATACTGACTCTATGTGCTTTATAAAAACCCATTATTACTTTTGGTACCGTCATTGTTAAATGTTCATCCTTTAAAAATGAAAGTGAAAAAATGTACATATATCTAAACAATATATTAACAAAAGCAACATATTCTTTCTTTAAAGGAAACTTCAACGGGCAATGATTAAGAACTAAAAACTGGATGCTAGCAATAGTATCAGATTCATTTTTTAACATTGGCCATCTGAATTGAATGTGGGAAGTGGATGAAGCTTGTTTTCTCATGTCATGCTCTTTTCTGCATTGAGGAGAATATCACCCAAACATGCTGAAAATATTCTCAGTCAGCAATCACCTTTCAAAAAAACTGGGTGAGATATTTATGCAACAAACAACTCTTAGCCCTACAGCAGGTCCTGCTATATCTCTATGCTGCCTTCAAGACCCAATTCAGAAGTCACCTCCTCAATGAAGCCTTCCTGGCCTTCGACAGAGCCAATCTTGTTACCTCTGGATTTCCATTTGATTTTGCCCTGTTCATCTTTTTCTTAACAACAAGCCCAGGCCTCGTGCACAGATAGTGTTAAATACACATTTAATAAGAATTCTAGTGAAGATGGCGGGCTACATAAAAGCAGGGTTCACCTCCTTCCATGACCACATTAAAATTACAACCAAATTATAAAACAAACTTGAAGAACCACCAGAAGTCTAGCTGATCATAAAGAAAAAGCCATATCGAGACTAGTAGGAGGGGCAGAGACGTGAAGCAGGCTGGTCCCGCACCTGTGCATAGTGATAGAGCACTGGGAGGGATATCCTGGCTGCAGAGGCCCCCCTGAAGGAACGAGGGGCCCCAGCCCCTCACAGGGGCTCCCCAGTCCAGGGCTCCAGTCCCGGGAAGAGGAGTCCCCGCAAAATCAGACTATAAAAATCAGTGGGGACTCTGGCTGTCTGGGTGAGATGGAAGGAACCTGAAAACCCAGACATCTCTTTAAAGGGCCCAGTCACAGACTTACTCGCAGACACCACCCT
The DNA here is from genome assembly GCF_902729225.1 of Pteropus medius. Lineage (NCBI taxonomy): Eukaryota > Metazoa > Chordata > Mammalia > Chiroptera > Pteropodidae > Pteropus > Pteropus medius. The sequence goes on from NW_024355205.1 coordinate 35,410,961, forward strand.
GGGGGCCAGTGGAGGGTCAGCAGCTCAGGAGGTGAAGAGACATAAGAGGAGGGACTAAGTTGTGTAGCACCAGGGTGAGGGCTAGAGGGACGGCCACCATTGCTCCTTTTTCAGTCCCACCTCCAAGGCGTTCTGCAGATGGGCGCCATGTTGCCTGTGTGGACGCCACCTCCACGGCTGATTCTGAATCTGCATTGGCTGGCGAGATCGCCTGCCCCACCCCATGTCTCCCTGGGACTCCGCCTCACCTAACCCACAAATTGCCCACAGAAGGCCCATCGCCAGGCAGCCAGCTCCACCCTGTGCCTTTTCTGGGCCAGCATTCATGGGCAGGCAGCAGCCATCAGGTCGGGCCACCCGTGCACAGCCCACACATTACTGGGGAGACTTTTGGTAGCGGGCCACTGGTGCCAGCCTGAACTCCAATGTCTCTTGGGTGGGTCACTGGAGTCTGTGGGCCCTAGGTGGATGGTAGCTGGCCTCACTGCAGTCTGTGACTTTTGCAGGAGCCCATAGGCTCAGCACTGGCAGCATTTCTGAATCTGCATCGGCCTAACAAGATCAGCCCACTCCACCCTGTGTCTCCCTGAGACCCTGCCCCACCCAACCCACAAACTGCCAATGGTGGGCCCATTGCCGGGCAGCTGCCCCCACCCTGTGCTTTCCCTGGGCCTCACATTCGATAGCAAACAATAGCCCTCAGCTCATGAGCCCCATATACTGCCCATGTATCCTGGGAGAGACTTTTGGTGGTGGGCCACAAGCCACACCCCAAGCTATAGTATTTCATGAACAAATCTCAGAGGTCTGCGGGCCTGAGGTGGGCAGTGGCTGGTCTGAGACTTTTATAGGAAGCCACAGATTCAGCACTGGCACAAAACCACATTTTGCATTGGTCAGGTGAAATCTGCTTGCTTTACCTAGCAACTCCCTGGGGCTCCGCTCCACCTAACTCCCATACCATCCAAAGGCTCCTACAGCTGAGGAGACTTATTGGCAGCTGGCAGGCAGCCTTGGGCCTTGAGGTGCACTGGTCCTTTTGCTGAGCCGCCCCAGGCCTGGTACTGGGGGTAACCGACCTCAGCTCACAGCATGGTCTCTCCTACTTGCCTCCAGGTCTAGCACAGGCAACAACCATTCATGAATGGCTTTGTAGCTCCTACCAGGTGGCCCTGAACAATCAAAGGCAGCAGCTGACATTGACCTAAATGAGACACCCTCCCAAGGGGCCCCAGAAACAACACACTGGAGGCCGACGTCAGACCACAACAAGTACCACCTGGCTAACCCCATAATTGGCACACCTAAAAGGTGGTCTCAAAGGTACGTGAGCCTGCTGGGCCAAATCTTACTCCATGGGGTCAGCCCCCACACAGCAGCTCCTACCCTATGGGTGTGGGCAATCCCCACAGCCAGTCAGCCCAAGAGTGAATCCCATCCATTGACAGCAACCAAAGATTAGCTACAACAGGAGAACACACACAACCCACACATGAAACATTCCCAGAGCCCACGGTGCAGGTGATCAGGGAGATCGTGCCACTATGCCACACAGGACACGTACTACATAAAGTCACCTGGCCAAGGCTGGGTGACATAACAAGTCTTCCTAATACATAGGAACAAACACAGAGAGGCAACTAAAATGAGAAAACAAAGAAACAACAGGATAAAACTCCAGGAAAAAAAAAAAAACTAAATAAAATGGAAGCAACCTACCAGATGCAGAGTTCAAAACACTGGGTATAAGGATGCTCAATGAACTCAGGGGGAGAATAAATGATCTCAGTTAGGACTTCAACAGAGAGATAGTAAGCATTAAAAAGGACATAGAAACCATAAAAAAGAACCAGTCAGAAATGAAGACTACAATAAGTGACATAAAAAATACACTAGAAGAAATGAACAGATTAGATGAAGCAAAGGAATAAATCAGCGAGTTGGAAGACCAGATAGCAGAAAACACCCACTCAGAACAGCAATAAGAAAAAAGAATCAAAAAAAGAATGAAGAAAGTTTAAGAGACCTCTGGGACAACACCAAAAGTACCAACATCTGCATCATAGGGGTACAAGAAGGAGAAGAGAGAGAGCAAGGGGTTGATAACCTATTTGAAGAAATAATGACAGAAAACTTCCCTAACCTGGCAAAGGAAATAGACATACAAGTCCAAGAAGCTCAAAGAATCCCAGACAAGAGGATCCCAAACAGACCCACACCAAGACACATCATCATTAAAATGCCAAAGGTTGAAGACAAAGATAGAATTCTAAAAGCAGCAAGAGAAAGACAGCTAGTTACTTATAAGGGCACTCCCATAAGAATGTCAGCTGATTTCTCAACAGAAATATTGCAGGCCAGAAGGGATTGGCAAGAAATATTAAAAGTGATGAAAAGCAAGGACCTACAACCAAGACTACTCTACCCAGCAGGGCTATCAATTAAAACTGAAGGTGAGATAAAGAGCTTCCCAGATAAGAAAAAGTGAAAGGAATTTATTTCCAACAAGCCAAAATTACAAGAAATGTTAAGAGGACCTCTGTAAAAAAAAAAAAAAAAAAAAAAGAAGAAGAAGAAGAAGAAAGGAGAAGAAGGAGGAGGAGGGGGAGGAGGAGAAAACCTCATAAATATAAATAATGAAATGGCAATAACTATGTACTTACCGATAATCGCTTTAAATATAAATGGATTAAATACTCCAATCAAAAGACATAGTATAGCTGAATGGATAAGAAAACAAGACCCATCTCCATATGCCATCTACAACAGACCCACCTCAGATCAAATGACACACACGAACTAAAAGTAAAGAAATAGAAAAAGATATTTTGTACAAATGGACATTTTTGAAAGCTCGGGTAGCAATACTCATATTGGACAAAACGTGCTGTGTCCAGCAAATGGTAAATCCTGCCCCGTCCAGCGCGGCTCTGGAGAATGTACCTGAGTGGGAACAGTGGGAGATTAAGAAAAGACAGAAGACAGGAAGCTGGGGTCAGGAGGCCCACTGCCCACTGATGGTGGAGTGATGGCGCAGTTTGACTTTTGCCAGCTGCTCATATCCAAGAGCACACGATTGCAGGCATAAGCAGCTTCCCTTAGGCATAGCGACACTGTCTCTTCACTTCTCCAAAGCCACAGCTGATCATGACCTTCAGCTTGTTTATCTGCCTGCAGCTACATTTGTGCCAACTTGTTCTCCGAAGGGATCTGTGGAGGCGAGGCAACCCTTGGTTGTCCTCACAGACTGCAAGGACTGTGTTGTCAGCTTACAGTTCGCTCTCCACAAAAACAGACTTTAAAACAAGGGCTATAATAAGAGATGAGGGCATCACGTGATGATGAAGGGATCAATATGTACGCACCCAACATAGGAGCACCTACATATATAAAGCAATTATTGACTGACGTAAAAGGAGAGGTCGACAGTAATACACTCATCATAGGAGACTTTAACATCCCATTTCTGTCTGGGATCCTCCAGACAGAAAATCAACAAGAAAACAGCAGCCTTAAGTGACTTTGAACTTCATCCTATGGGCCAAGGCAACTTTTTAGGCAGGAGAGGGACTTGATCAGATTTGCATTTTAAAAGGATCCATTGCCTAAGTGTAGAAAAGGAACTCGCGGAGTGTCAGAATGGAGGTAAATGGGGCTGGGGGAAGGTCTGGAACAGCCCTGGCAGGCATGGTGGTGACCTGAGCGGAAAAGGAAGAAGGGAGAGGTGTAGGGGACGTGGCGTGGACAAAACAGGGCCATCGATCAGCACCAATGAGCACAGGGTGTGGGAGCCACACGTGATGGCGACCATCGGCACCATAGGAAAAGGCTTGGAAAAGCAGATCTATGTTTAGCAAAAATAATAATGAATAAAAGAGTAAAAGCTATTCGACCTGGGGAATGAGGGATAGTGAGTCAACGAATGGTTAACATGAATGTGACTTTAAGATTTTTTACTTTTGCTTGCCTATGCTTTCTCAAATTTCTCCCACGAACATAACTTATTTTTAAGAAAAGAAAAATCGATAAACTGCTATTTTTAAGGGGAAAATGGATAATAGTCAGTGAAAAGGAGGGAACGCGATTGGAAGATCAATGTGATGTGGGTGCGAGAGGCGGTGGAGCAGGGTGACCCCAATAGCAGCCTCCTGGCCATTCCTGCCAAAGACACACATTGGCAGCCGGACGCACAGTTCCACCCAGGCTGCCCCTGGCTACACACTCGGTGGGTCTCTTCAGATGATGTTCTGTTACCGAAAGGTTCAGCTCCACGCCATGCTGGTGGCACCCACAACTAGAACCACACGCCCCCATCTCGATCCATTTATCGTTTGATCCTTTACCAAGATAAACGCGACCGTATCTGCGTGTGGCGGGGCAGAGCGGGGCGGAGGAGGGTGCCTCGTCTACCGGATGGTCCTTGACTCTGTCCTCTCTCTTCTCGCCATCACAGCCAGCTACATGTGATTATGCTCATTTCCGGTTTAGAAGCTGAGACTCGGCTACATCGAGTAATTTGCCCCAAATTACAGTTTGCAGGTGACGGGACCAGGGTTTGACCTACCGCCTCCCAGGCTGTAAAGCCATTGAGATACAGTGTAGTGACTCCCAGTGTGAGACCTTCTGGTTTGTATTACGGTCCCACCACGTAGGACCTTCGGAAAGAGACTAAAGTCATCAGACCTTCGTCTGTGAAATAGGTTCTTAATGAAAGTGTCTACCACGTACAGTCGCTGGCAGAGCCAAACTGGGGGCACAGCACAGGACAACGTACTTGAAGAGAAGAACATTAGCTTCAACCCTAAAGGTGTGGCTTCGGTCTACACAAATCAGATGGACAGTCAGGTAATGGTTCGACGCCAACCCAGGGGCATCCGAAACACGTGGCCCTAGAGTCCCTGTCACATACAGGGCTCGACTGGCCCCAGGCTAGTGTGCGATAGAATTACTCCTGTGTCAGTCAGGGTTGGATCAGAGAAACAGAAGCACTAGGAAGTGATAGATAAAACGGAACTTATGGTCGGGATTTAACTGTGTACAGTTGTGGGAGCTGGTGAAACGGTCTCCACCAGGCTTTGTCTTAATGTCTGGTGCTGGAGCTTGAGGTCTGCAAGGCAAGCGGTCAGCGTGGGAGAGTCAAAAATGATCTGTGCACAACTGGAAAGCAAAATAGTGCTGCCATTGGCTAATTTTGCCTGCAAGAATAGGCACAGAGCGTTCCATGTTTGGGGGTGTCTGATGGGGTTTCCATAGACCCCCAGAAGGCTCCGGCCCCAAAATTCTTCCTGGAGGTAGAGTTCGATGGGAAAAAAAGAAAAAACATTTAGATTCTCATCCATCATTTCCATCGTTAATGGAAAGGAGGGACCCAATTAAGGCCACGGAGATGAGTTGAAGGGAAAGAGGACTCAGGTCAGGAAGTGGAGAAAAGAGCTTCTGATAAACGGTGTCGCTGTCAAAAACTTTCCACAACTTCGTCTTGTTTGGCTAGAGCCTCAAATCACCCCACAGGGCAAAAACGATCAGGCGTACTATCCTCCACTCAAAGATGGAGAGACGGAGGGGCACATAGCTCACCCACAGCTCCTGCGGGGAGGAGAATGCAGAGCTGCTCAACTGGGCCTCGGGGTCCTGACTCCCGGGGACACCAGAGCCACCTTTCGCCCACATCACCCCAAACCTTCCAGCACCCTGCTTGTCGGACTGGATGTAGCAGCACCGGGCAATAAGCCAGGACTTGGTGAGGTGCTTCCGGTCTCCAAGGCCCCCGACACCTCACATCTCTCACTCTGAATCTAATGTCACATGCACACGCTCCCCAGCCCCCATGTCGGCCAGCGCTGTCGGTCAGTGAAAAGCTAAGGGTTACAAGGAGGGTGAGCCAAGTATTTCAGAAACAGGATCAAGGCCTCAGCATCCCAAATCAAAAACAGGTAGACCAAGGCCAACACAAGAAATAGGAGAGGGTGTCATCTGCCTTTATCCTCACGTCACAGATGACAAATCATGCAGAAACTTGCGGTCTTCAATACAGAACGGAGCCCAAATGGACATCTGCCATTCCCAACACTGTCACTTACCGAGGGAGTTCGAAATGCTCAAAGTGCCTGATCCAGTAGGTCTGGGGTCGGCTCCAGACTTGGCATTGTAACAGATCCCCCTAGGAGGTTCTGGGGGACTACTAGATGGAGGGAGAACTTCACTGTTCCCGTTACAGGAACGAGAAGAGGAAACGAAGCTAGCTTAGATGACTTGTCCCAAGTCCACAGCTACGCAGCAGCACAGAGGGGTCCCTGCTCCCTGCCCACCGCTTCCCCCACTCCTTCCTCATGTCACATGACATGAACCATGTCACAGTCACCTGTAACCCTGGCAAAGAGAATGAATGAATGAGTGAATGGATGAATGAATGAATGAGTAAATACATAAATGCATTCCTGCAGGGCCGCATTGCAGGCGTGTTGCTGTATATCCATCTGGAGACCGAGGTTCACAGCAGAATCCACATCTAGGGACAAAGCGGGGACAGCAGAAAACCTCAGACGGGAGTCAGAGCTCTAGCCTCTTGGATAATTGTTTCGACGGAAGAAAGCCTGCATCTTCCTGAGTTCATTTTGAAATATCCACGTGTCACTAAGACTCCAGAGGGAACAGACAGATGAGAAGAGTATAGACTGGGCACTCGGCCTCGGTCCTCCTCCCCCTGACCGCCCTGTGCAGGCCGGCACATCCCGGCAGCTGGACACGTGCAGGACACCGCAGAGCTGAGAGACGTGATTCGTTTGGCTTCACTGATTCCATCTTTGCTTTTTCAATCAAGCCAAAGGACAAACACACTTTTGAGCCTTCAGCTCCCTTTCATCCAGAGCACAAGTCTTCATTTTAATTCGGGAGCACACCGCAGACGACACACTCACTCCTGTGGCAGCAGGAATTGATGTTTTCCTTACGCCACCCGAGTTTAAGCCAATTCGACTGATTAATTGAAGGACTCCTCCCAAACCTGACAAAAGACGTCTGGAGGCCGTGACAGGGCCTCGGCACCTCTGTGGTGAGATGGCATTGCACGCAAAACACGTTTATCAGCTGGCCAGGGGATTGGGACGGCCACCTGCCAAACCCAGCAATTACACTTTGCAGTTCCCTGATTAAAGAGTGTTTAAACATCTGCTGCTTAACGGATACTTAAAAAGTAATAAATTAAAAACAGGGGGAAGGAGCTTAAGTGGAGAGAGTGAGCAGACGACTAAAAGGTCTCTAGAAATAGAGAAGCCCTATTTTTTTCATTTCTGAAATGATCCCTTGACGAGTTAAAAATCGGCACTCATTCGGGTGTCCAGGGTGTAAAATAAATCTGAATAAGCTTAACGAAAATCGGGCAGTGGTCCATAAAGAAATGCAATATCCTCACCCTCTCACTTCTAATCCATCTGATTTTGCCTTGCATGGGATTTTAGTGTGGAAAGGCCTCCCAGCTTGATAGGGCGAAAGTGGGGTGCAGAAGCCAAGCCCCCTCCTCAACACGCCCTGTTCATACGGAATTGGCCCGGGCTCTACCGGACGTGGGGCGCTGGGAATCTGACACACAGATCATTGCATCACATCCGGGTATTCTTAGAAGAAATTTGTCAGCTTTCTGCCATGTACAGTTCTGTTTCAAAGAATTCTATTAACTATCGCTCATCCTTATCGATGGCTATCTCATTCCTGCTCCATTTATTGTCATCTCTCTTAAAAATTAGATGACATCGTATTGCCCCTAACAGCCTAACCATCTCTTTGATGCATACGCTATTATTTAAGAATGTTCTAACCCACAGTGTTTTCCGTCACATCCTTCTCTAAAGAAAGTTCATTTCCAGAATCAAAAAGTTGGCAGTAGCCCCACATGTAAATGGAGAGAATGGAGACTAATGTGAGACAGTCCCATCCCACGTTTATGCCAACGCAATCCCGTGCGTCAGCGGTGTCGCCACACTCTTTTTGACTCCCATGCCCTTGTAAACCGCTGGTGGAGACCCAAAGAACTTAACGTGTTTGTAATTTATTGACAAGGACATTTAGTCCTTCGCTCGAAACCACATTTTCTTTTTCGCACACTGATTCCGTTACAGATGTGGGTGCAGGGTGGGGCCGAGGGGTTTGCAGAAATAAGCACGCGGGAGGCTCATCCCCATGCGGCTCACGCTTGCCTCCTCCCCCTTCTCCTGTCTGGACGTGGAACCAGCTTCTCACCTTGGTCTCTTTTGCAGTGACGGGGAACTTCAGCCACCACCCCATCCGGGTGTGCATTTCATCCACGAGTGATGGAAATCCTGGGTTCGAAACAAGAGCTCAGGGCTTGGAATCAGTGGACGGACCTGGGTCAGGCTCCGCCTCCCACAGGTGGGGTGACCTGCACGAACACATTCGGTTCCTCCTTTTCTTTCTTTTCCTAACACTAAAATGGGGGGGGGGGTGGCATAACAGCCTTCCATGTCTCACAAACATATCGTCAGGTTTGAGTATAATGGTGCACGTGATTGTGTGCAGGGTTTGCGACGATGACTCTGCTTGGTAAATTCTGTCTCTCGGTAACAAATTTAAAAGTATATAAAGAGAAGGACCTGTAATGAAAGACCTGTGAAGATTCTTCACTCTTATTCCCATAAATGCAGTAGATTCAAGGGAGAGAGACTTGAGCATTCTGTGCTATTATTTATTATTTTTTAATAACTGTTGTTACATTTTCCCAATTTACAAATAAATACATGTTTTTCTAAAAGAAAACACAAAATGTTACTCCAAACAAGAGATAATGAGCTTTAACATTTTGTATTGTCTCCTAGCGGTCTATATCTATGAAGACTCGATTTTTGTTTTGTTTTTTTCTTACAAAGTTTGGTTCACAACACATGTAGATCTGTGTTTCTGCTACTATTTCCTTTGGGTAGTCTCCGAAGAGTGAAATTACCTGGGCAAAAGGTAGTAATAGAAGGCTCTTCGTAAATGCATCCACGTCTTTTGAGAAGGTCTGTGCCGGTCTATAATACACTGGTAGGAAATGAGAACACTTATTTCGAAGCAGCCTCCCAAGCACTGAGTGCGATCATGATTTCAAAATCTTTGCCAGATTTCATTTCTTTGATTATTATTGAAGCTGAATTCCTTTCATATCTCATTGGCAATCTGCATTTCTTACTTTGTACATAGTATTAGAATGCTTTGAACCACAAAAAAAAAAAGAAAAGAAAAAGAAAAACCTGACTAAACAATGATGGAAACAAGTAGAGTTTAATTCAGAAGTCTGCAAAAATTGATTTTAAATGCTGATTCAGCAACTTCACATTGTCAGTGACCGTGTTTCTACAGATCTCATGACCTCATACTCCTGGTGACAAGATGGCTGCCCCAGACTCGGCATCACACCCTTATTCAGGGAAGGTAGAAGGAAAGAAGAACAAGGCAGCCATATCTCTCCCTTCCGAGAACTAAGATTTCTGTTTATGTCCCATTGGCCAGAATTATGACATGTGGCCACACTAGCCACAAAAGAAGCTGGAAAAGATAATTCGTTTTTTCATCCCCTATAATGGAGATGGGCAAGAGCGAAGGGAGTTTGAGAATAAATGTCCAGTTAGCCAACCGTCACAGTCTTGCCTTTTGTACAACCTCACTGTAAGCTTCTTCCTGATGAGCTGTAAAAACCAGCCAGCCTTCCTGGTAGTCCTTAGAAAAAGACTAACTATCATTAAATAAAGAAAACTCCTGATCATCACCTTAGCCCATGCTACACCTTAGCTCACGTCAACCCTGTGAGATGGGAGGCTGCTGGATCACAAAGCAGTAGTCTGCGTTTCAGGGCAATCCCACGGGACTCTGTGACTTACCGGAAACCACTGTTTGTTTCTCAGTCCATGACATATGCTTCTTACAAGATGGCTGCTATACTCACAGTTCTCATGACCACCATCCAGAGGGAAAAAGAAAGAGGGGTACCCAGGCGAATAGCAAAAAAGAAAAAAGCATTTCCTTTTGATTTGGGACGGTTGCCCATCCTGAGCCTAGCACCTACCTCCCCGTGCCCCAAGCTCTGCCCCTGGCTTCCCCCGCGGCGAGAGAGCCCGAAGGCGTGTGTCTTCTGTAGAGACCGTACGAAGATTCCGTTAACGAGAAAGAAAGGGGGAAACATGAATATTGGGCAGGCCACCGGCATTAGCTGCTGCAAACATATACAACTCCGCCACCCCAAATCCTCCCTATCGATACATTGACTTTATAGTCTCTGCTTTCAAATGATTTTACTGTAAGAGTAATCAAATGAACACAATCTCTTAGGTACTGACTAACTAGTTACCCACCCTACCCAGTTTTCACCTATTTCCTTACATTAGGCTGTCCTTTCTGCAACCCCTGAGGGCTACCCTCAACCCTCACCCCATGCCTCTTCAAGACAAGTTTGTGGGGCAGAGACAAGGCCCCCAGGTTCTGTAGGTTCATCACTCAGTCCTCGGCAGCTCATCAGTGATATGAAATAATCCCTTCCCACTGCTACTCACCTACACCCCCAACGAAGAGAAACTATTTGTATCTGCAAAGCCTGTCCTTGGCCTTTTCTTTAATGAGCCCTGCCTGCATTGTCGGGGAGCCGAGTACATGCACACTTAGCGGCTCCTTAAAGAAGTCCCAAAATATAGACACGTGGCCGCCTCCCCGGTCCCTGTAATTTTGACTCCCCTAGCCAGACCACTCTCTGTTTCTAAATGGTTCCTCCATTGTACCATGGAATTCTGCCAGATATTTCTTAAACTGTTCCAACTTTCTTCCTTCCCTGAACATTATAATGACATACAAACGAAGCAAAATATGCATAATCTTTAAATAAACTCAACAAAGTTTGCTTCAGACAAGCCTTTCCCTCCCCAAAGGTTTTTTTTCCTTCCCTTGCTTCCTCTTCAGCGTCATGAATTATAGATGTGGGAGGGAATTAATCATTACAAGGTATCTATATTTCAAGCCTGCCAATGACTTCATTTCTCAGTGGTGGCTGCATTTACAGATGCAAACAGCTGGAAACTGGTGTGACGGTTGAACACAGTGGGAGTGTCTGTCTCCCTTCATAGTTCTGGTCATTTCCATCACCTCCCAAGGAGTTGCCTTAAGGATATTTGCTGGGCACCCTGCCCCAGCCCCAACAAACCTATCAGTCACCTGAGGTAGAAGGTCCTGAGAATTGTGAAACGGGGACCCATGCCAGAGAATTCTAAAGTGCTACAGCTGAAAAACGGCCCTAAGGATCCCCTGACCAACTTTTTCATGTAAAAAACTAAAACTCCAAGATCCAAAGAGCTCAAGGTCCCCAGACCTCTCCTCCCAATTTTTTTTTTTTTTGTTCTGTTACATTAAATAATACAATTCGTTTGTGCTCTCCCTTCCTATGTTGGACTAGAAATAGCCTATAAATAAATACAAAAAAATATGATGGGGCATTTATGTGTTCTATGTCCAACCTATCTAAAGATAATAAAACAAAAAAATGAGATCAAAATAAAATATTCTCCCACTTCGCCATAAGTTTTCACCTCACCACCATCTCGAATCGAGCCCGATTTCCAGCGTCTCCCTCTGCAAATCTTCCTCGTACCAGCTCCTAATAGAAAGCTCCTTCTGTCCCATAGTGCTGTTTGTCTTTTGCAAGGGGCATCGTAAGAAGTTTATAAAAACTTGGACTTTAAGTCATCATTCGCCCAGTCAACCAAAAGCATGTGTACCAACAACTCACAGCCGTCCACGCTCCTCCCCAGGGTCCTCAGAGTCATTCGGGAGAGGCGGGAGGGAAAGCTATTTCTGGTTTTGGTTTCAGTTTTTATTTTTTTCTTTTAAAGAAGGCAGCTCAAGGAAGCAATTGGCTAAACCTCTCACCTAAAATTGAGATTGAGAAACACAATGAGTATCCTAAAAGATTTAATCAAGCAGTAGAGATACCACAAAACACTCGATAACCAAGAGTAGCCTTACTCTCAAGAGGGAAGAAAAGTCTACATAGAAATTAAGCTCAAGAAATGCCGGGTTGATTTAAGCTGATTTAACTAATATGTTTCAGAAGAAAGAATAAGTTTCCTCCCACATCTATGCCTCATGAATTTGCAATGCGTATTATAAACGATGCAAGGAATGAACCGATCCCAGTTTCCGGCGTTGATACTTGAGGAAAAAAATGTGATCTGCTAAGGTTTCCAAAGGATATTCTTTATCTCCACATTAATATCTAATGTATTGTAGTTTGCGAGGTTGTAAGACATTTTTCTTGTTAAAGCCATTTATCATTAATCACTACCGTCATCATCAGCGTCGTCATCATAATAAAAGCAACGTTTCTTGGGCGCCTGCTCTGCTCTAAGGCAAACTAGGTCTGTCTGGAGTGAAGTCTCCCCTTGGCCCAGACTGTTGAGCTGGATGCCGTGAACAGTCCTGCTGCCTGGCCCAAAAGCAAATTGCTCAGGTACTGCACGCTTTCTACCTTCATTTTAGCCGCACAGAATAATTTGCAATGCATATTATAACGACACCGATCGCTACAGCTACGGCTGACAGACAAGCGTATCTGTCTCTGGCTTTTATTAAAGGAGCGATGCATTCGGAAGTATATTTTCTGCAGCATCTGTTGCATGGGACACTGTAAATTAATGAAGCACAAGAACAGCCAGTCCCCCATGTCCTCCTGTCCACGTACATCGCGTGGAATAGCACTTGGACCAAAAGGACCATAAGCCACTTCGTTCCGGTGGAACTCAGGAGTGGCCTCGTGGTGCCAGTCACGTGTCGGAGTGGTTGATTTCAACAGCGACCAGAACTTGTCAGTAGCCGTGGCTGTAGCGATCATTGTCATGGTTTGTGATCCACACGTCGATCAAGGGGATGATTTACCCGTGGCAGCTACCACAGCGATCCCCACTCCCGGCATTCACAGCCAACCTGAGTAGGGCTGGCTGTTTAATCGGGAGGCTGTTGTAGAGATGGCTGTGCACGCCTTCAGATACTAGGTCACAAAAGACACAGCAGTTCTCATCCTGCGGTCTCTCTCATCGCTCGCTCTGGGGCAAGACAGCCACCGTGTCAAGAGGACACCCAAGCAGCCTACAGAGAGGTGCGTGAAGACAGACACCAAGGCCTCTGCGAAGAGCCAGCACAGACTTGTGGGCCAGATGAGGAAGCTGTATTAGCAGCCGGTCCTCCAGCTCCAGTCAAATTCTCAGAGAACTGCTGTCCCAGTCATCATGATCAAAATCTCCCTGAGACTCTGAACCGGAACTTCCCAGCTAAGCCACTTCTGAATCCCGGACCGGCAGGAGACTTTCGGACAAGAAATGTTTATGGTTTTAATCTTCGACGTTTGGGATCATTTGCTAGGCCGTGATAACTAAAGCACTGGGGTGCTGAGCACTGGTAAAGTATTGTACCCTTTACACCCATGCCGAGCTGGAAAGAACATTATAGAGGCAGAAAACTTGAATCCCATCATGACCACGGGAATTTCACATATGACCTTGGCTGGTCTAGCCCGCCTCTGACAAGCACAAAGACTGAATGAGAAAGCCAGGCCTAGTATGGCTAAGTACTACCGCGAAAGCCCGCAGAGTCAGTGAACGGCAGAGCTCAGCGTCAGACCCAAAGCTCGTTCCCCGTCTACAGACAAAATCTTCTCCCAGGAAGAGTGAAATCTGAAACACCCACCGTTTTCTCACGCTTTTCGCCCAGAGAAGGTTCCGCGTCTATTGTCAGAAATGCACATTGGGCCACGGGAAATGGGCCATCGCAGCCACAGCACGTGGCGTACTGACTGTCCACGCCCATGTCGTTCCTTACATTCCTTCTGCCCTCTGTTCTGTGCTCTGTGAGATGGTGGCGGCGTGCTCGCCGGAGGCCCCCTAAGTCCCACTGGCGCATCCTGTGTTGTATAAGCACAGGCACACACCCCCCCACACACAGCGGAGCTTGGGGACGGACGGAGGGAGGGAGAAAAAGAAAGATGAGACCGTGTTGTCCATAGATGCTCGTTATTTGCCTTCCCAGCACTCCTTGCTGCCTCTCCCACCGGTGGTCCCTAAAGCAGGGTGAGGCTCAACCCTCAGGTCCAGGCGTGAAGGGCGTCACTCAGGTGGCCAACGAAAACTGCCATCCTCCAGCGACGGCGATGCACTGACGCATAGACACGTGACCTAAACGGGCCGATGAGCATGTACCTCAGGGCGCCAGCAAGAGCTGCTCTTTCCCAGTGGAGCCGGATCTGGAAGGTTGTCGGCTTTCTCGGCGTTACCTTGAAGTTGCCACACACGAAGAGAAGAGCAAGGAGCTAAGCCACGACGACTCGTCGGAGCGCCGAGGCCGGTGGCTCTCGGTAGGGACTCTTTTTCTAGGCTGTATTTTTGGCTTGTGTTTCTGCACAAGCAGATTATGAGAAAAGGCTTCTCGTGCGAGTCGTTTATTTGGGAAAGGATCCCGAGAAAGACCAATAAGAAAGAGGGATCGAGATACAGAGAAGGGCAGGAGGCCAGCAAAGGGCGCCGCGGCCAGCAGAATCGTGCCCCCCAAGGACGTCCACCTCCCGGAATCTGTGGCCACCTCGGGGTACAAGACAAAGGGCAACGGAGCCAGTCGACAGAACTGACTTTTTACTCTGCCGACCTGATCATCCGCGGGCGACTGTAGTCACGAGGGTCTTTAAAAGGAGGAGAGGGAGAACGGGAGAGGTAACATGAGAAGGACTCGGTTCCGTGTTGCCGGCTTTGAAGTTGGAGGAAGGGTCCCCAAGCCAAGGCACGTGGGCAGGTGGAGAGGAGGAAACGGACTCTGTCCTGGAGCCACCAGGAGGGACGCGACCCACGGGCATCACGGTCCTCAGTCCTCTGCGACTTTCAGCCTCCAGAACCACAAGACGATAAATGTGTCGTTTTCACCACGAGGCATGGCAATTCGTCACAGCAGTAACAGAAAACTAATACCTTGTGTTACAAGTCAGCCATCACGTGGGCAGCTGGCGCTCACTCCTGCCGGGGACTCTGGGACATGGGAGGCGTGTAGAGCCGACTTCCCTGCCGCCCCGAGGGAGGATACGGAGCCTTCACCACGATCGTAACCATCAGGACAAACATCACAGCGCTTCCAGCTGCCCGTGTGTGTCCGAGTAGGCGTCACAGTCTGGCAGCAAGCCCACAGGGCACGAAGTCTCAGGTGTTCACAGGAGGCAGCCTTCTGTGTCAAAGACGGCACCAAGGACACCGACGACTTCTGCAACACGCGATTTGGGAGACAAATGGTGAAGGGGGGAGCTTTTAGTTGTCACAGTAATCGGGGACTCCTGGCTGGGGATGTTTCTGGACAGCTAAGAATTGTCTCGTCCAGCGTGCAGAAGTGTCCCTGAAGAAACCCTGGCTGCCACCAAGCCGCTCCGACTCCAAGGCCACTCCTCAGACTCACTGGTCTTTCCACTTCTCCTGGGGCTACTTGGAGCGACGTGGCCTTCGCCTAGCTCAGTGCCCCTCAAGTAGTGCACGTGGATGACAGAGGTTCCCAGAAAGACCCAAGCATTGCTTTTCATAAAACTGTCCAACAATAGCTTTCTGAAGAAAAGAGAAAGATAGCCAATAATTCACAACAGCTGGGACTTAACTCCCATCCATTCTTCACACTTTTTTGCATAGTGTTGAAAGGAGCATAAAATCCGCCCGGCCCACTTAGCACACGCTGTCACTAAGTGACGGAGACACGTTCTGAAGGGAAGGAAAAGGGGGCTGCGTCGTGCGTTTGTGCTCCCTGGGGCACGGGGCCCTGAACCAGCGAATGCTGAAGATTCCGGTGAGGGCCTCGGTGAGGGCCTGAGTTAACACGTGCTTCCCAAAGTCTGTCCGACCCCGCCGTCAACAGACAGCGTGCAGGTAAGGGAGCAGGACCTGGAGAAAAACTAGGAAGGAAGGAAGGGAGGGAGGGAGGAAGGAAGGAAGGAAGGAAGGAAGGAAGGAAAGGGAGGGAAGGAAAGGGAAGAGGAAGGAAGGAGAGGAGGAGGAGGGAAGGAAGGAAGAGGAGAGGAAAGGAAAGAAGGAAGGAAGAAGGAAGAAGAAGAAGAAGAAGAAGAAGAAAGGGAAGGAGGAGAGAAGGAAGGAAGAAGGAAAGAGAGAAGAAGAGAAAGAAGGAGGAGGAAGGAGGGAGGAAATATCTTCTCTTCTTTCTTGAATATGTAAGTTATCCTAGGCTTTATTCAGCTCTTTCTATTTACCCCTGGAATGCTGGCTCCAGTCCCTGCCTCTGATTGGACCTGGTAATGTGGAGGAGGGAAGGGGCAGAAGAAGAATCTGAGCCTGGGGGAGCAGATGCCTGGCTCAGGCAAAACACCTATGTCTCTTTCAAAGTCCGTCTGTGATATTAGTTCCTAGGCCTGTCCTCTTCTCATGAGCGACTCCTGTGAACTGGTGGCATGCTGGCTCAAACTCCTTCTGGGTCCAGAGGCCGGAAGTCTGAGACCGAGGTGCGGGCAGGGCCCGCTCCCCCCGAAGGCTCTGGGAGCACCCCTCCTGCCTCTCCCAGCTTCCGGTGCGGGCCACCGTCCTTCACGTTCCTCGGTTATAGACACCTCACTTCAATCTCTGCCTCTGCCGGCCCCTGGCGTTCTCCTGTGTGTCTGTGTCTTTCTGTGTCCGAATGTCCTCTTCGTGTACAGACACATTACTGGAGCAGGGCCCACCCTAAACCAGCACGACCTCACGTTGACGTGACTACATCAGCAAGGACCGTATTTCCACAGGTTCACGTTCACAGGCGCTGGGGTTAGAGCCTCTACGTATCTTTTTGGACACAGCTCGACCCATGACACGGCCTCCGACTGCTCCGTGTGAACTGCCACTTGGTCATACATCTCGGATGTAAGAAACTCTTAAAATTATACTTGTGATGTCAAGTGACTGAAGGCTGGGGAGGGAATGACAGCTTGCCCCCCAAATTATGTCCACACGGCACTTGCAGCCACCAAAGAGCAGATGGTTGGGAATTAGCAAAGGGCTCACCCACCACCAAAGCTTCGCCGGCCCGCATCTGACTGTGGGGCCTGGGACATGTCTTCTGAGCGCCCTGCCTCCGAGTGGCCCCTGTGCCCGCTGGCCCAGGAGAACTTCCTTCCTCCCCATCAGCTGCCTGCCAGCTGCGTTCGGCTGGCGGGGAGGCGGCGGCAGGAACTGGTGGAAATATTAGGTTAACCGTATTAAATCAATATTTGACCATTTTGTACCTGCGAAAGCCATTCATATCAGCTTCACGTCATTCCTGTTCCGCTGACTGGACTCCCATGGATACACTGATTGAACTTAGATGCACAGAAATCAACCTTGCTGGAGCCATTAGCCAGCAAGGCTGTAAGTCACTTCCGAAGTCGGAAGAAACAAAAAGCATCCATTTCTAGTTCAGCATGTGCTAATTTGTTGATCACATCCTTTAATTTCCTCCAGGACAAATCAGCCTTGTTTAAACTCCACTAGGAAAGGAGACAGCACCTGTTTAGAACAGTGTGCTATTTCAGAAGTGAAGGAAATATCGCTTTGAACTACAAAAATTTCCACGGATGGCTTTTAATCGATAATAAAAATACAATAGAGGTCTTAGGCTTGCGGAAACCTGAACTATTATTATTTTATTTTAAATATCAGAATTTAACCTCTAAGTTAATGCATCCCCCTTGAAGCTGTCCCTTTGAAAGGCTGTGCCCTTTGTCCAGGGTTAACCTCCAGGGGCAGAACGTGTAGATGTTTTAGAGCCACCTTTCTCTTTCCCTGGTAACGTCATTCACCTCGACACTCACTGTATGCATCAGGCTATTCACCACTAACAAGCTTCTGGTCGTTTCGAAAGACGGAGTTCACGTTCACAGGGGTCGAGTTGCCACCACTTCTTACGTTCCAAACGAGGCTTAAAAAGAAGGAACGAGAAGGCTTGCTCTAAGTTTTCACATGCGTAACTGCGTAAACTCACAAGATAGCTACTTAAAAGAGATCCATCTTTATTAAGAAATTTAAGCTCTCGTACATTTGTTTTTAAAGCACCTGGATTTTATCATCCCACCAATTGGGGACCAAAACTCCTTGTTTTTCAAAGAAAAAGTAAAACTCGATCAGGCCAAGAAGTGTGAGGGTGACTATAATCCCGCTCCATCCAGCCCAGCTTCAGAGGATCCGAAAGCCGCGTGTATCACAGGGACTCTACGAGGCCCTACCTGCTCCCCTGATGGCTTTCTGGTGACTGCCACAGAGCCCGAAGCATGGGCCAACATTAGAGTCACTCACTACTCTGGGTTGTCACTATACCCAGAGCTCCTGCTGGAATGTCTGGATGTATCATGGTGAGACGAGCTGATGACCCTGCCTTGTATTTCTTGATTAAATAAACTGTGGGAAGCAGAGAGCAAGAGCTTGCTTAAAGGCACGAGGGACGAGGATTGTCTCAGGAAAGGCGGCAGCATGACAGAGTTAGGCGTTGAGCTGTCAAGAGGCAGAAGAAGGACCGGGGTCCATGCTGATGGAGAGAGCACAGCGTTGTGGACAGCTTGGGGACTGTTTCACTCAGGTGGGGGAGCAAGGTCACTGGGAGCATTACGGGGTAAAATCTTATTGTAGGGATCCCCTAGGAGCACCGTTCACACGGGGGCGTTTTGATTCCAGACTTCCTTCATGCAAATGTATCTGCCTCAAATCTTGGATGTGAAATTGGTATCACGCAAATGGACATTTCATCTTACTTTTTCTAATTTTCGTATTCTATCATGAACACTGGGTGTGCTAATATTCTTTGAAGACATAATTTGTAATGTCTACATAATATATTCCACTGAACCAATTGCCTTAATTTATTTAGAGATGCCCTCACATTTTAAACATTTAGCTTGCCTCCAATTTTTGGGAGTAAATGAGCATGTACATAAAAATCTCTGTGTCCATCACTGGACTTATTTCCTTAGGAACAGTTTCCAGAGGCAGAACTGTTGACTCCGTAAACACGCACGTGGCTGATAAGGCAAGCGATTCATGCTTCCAAATGGCACTCCCCAAAGGCTGGGCTAGTAGTCGGTCCCACCAGGGCAGACGAAGCCCCAGAGCTCCGTTGCTAGGCATTTCTTTGGCTCAATCGTGAAACCCTCCCAGGGCGCCCAAATCCTGATTTTACAGATGAGAAAAAAATGGCCCATGATTTGTGACAAAAGTAGATAGGAACATCAAATAGCATTTCCTCAGAAATAGGAGAAGATTACCAAAAAAAAGAAAAAGAAAAAGAAAAAAAGAATCAGAAAAGAAAGTAAGAGAAAGTAAACCAAGAATCAGCTAACACCCACCTAGCAGAGATACCTCAGCCTGAGATGTCACCTCTCCAGACCCTCCCTCCATCCTGGCCACCCACAGACTCTCTTGAAAGAAAGCAAACACAACATACTATGTATTCAGCGATTCCAGAAACTGCCAGAACATTTCCAAATCCCGGTCAAATTATGATGTCTCTCACCCACACAGTCACCAAATGATCCATGTGATGAGGAATTTGCTATTCACTGCAGACAAGATCCAACACCAATAAAATGTTCTGGCTTCAAGACGTTCTAAAGAAAGCCTGTTTTTAAATCTAGAATAAAAATAATAATAAATTTGGCAGCTGTCAGCAAGTCATAGGTAAACCAAAAACACAAGTCTTTGTTTTCTGCCTTTCTTTTAAAACAAGGCAAGATTTCTGTCCTCTACAGTGATTTGGGTTGCATCAGTGGAACCATAGATTTTAGTCAAAGTTGTCACACTAATAGCAATTTATATCACCATCCCTCAGCCAGGGCTGCACATCAAAATATTCCCACTTCTTTTAGATCTTGGAGCTTCTAGTTTCTTTTCTTTTCTTTTCTTTTCTTTTCTTTTCTTTTCTTTTCTTTTCTTTTCTTTTTAGGTTAAATACATATATATTGAATAAAGTAAAGCTAAAGAACAAGCAATTACTTTTAGAAAACTGTCATTGTTCTCAAGACATAGGACAAAAATTACTTTTAACTGATAGATGTAAAACTTGGTTAAAATATATTTTTATAAGTAAAGAGTATTTTTAGTATAGAGCTGCATATACTAGGAGCTAATACGAAGTCACAGGAGTGAAAAGTCTCAAAATTGAGCAGCTATCAGGAGCTGCTACCTACTTTCCCCAACGAGCAAAGTGTGCAAATCAGAGACCCAAATTACTTGGTGTATTAGTCTGGCTGGGCTGCCATAGAAGAATATTATAGGCTGATCGACTTAAAAAATCCGAATATACTTGTTCACAAAACCAGGGAGCTGGCAGAGCTGATTTCTGGTGAGATCTCTCCCTTTGGTTTGCAGATGGCAACTTTCCCCCAGTGTCTTCACGTGGCCTCTGCCTGTGTCCTAACTCTCTGTGTCTCTTCCTCTCATAAAAGAGACTATCGAATCACATTTAAACTTAATTGTCTCCTTTAAAGGCATAACTGACAAATAGTCACTTTGGAAGTTAAGTTTCAACCTATGAATTTGGGGGGGTGCACAATTTAGTATACAATATTTGGTACATTTTTCTTGCTTCAATATTCCAATGATGTTTTCAGTGACCAACGGACCAAAATTTTAGGCTTAACAAGTAAACTGAGCATTATAATATTCACGTGCTGCTTCTAAACTCAAATTTATCTCAGCTTCAGTTTTTTTGTCGATTGGATCTTTGAAAATGAACTGCAGCTTCTTACTTAACGATACGTATTTATATACTTAAATCTAATTTTTTAAATGGTATTTTAGTCTCTGTTTTCCTTCCAACTCCATTTTCATCCACTATATTTCTATTTCTAGCCACTATTATAAAGAAAGACATAAGAAACAAATTTATGTAAACGTGTCTTTTTTTATTACTTGCATTTCAGGCTCCCCCTTCCAGTCGAACAAGTAGAAAACACATCCAGTCTGCTGTCTTAACATATTACTAGATTTTAAACTCATTGTAGCTACAAATTTCTTTACCTTTCTAAGGGTGTTAATTATACAGTCCATCCTAGATGACTATGTAAGTCACGTTTTCTTCTCTAGACATCGGAAATCTTATAGTTGCATTTTTGATATTTCCTCATTGCTGCTTCAAAAAAAAAAAACACATATTTTCCATATGCGAAGGTTTCTTCCGCTCTCTGCTGTGTTTCCTTTTCCAGTAGCGTATTCTTCTCTTCTCCCTGTGCAAAAAGATTTTGAAAAGAGACCCGATGTCATGCAGCTGGATCCAAGAATAAAATCCAGCTTTGACTACAAAGTCTTTTTGCTCTGACAACTGCAATACGGGATCTGTTCCCTTCTTAGATCTCCACAACTGCGTATGCTTCTGGGGTAACTGACTGAGGAAAGTGGCTGCATTCTGTTAGCAGGTTCCGGAGCTTGTGAGGTAAGCCGAGGGTGCACACAGCGAGGTTCAGGGGAGGTGGATAAAGAGAGAGAAAGGTAGGGGGGGAAAAGCTGGAGCTTCTAGTTTCTTTGTCCAAAGGCATAGCAAAAAATGATTTTTTAAAAACAGCAATTTCGCCCTTGAATCATTAATTCTGTTTTCTCCAGCCACTTTGAAATATACATATGTATTCAAAGATAGATATAATGCATTAATTCTGTTTGTTAATTCACTTTGAAAAAAGATATATTCAAAGACATATATGTATATATAATACAGATTTATTACTCAAGGTCCCAAGTTTTTAGTTGATAAGCGTAATCTCTATAAAGGATACCAAACTTCTGTAAGCAAATACAGGGTCTTAAAGAGATCAAGAGGCCTCTTTTAGATCTTTTTCTTTTAATTTTGTTTATATTTTTATTTCAAACTTTCATATAATCTTTCAATTCAAATGAGAGTTATACTTGAGTGATAACACCTTAAGGTGAACTCAATCTCCTGTTCACTTATTATCCTCAACACGCACGCCCCACCTGGTGTCCAGCACTTAACTGATTCTCTTTCCACATTTGTTCAGCCTCACCTCTGTGAAATTATTTACCCAGGTTTCAACCTAGAAGCCCCTTCTGGGTCTAATCTCATATCGATCTCCCCACGCAGAGGGAGAGGCTGGCCAAATTACCTGCAGGCCAGGCCCTACGTCAGCTCCCTGAATTCCTACTAGGTGGCCTTGCGATGCCATTTAGGACTGTGTTGAGAACAGTCTTAAATTTAATGCATTTTTAGACAGATGGGTTTTGGTCAGAAGCTTCTATCTATAAAACGTTTCTTAATACCTTTTAAAACACTGATTTGTAAATGATATATAACTGTTCCAATAATTTTATGTGCATTATAAAATATAAATGCTGAGGTTTTAGATAAAAAGTGACGCGTATGAGTAGAATTCTTAATATGTTTTTAGCATCTTGGGGACAGCTTGCATAGCATATGCACACGCACATTCTGGAGCCCGAGTCTGTAGAATCAGTGCTGTGACTTGGCTGCAAGGAGCCGAGATGTCATGTCCACTTTAAACCATTCCGTCATAGACTTAGAAAAAATTAACAAGGATGGGGATTGTGCCAAAACTAGAAATCTCAGCTCAGCTCTTTTCAAGATAACCCTCAGCGACGGGCGTAGGTCTTTCCCATTTCCACCAGGTGGTGGCGCTCGAGGCAAATGGTGCCTCTAAGTTGTCCCGGGAAGCGCTGACCGTGCGCTGTTCTGAAAGCATCGTTTGTCAGGGAATGGACTTGACACAGTTCACAAACCTCGAGTCATCCCCCTGAGAGCACTGGGGTGAACAGAAGAAGCATCTGGAAGCAGCGCTGGGTGAGTCTGCGCTGCCGAGGAGACAGGGCCCTGCACAACCGAATAAAAGGGCCTGGAAGGAGCAGGGCGTCCCAGAGCGAGATTTGGTCATTGCAACGAGGAAACTCTGGGGCGGTGTCTGCTGCAGCGTCGGGCCGGCCGCGGGAGAAGAAACGTGCTGCACGGAAAAATAAAAAAATCGCAAAATATATATATTGCCCATCGGCGGCGGGAATGCCAGGCCAGGCCTATGAGTGCCCGGGGGCAGCTGGCAGGGTCGCGCAGCCCCCGCCCAGCGTGCAGCCTGGAGCCAGCCGTGCGCGCACACCGAGGAAGGGAGCCACGTCCACCGGGGGGAAAATCCTAGAGAGCCTCGTTAGGATTCAACATTCCAAAATCAACCCCTATTTTTGCTTATCGGATTTAATGCGAGGCCTTTTCGAGTCGCGCACGTTCTCCTTTCGTATGTAAATGAATGCAAGACGATTGCTTTTTCTTCGTGCCCTATGGCTTTATATAAAGTCTGATCGCCTTTTGCAAGTAAAAAGATCATCTGACCTTCGGATCAGAGTTTAAATTTAGGTAATTATCGTCCCTGTTTCAATAAACCTGAAAAAATAAAATAGGGCCACGTAGGCAAAAGTTTCATTTACGGAAGAAAGTACCCTTAACAGCGAGGCTATGAACATTTTGCTTGAGTGTGGGTATTTTTCAAGGAAAGACTTCTAAAACGGAATGTTCCTGAAACCGGAAAATTTAAAGGCAAATACCCAGTCTTTTCAATAAAATAAAGCATATTCTGCATCCCAGCCTTTCATAAGAATTAAATAAAATATCTAGAGTTGTACACATGTGGCTTTATTTTCAATTTCTAAATAACCTCTAATTGGAGTCACATTATGAAAACCTCATTCGGTTCCTTGAAAATCTGGGGAAGGAAAAGGATTATGGCTCGCGATGTTGCAATAAGGAAGAATAATGAAAAGAATGAGAAAAGGCCAGCATCCTCTGGGGCAAGAACCATTTTTTATGGGATTAAGCCATGAAACAAATATAGCAGAATAACACATCCCTCTCCCAGTAATGCTCAAGTTCAAGACAAGACTTCACAGCACGAAAAGGGCACCTAATCCTCTATCATGTCATTTACTATTTTTCTGTTTCGTTTTGTACCAGTCCCTAGAAAATTCTCTATGGCTTCATCTTCTGACACACAAGGGCTCTCTGCTCTGGGAGAAGCCAAATCCTATAGAGGAAAAGCTAAGACCCCTTTTCCCCTTGAAATATATGTGCACAGGATTCTCTTCCATCCCTCAACTCTCCTGTGGCCCCCAAGAGTGTCATGTGGGTGTTGATTGTTATATGTTAATCGTGCAGTTTGGAGGAGGGCAGAAAGACGGGAAGCATGTTGCTCAAATGTATCCTGAGCAGCTGACCGGAAAACACCTACCCCGAAAAAAAGCCAACGCTCTATTTTTTTTCCCACCTGCATGCATTCTTCATGACAGATGTACGCTTCTGTGAAATAGTCCTGGTCTGTAAAAAAAAAAAAGAAAAGAAACAAAACAAACAAGAAAAACAAAACGAAAAACGCCTATTTGAAAACGATGCAGTCATTCTCTCCAAAGTTATACCATAACCCAATTTAAAATAGTGAGAAACACCACATTGATGTTTTGGTCCAGCTCTAAATGTTGAGCGCAGAAACCAAATGTCTAAGTAGCCCATTACGCAAAAGCCCATCCAAGCTTTGGCCGTTATATTCAGAAAACAGTATCTGTTCACCAAAATTTAGTTGACCTTTCTGTTTTCTTCCTAATAAAGAATAAAGAAGGGAAAGCAGTTGTAGGATATTCCTTCCTAAATACCCAGAATAAACGCTCTGCATAAAAAGACGGTGTAGATTACATGGCTGAGAATACTGTTTCCAGAGGTAGATTTCCTGGATTCAAATCTTATCCCATTACTAGTGTGCCGACCATGGGAAAGTCATTAAAATTTTTGTGTCTCAGTTTTCTCATCTATTAAATGGAGATAATAATAGAGCTAGCTCCTGAGGTGGCCGTGAGGTGCAAGTTAATACGTGTAAAGTAGTTGGGATGGATTCTGTGCTGGCGACAGATAAACGCTCGATGTATTTTCCTGTGTCATTATTTCTCATCCACGACTAGTTTTTTTTCCAGCACACAGATTTTTAAAAAGCTTCATTCCCCTTGTGTTTCAACAGTCCTGTATCTAGTATTCTGAAAGGTTTCCAA
This sequence comes from Pteropus medius, assembly GCF_902729225.1. NCBI lineage: Eukaryota > Metazoa > Chordata > Mammalia > Chiroptera > Pteropodidae > Pteropus > Pteropus medius. The sequence continues at coordinate 35,436,007 of NW_024355205.1, forward strand.
AACTGCATGTTACTCTCCTATCGGATCGTAAGACAGCTCCATGGTGCAAAGACAGCTCCGTGCAGTAAGGATAGAACTAAGGCTTTTTTAAAAAATAATAATAATAATAATGTGTTTTGATGTTTTTGGAAACTACTTATGTGTCCGACGAGAGGAAAATAGTTAATAAAATTATGGTGGGGGGCACAGAACGTTTACAAATAAATTAAATAATATAAATACTTGCGATATATTCAATGAAACAAAGGTAGGAACATTTTTATAAACAGTATACTCTCAAAGAGGTTATAAATTACATAGAAAAGAATCTGAAAGTAAAATGCTAAAATTCTCTAACTGGTTTCTGTGAGGGGTGAAAAATGGGTGACTTTTGTTGCCTCCTTTATACCTTTCTAACTTGCCAAATTTCCACGTGGTTTATTGAGCACTTGCTTTGTGCAAAGCACGAAGTGTTTAGTGTGTATTAATTCATTTACTCCTCACAAAAGCCGTTTTACATAGATGGTAAAATGTTTCCATTTTTCAGATGGAAAAAACAAGGAAGAGTGAGAATAAACAACTTGCTCATGGCTGCACCCCTAGTTAGTAGGGGAGCCAGGGTTCTAAAGCAGTCTTCTGACCCCAGAGTGCCTTAACCATCAGGCTACGCTGCTTCTTCGTATAAGTATCATTTTGAAATCAGAAAAAAAAAATCATTTTTTAAAAATTTAATTTCATCAAGTAATTTGACAAAATATAGTGTTTACATTAGAATACATTCCTTATACACATCATGGATTCAGTCATCATACGAGACAAAATAATATCTGCAAAATGGAAAGTCATTTATAAATTTGTATGGCTTGTTCTGATTTTTCTACAATATTGTTTCTTTCAAAATATTTTTGTCTCTTTTTAAATAATAATATTTTTTTATTTTTCCATTATAGTTAGCATACAATAGTATATTAGTTTCGGGTGTATGACATAGTGATTAGACATCTATGTAACTCACAAAGCGATCACCCCAATAAATCTAGTGCCCCTCTGATACCATACATAGTTATTACAATATAATTGGCTATATTCCTTATGCTATACTTTTTATCTCCATGACTATTAGTAACTACCAATTTGTACTTCTTAATCCCCTCCCCATTTTTCACTGACCCCCTCAACTCACTCCCATATGGTAACCCTCAAACTGTTCTCTGTCTCTATGAGTTTGTTTCTGTTTGTTTGTTTTGTTCTTTAGATTGCACATGCACATGCGATCATGTGACATTTGTCTTCCTCTCTCTGACTTAGTCCACTCAGCACACTACCCTCCAGGTCCATCATGCAAGGTCTCTTCCCATCCTGTTACTTTTGGTCTGTGAGTGTCTTTTAATCTAAAGTGAGTCTCCTGTAGGCAGCATATGTAGAGGTCTTATTTTCTTAGCCATCCAGCCACTCTTTCTACGGAGCACTTAAGCACTTAATTCTTTTTCATTTGAAGTACTTGCTAATAGATGTGTAGTTATTGCCATTCTTCATTCATATTTTTGCTGTATTTTTTCTTCTTTCTAAAGTCCCTCCAACATTCTCTGGCTTGGTGACGATGAATTCCTTTAGCTTTCTCTTGTCTGAGAAGCTCTTTATCTGTCCTTCGACTCTAAATGACAGCTTTGCTGGATAAAGTCATCTTGGTTGTCGATCCTGGGTGTTCATCACTTTGGATATTTTCTGCTAAACCCTTCTGTCCTGCAAAGTTTCTGTTGAGAAATCAGCTGCCATTTTTATGGGAGCTCTCTTGTAGGTAGCTAACTGCTTTTCTCTTGCTGCTTTTAAGATTCTCTCTTTATATTTAACCTTTGGCATTTTAATTATGATGTGTCTTTTAGGACTCTGAGCTTCCTGGGGTTGTATATCTATTTCCTTCAGCAGGTTAGGAAAGTTTTCCATCATTATTTCTTCAAGTAGGTTATCAACTTCTTGCTCTTCTTCTCTTTCTGGTACCCCCATGAAACATAATATAACGTTGTTATGTTCGATGTTATCCCATAGACTCCTCATATTATTTTCATTATTTTGGATTCTTTTTTCTTATTGCTGTTCTGTTTGGGTCCTCTGCTATCCCATCCTTTGCGTTGCTGATTCGATCCTCCATTTCATCCACTTTGTTGATTCCCTCTAATATACTCTTCCTCTCGGATATTGTATTCTTCATTTCTGATTGGCTCCCAACTATGTTTTCCTTCTCCATTTTTATGTTTATCTCTTTGTTAAAGCTCCCACTGAGTTTACCTACTCTTCCCCTCAGTTCCTTGAGCATCCTTATAACCAGTATTTTGAACTCTGCATCTGGTATACCGCTCGTCTCCATTTTTGTGTATTCATTTTCTGGAGTTTTGCTCTGTTCTTTCATGTGGAACATGTTTCTTTGTCTCTCCATTTTGGCTGCCTCCTTATGTCTGTTTCTATGTATTAGATAGGGCTCCTAAGTCTCCCTATCTTAGTAGAGTGGCTTTAAGTAGTAGATATGCTATGGGGCCCCTTGGCATAAACATGGGAGGGGTCCAGCTGTAGAACAAGTTCAGCCACAGCCTGTGTACCACCTTGTAAGAGTCACCAAGCAATCTACATATAGCTGCCACCCGTGCTGGGCTTACAGGTGCCTCAAAAGGCCAAACCAGAAACCGAGGCTGGCTGCCACTGGTGCGGGGTTTGGGGCTGCTCAGCAAGAGGCACAGGGCACACCGCAGCCAGATGCTGCTGCTTTGGGTTTTGTGAGCCTTTGAGAGATTTTAAGAAAGTTCACAGCAGGAGCCAAGACAGCCGTTTGTATGGAAAAATCCACTGGAAGCAGCTTGGGTGGGCCCCCAAGGTGGGAGAGGCGGGGTCTCAGAGAATTCCCTGGATGGAGCCACCTGTGCTATCCAGGTTGATGGCACCTGTGTCTGCAGGCTGGGAGGGGGATGGGCTGAGCAAAAGAATGGTGGCTTCTGCCCGCACCTTTGCTGGGAAGCAAGCCGCCCCTCCAGCCCTCGCCCTGCAACCCACCAGCTCAGTGCCTCCCCGTGTGTCCCTGGGGCTCCCCCAGCAGCTGCTGTGGCACCGAAGCTCAGAGGGAGTGAGTCCGTCAGCGAGTGAGGCTGGGCACAGGCCCTTTAAGAGGAAGGCCTCTGCCTCTCCCGCCCTGCCCTCCTTCGGCCGCCACCTCCACTGGCTTTCACAGCCAGGGGCTGTGGGAACTTCTCTTCCCGGCACTAGAATCCTGAGCTGGGGATCCCAGTGTGCAGCCAGGACCCCTCGCTCCTTCTGTTAGGGAGGTGGCTCTGCGGTTGAGATGGCCCTTCCAATTCTCGATCGCCACCCGTGGTTGTGGGACCGGGCCAGTTCACATCTCCGCTCCTCCTACCTTTCTCAGGTGACCTGTTATTTTTCTTCCTAGTTGTATGGTTTCTGTTCAGCCAGACCTCTGGCGACTCCGCACACTGCTTGCTCTGTAGTTTTGTTATAATTTTGGTGTGGTCACTAGAGGAAGCATCACAGCCACTAGCTTCTATGCCATCTTGAGTCCTCTTCAAATATTTTTGTTGAAAGTGACTTTTAGAAAAACAACTCCAAATTTCCTTCCTAAACAAACAAAAGACAAAACTAATATATTAGTTAAAAAAAAAAAAAAGTACATTGAAAGGCATATTTGAGTTGAGGATATTTTGGAATATTTTTCTGCAATTTGGACCTGGAGAAGAGAATTAACACACTGAGCACACGGGGACCATTTCCTCTTATGGAAGAATCACAAAGCTTCATAAAATTCCAAAGTTTATTTCATTTTGTATCTTGTTAGAGACTCAAGATTAAGAATCAAGAATAAAAAAAAAAGATATTTCTTCTTCATTTGAAAATATATTCAATTTAACATCTTAAGTGAAGCACCCCTACATCGTAAAAAAAAAAAAGCATTGCTGGTCCAAGGTGCCAGCATATGATAGATTACAATGACCAAGGGCACTCACCTCCATTAACTGATATGCCAGTGGTTTTGTTCCACAAATATCTGTTGGATGTCTTCCATTGTGCCAGCCAACAGTTCTAATATTTAAAAGCATTTGGCAAATCTTTTTTGAAATGTCTACTCAGTCCAGGAACCCGTTGTTTTTTTTTGTTTGTTTGTTTTTTTTAAAGAGTCTACAGCTGTTTGAATCTCAGAAAACAAGACGTCAGGGATATGTTGAACATCCAGCGTCAACCCTGGACAAAGCTTCCTTTCAAAGAGGTAGAGAGGGAACGTCAAGAATTCTTCTTGAAAGTCTTGGTAGATGAAAAAGGTAGATAAGGGCTTGGAAGATGATAAGACTTGGAACCTAGCAACTGAGTTTATGAAAGATTCTGGGAAAGCTGTACCCATTCGACGTGCCAGCAGTAAACCTAAAAGTAGCAGATGCATTCAAGCAGCGAGCTTTTGAGAATTAAACATGCACGTACATGACTTTGAACGGAGAATACACCTTCATTGGCTCAAACAGACCCTTGACATAAAAACCATGTCCTCCTGACGTTCCTCTCTCTGTTTGCCTGTTTGTTTAGTTAAATTGCACTGGCCGTCCTACAACTGCAGAGTCTAAGGGTTTTCCAAAGAAAACCATTGGAGTTTATTCCATTTGCATTATTCCAATCAGCATAGCTTTCGTTCCCTTAAAACTGACTTCCTTGTAGCCTTTAAAACTATACCCGAGGTGGCTTTTGTCTCTCAGCCTCACCAGGAAGCATGAAAGCAAAACAATTTCCTTCTCTCTGTAAACAGTCCACACATGAGGATCTGCCCAGGAAACTGTAGCTATGTTGGAAAATATTTCTGTTCTGCAGATCAGAAATGGTCGTGATGAGATGTAAAGCAGTCTTGTCTTTCTTTTTCCTTTAAAATGTAGCACACAGTACATTTTCGATAAATGTTAGTTCCTATCTATGTTTTTAAATTTTATTTTAGAAACACACATTATCTTAAGCTCTTTACAAACATTAACTCCTTTAAGGCTCTGGCCATCCCTTCCATCCAGGGTAGGTAGTTATCACCAGCCCATCCTACACCTGAGGAACCAGGAGCACAAAGAGGTGAGTCATTTTTAGGTGGTGGTACAATACCCTCCGGCCTCTCCTTATCCACCACCCATGGCTATGGACCATCTCGGCCTAGGGCGCTGGGTTAGTCTGCTCAGGCTGACATAAGGAAATACCACAGACTCAGTGGCTTAAAGCAGAACATGTATTCTTTCATTGTGCTGGAAGCTAGAAGTTCAAGATCAAGGTGCGGGCAAATCCCTCACATGACCTTTCTTCTATATATATGTAAAGAGAGATCTCCCATCTCTCTTCCTCTTCTTATAAGGACACCAGCCCTATCGGATTAGGGCCCCACCCTTTTGATCTCATTTCACCTTAATGACCTCCTAAAAAGCCCTATCCCGAATATGGTCTCATTGTCAAGGGAGGACTTCAGTATATGAATTTGGGAAGGGCACGGTCAGTATGCAACAGGCTCCATGGTCCAATGGAAGATCTCTCTTTGGACTCAGCACGGAGCTCAGCACTGGGTTCCACCCTTGGCTCTGCTGGGAGGCCATTAATTACCCAAAATGCAGAGTGATTGACGTACCACATTTATAAATAGAACTCCCTTCTTTCATTTCTCTAGACCTAGAAGGCATTTTACCAGGAAAGTGGAGATGATATCTGGGTACTTGTTTCCACGCTGCTGCTCCCCCAGCCCAAGGCCCGTGGGAAAGCTGAGGCAGAATCTGTGAGGAATCTAGTGTCAGTCTCCTCTGCATGGCCCTCCCTCTGTTCACCTGTCACGTTGCCGGAAACTCCAGGTGCTGTTGGCCACCATTGGTACCCTCGCCAGCGCCTGCTTTGACCCCCAACTTCTGAACTACTCACAGAGGCATTGAGCAGCTTCAGCCATTTGTTTTAGGCTCACAATTGGGGTAGAGGAGCAGGGAGGACACCTCTGGGCCCTGCTGCCCTTAGAGAGAAAGCTGGGAAGGGGACGCATAGACATGCAAATACAGGGCCCATCTCCCTAAGGGTGAGTGAGGTCCCTGCAGCTACAACCCTCCCACTGCAAAGACCTCCATCTCCATCCTCCTCCCACTACAGCAGCCAAGTGCTTCCACCCCTTCTGCTTCTCTCTTTATTTGGTGTGTAGCATCACACCTTTCAAAGATGTTACAAAAATAACCGTTGGACACAGCACTCCGGGACACTCAGTGGGACACACATTTCCTGAATCTACTGTGGGGGCCGGCTCAGTTGCTTTGCTCTCATTTCGGCCAAAGCGAATGGGTTTAGAAGCGAAGATGCTCCTGGCATTGGATGGTGGAGCCCAGCCCTCACAGAGGGAGGGTCTTTAGCTCCTTCTGGGCTCATCCTGGGACAGGAGTGGGGTCTTTCTCAGCCTTTGGCTGAGTCAGGGTCCCTCACACTCCACACCTTCCAGAGAAAGACCTGAGGGACCAAGACAAGCACACATTTGGACATTTTATTCTCTCTTGAGAAAATGAAGAAGTATGCGCCCCACCCTTGAGAAAGCGAAGAAGCATGCACCCCACCCCACTCCCAACATTTGAATCCCAGCGTTCCGAACGTGAAAGTGGGCTTTTCACAGAAAAGTATTATGATCTTGTAATTAAATTAGGTGCTTATGGGAAACAGCACACAATTAAAACCAGAAAATAATTTAGAAAGATTAAACCCATTAGGAGAGGACATTTCTTTTTTAGTAGAGAGGAAATACAATTAGGTGAACTTATTAAAAACACCTACACAGATATCTGAAAATCTCCCAAATGCACTGAAACGCCTCGCTCTGTACAAAGCAGAGAGGTTCCACTTCCTTTCTCTCCAAATCAAATTAGAAAGCCGAACTCAATGATTCCCTAGGAGAAATAGTTACACCTCACAGTAGATTGAAAGAAATTTAATCTGTAGCCGCCCAGACGTTATTACAGAGCTCAGTCATTTCTATCGTTTTATGGTGGTAAGCTGATGGTTTTGTGATAAGCAGATCCGGGCTGCCACCTACATTGATATAAACCTTAAAGAATAAACCGGAGGGTAGAAATTTTCAGGATATAGACAGAAAGCTTCTTGTGACCATGATAATAATGTAACGGCGAGTATAGGCATGATCTGACTTGTACAGTAAACAACTTAGGCATAATATTGACCTAATGTGTGTGCATGTTTATCTGTATATATGGAAAAGACATCCTCAGAATTCGATGACCGGAGAAACACAACGAAGTGATTAAAAGCGTTGCTTTTGGAGTCAGACAGACTTGAATCCAGCATGGCTGTGGGAATGTTAAGTTCTCTCTCCAAACCTCAGCCTTCTCATCTGTAAAATGGGGATTAACGAACCAGCTTTAAGGACTGTCGTGGGAAATAAGGCAATGCCTGTAATTTGTTTAGTATCTCCCCAGTACTCAATAAAAGCCCAATGTTAGCCATTTTACATAAAAATAATAGTTCATTCATTCGGAACTCTTACTACGTGCCAGGCTCTGTTGTAAATGTTTAATGTATATTACCTTATTTAACTCTCATGAAGACCTTCTGAGGAGGTATTATTAATTCCATCCCTACATTACAAACAAGGAAATCAAGACACAGGAGGTCTGGATAATGTGCCAAAGCCACACAGCCAACACGTGGCCAAGCTTGGACTCAAACCCCTCACTCCAGAAGCATACTGTAGAAACTTAGATCTTTTTTTTTTTTTTTTTTTGGTAGATAGAAAAAGCGGTCTCTAGAGCAAGGCAGTAGCACCAGGGACCCAGTTAATCATCACATTGCAAAAAGCGGTGTCGTGAACTCCGGTCATCAATGTCAAAGAGCTAAAGTATCCAGTCTTCGCCTTGTTCCTGACCATACAAATTTCAGTTACCAAGTTCTGGTTCAATAACGCCACGGTTCAAACTTGGGTTACCGGAGGATGCTAACCGAGCGATCGCAGAAGGTACCAACCTTGCTGCTAGCTCTTCCATCCACCAATCACTGCACAGATAATAATCGTGTCACGTCTTCTCATCTGTCGGTGACTGGTCACTGCACGTCTGTGATGCCAGTCACACCCAGGCAGCAAAGCTGGCCGTTGTCTTGCTTCCTTGCATCCTAACATGTCCCACATGACATTTTATAAAAAATAGGTAACGTTAAGAGAGAGTTGGCCAAAAAAAAAAAAAAAAGGGCAGCGAAGGAAAAAAACTGGTACTGTTGGAAGTGAATTTGCATCAGACACACATGGACTTAGAGAAGAAATAGCTGGTCACGGGAACATGGTCACGGCCAGCGTCAGAGACCTGGGCACGCAGCCAGAGGAACTGCGCGAAGGCCACTTCACGCCATAAATGAGGATGGCGGTTTTGATCTTAAGGATGGCACTGTCCCAGAGGGAGTGACCCCAGCGAAAAGCTTCTCATTAAAGGATCTCTCATGGATACTTCATGACATTGAAGGCACAAAGGATAAAACGTTGAAAGCTGATTCAAACTTAGAATGGCGCATGGCAATTTGCCGAAGCAGAGGAGAGATGCTCACTCGGGTTCGTGAGTTATACGATGAGAAGAAGAAGGCAGCGTTCAAATTACTCTCGATAAGTTCTAGATAAAGAAATAAAACGCTTCGATTTTCAATGGTTCAAATATTTAAGTTATAGTATATGAAATAAATGTTATTTTACATTTTTAAAATGTTCCTATACATGTAACGCCCGCACTTTTAACGTTTTGACAAAATTTATTAAAGGTCTCTGAACAATCAAAACTTTTTCCCATTGCTTATCAAGGTAGCTTTGCACAGTTTGCAATGGTTTTACGTTCCCCGCTAAGGTGCAGATGCTGTGTACATGCCACACAGGCGGAAAGTGCTCATCTCTTCCCGGATGGATCGCAGTGCTGCGTGACAGTATATCGGTACCTCCCAAACTCTTCTGATTCTAGCTGGCACTTGTCAGTGTGCCTTGGGCTGGCTTCCATCTTCAGAAGCCACTTCTGCCCTCATACCGGCTCGAGCATGGCTTCCCGTCTCTCTGTGTCCTCTTCCTGCGTCCACTTCCTCCCGAGGCCCTGACACATGTCGCTCCCAGGCAGTCCCTGGCACCCTCCTACTCCGCAATGACAAGACCTAATGTTTGCTGAGGGCAGGCTTCCTCGTGACTCAGTTCATCCTGACCCTCGCAAGCCCCTACGAGAGGGTGATATCAGTATCAGCCCCATTTTGCAGAAGAAACTTTGCAGAGAGAGTGTTTAAGTTGTGTCAGTCACCAGAAAGTGACAGAGCAGGACTCAGACCCAGGCGGTCTAGCTTGGGGACCTGCAGGCTTGACCGCCGGGCCTGGCGGGTGCCCCTGGGCCTTGAGTCATCTGTCCCAACTCCTGGCCTGGAACCACCCCTGCTGTACTCTGCGTGTGGCCATCAACGTGCTCAGGCGCTGTCACCCAGGGCCGAAAGTTCTCGGGGCCAGGACGCTGGAGCTGGGCCGAGCGGGTTCAAACCTCCATCCCCCCACCGACGAACCGCAACCTCGGGTTGGTTACGTCGCTTTTCTGCTCCCCATGAAGACAGCAGCGACGCCCCCTCCTAGCTGTGGGTGAGGATGGCATCAATGCAGGGCACATTGACGTTGGTGAGCTCGGGCTGCCACGGCCAAGACAAGAGCCGCAGCCCAGGTGGCTTAACTGTGAGATTTATCTTCTCACCATCTCGGAGGCCGGAAGTGTCAGATCAAGGTGTCAGCAGCGTGGGTTCCTTCCGAGGCCTCTCCTGGGCTAGTAGACGGCCGTCTCTTTCCTGTGGTCATCCCTCCGTGTGCTCATGTGCTCTAAACTCTTCTTAGAAGGACACCAGTCAAACTGGATTATAGCCCACACTAGTGACCTCATTTACCTGTCTCCAGATACGGTCCCATTCAAACGTACGGTGGGTTAGAGCTTCAGCATGTGACTTCTGGGGACACAATGCAGTCTATCACACAGGTGTGTCAGATGTAGTCGGAGAGAACGTGGAGGGCTCGACCCAGGAACCACTGCAGGTGCGTCACGCAGCAAGAAATTGAAAACAAGGATTCTGTTGCTTACAGAGTGTTAAACGGACCTCAAAGAAGGATGCTCAGAACCTCTCAGGGAATTCATGAGCAGCAAGGCTGCCATTATAGCTCAAGGACACGTGCCTTACTGGGGTGACAGCAGGGACGCAGAGGAAACAGTCCCAGGGCCACGAGCCAGGCTGTGGGAAGCTTTCGGCCCGGCTGATGCGCGTGGGATCTGGACAGGTAAGAATCAGAGGACGTTGCCGAGCTAAGCGCTGGCTTTGCTCGGTTGTGCTTCATCAAGAGTCTGCCCGTTAGCCTCTCTCCGTTTCTTCCTCTCTTTCTGAAGCTATTGTCTCCTTGCACCAAATTCTTGAAGGCCTGCTGGGCACCTCTCATCGACCGCTGCTCCCCCGACGTCGAATCGGACCCCCGAAAGCAAACGGAGTGGCATTTAGGAATGATGGGGAGGGTAGGAACTTGTGTTTTCCAGCACCTTCCATGGCTGGGCACTGTGATGGGTCCCCTCCCGTAGTCACAGGGATGGAAGAGGAGAGAGGCCCCTCACGCAGCACCGGGGACATCAGACGCATAGTGACCAGAGAGCTCTACAGGTCCCGCTCCTTCCCCGTGAGCCTGGGCTCTCCCTCTGTCGTGTGTGAGGGTCTCCTGAGACACACGTGGGCCCGGCAGGGAGAAGCTCTTCACCTGCGCTGGCTCTCCTTACTCCTGGGACTGTTTCCTCTGTGTCCCTGTTGTCACCCCCAGTAAGACCGAAAAGATATGTCGGACCTGATTCCCCTGGACAGGACACAGCAGGTGGGGCAGGGCAGGCCTGGACAGATCCCCGCCTTCCCCAGGAGGGGGCACACTTTCTCAAGGGCCCCAGTGACAGCTTGGCCACTGGGCACAATGGAAAACCACACCCAACGTTCAACAGGCAGGGGGTCACAGTGGACTCCATGATTCTTCTAGCGACTCTACTTATATCTCTGAGAAAACAAATGTACTCTGTTTTTCAAAAAGCTCCTGGCCAGGGCAGTTGGCAGGGCTGCTGCGTGGAGAGCGACAAGCAAGGAGAGAGAAGAGGCTGCTAAACTGGGGACAGGTGGGCCCACGGCCACCCACCGCTTCTTCCGAAAACAGAATATGACAAATCTCTGCCTTTACCACAATAGACAACTTATGAAAACTCCAGGGGAAATCAAGTTGGTTTGGCTAAAAATATAATGTATCCTCTCTCCTCTTTCCCTCTGTCTTTTCGATGCCATGCTTATCTTTTTTTAGTTTAGTTTTGTTTTTTTCTTTACTAGGATTGGTTAAAGACTGGGCTAAATTTGTTTAGACACACTCTATAATATTAAAAACGAATGAGAAGGCGAATTTCTGAGTTTCCAATCCAGAGAACATTCTGTTCCCCGGTCTTCAGTGTACAGCTGAATGTGCTTTACATTTAGAAGACAAGCTATAGCTTGTAAAATGAATGTAGAAATACTCTGAAGGATGAGACACCCATCGTTTATTACGTAATTGGAGAAAATCCTGGCGAGGAGAAATCTTTAGCTGAGAGCAAAGAAGCCTGTCCTTACTGTTCTTAAACAAAATTCGGATGTATCTGGTTCTTCGATAATATCTCGGTGGCAGGCAGTTCCTCTTTTAGCCTGCCACGTGAAACTTGCCAAGTTGGGTGTCACACAAATAGTCATTATGACGGGAAAGTGAGAGTTGCTTGGGCAAGAAAGTCAAATATTTTAAGCGCTGAGGTTTCGTGTAGATTTTCTTTTATAAAGCACACACAAAGCCTCATATTTAGAACTGTGACGTTTTGTCTCCAAAATCAGTCGCCCAAGAAAATTTCGAGAACTGTCTATGCTTGAAGCATTGTGACACTATTATTCCTTAGACTGTCCCTGTTTGATTATCACATGCGTATCTCAATCTTTTCAAGCTGTAAAAATGGTTTCAGTTCAATCAAGGGAACGAAATGCTTTTAATGACCTTTTTCTTGCCTTTCATGAACAAAACCATTTCCGCAAAGACACCTCCCTCCTACCGTCCAGCCCTGCGGAGGTCCAACCTCTTGCGAATGGATCTCGGCTTTTATGAAATCGTCTTTCCGCGCTCGTTGTCCCTGGCGTGCTGGAGCAGGGACCGTCTCCACCCCCCTCATCCCCATCGGTCGCCCCCTCTCCCTTAAGCCGCTTTATACTTTTCACGACACGTGATACTCTCTCAACTATATCATTAATTCACTCATGTGTTTTGTCTCCTGATAGGAAAATAAGCTCCAAGAGGGCAGGGGCTTTTTCTGTTTTGTTCACTTCTGTATCCCCAGCTTCCAGAAAGGCACCCGATGCATAGGAGGGACCCCGTAAATACATGTGGAGCTGCTTTGCTTCATGAACTAAAAACTATTATGACAAAGGACACTGAATTCATTAACGACGTTAAAAATGAATGCGTGCATGTAAGGATGGTGTGTGCGTGTGAGTTATTTCATCACCTTAATGGGTGCCTGAACCCCTAAGAGTGACTGTGGACCATTGGTTGACAACCACTAACACAAAGGGAGGGGACAAGTGCTACACTGAGATCCAGAAGAGCAGATCCTATTGCTAGCCGTGTACCCTGAGCGAACCCGCTTCATCTCCCTGCGTCTTCATTTTCTCGTGTCGCAGATGGGAGTGATGACAGCCAGCCTGCCCACCCAGTAGGGCTGAAAAGAGAAGAAACCTGATTCTGTGCAAACAAATTTCGTGGGCTATGAAGCATCACGCACTTCTAGGCGGTTCTTATGAAAGTCCGTTACAATGAACCGTAGGTCTTCGGTCCATTAGTCGTCTTGACTGCCGTGGTCCAGCATCGCCAGCAAGGCAGCAGGAGCGTGTCCTCTCTTGGGGTCTGTAGACCACCCCACATGCAAGAAAACTCCATGTGGATTTGCCTGGCATGCAGACTCCACGTTTGCCACAGGGGCTGCATGTTGGATTCACGGGGTGTGGATTCAGCGACTCACAGAAGGTTCACCCCAGCGACAGTGACTCACCCTGGAAGCTTCTAACAGGCTCTCTCGGCTTTTGTAATATTTGTCGTCACACCGTAACACTGCTTTTTCTTTAGACCGGATGAAATTTTAAAGCATGTTGGAAACACTTTATCTCTAATCTGCCTTTTTTTTTTCAGTGGGGAAAAAAAAAAGAAGAAGAAGCATTTTCGCAAACATGGAGATGATGATGTCTGGCCATTCTTCCGCTACTCTGACCACCTTCTTGGGACCTCGTCATCTCTAAAGGCTCGATCTGCGTTTACTGACGTTGAGCTGCCTTCCCTGCGGCTGATTTTACCGTCACGGTAACACCCTCGTGGTCTCTTTCTAGATTACATGATAACGTCTCTCGTCATGAATGTTCTGACGAGTTCAAGAATAAATTTAAGAAGCATGAGCTCCAGGAGCACACACAAAATAATACCAGATTGCACAAGCCGTGGAAATCATCAGGCTTGCCCTCTCGTAGTCATAACTTAAGCACATTTTTTTCCGAGGGGGTGGAAATTATCAGGAAGTTTTTAGATGGTTGCATGCCCCCATATTTCTTCGAACTACTTACGTCCACCTGCATGGGCAGAAGACCCCTTCCCCTGCCACAACCCAAACTGGAATCCCTCTAAGACAGTGACATGTTGTATGTGTTTGTGACTACGTACATGTGTATATCAAACAAAGCAGTGTTTAAAGGCCAGATAAAGAGAAATGTCATCCATAATTGCACCATAGTAAAAAAATAAAATAAAATAAAGTAAAATAAAAAAACTTTAATACTTGGATATCTCTCTTCTCAATAGTTTATCTACCATGTCCTTGCCACCATTGGGAAATAGCCTGACTTTTTTTGCTTCTCTTATGAATTTCACAGGTAAAAACTGTTTCGTTTTGTTTTTTAATTTCCATTTCTTCAGTGGCCAGGGGGACTATTTCTCATGAAGTAGGTACTAGCTGCCTTTCCTCTTTCGTTCATGTCTCACACCCACTCACACATTTTGTGTGTGTGCCTGTGTCACTTAATAAAGGCTTGGAAAACCATCTTCGGTTAATATAGTATTTCATCGACCATAATGTGAAATAAAGACCCGCAGGCTTCACGTTTCTGCCAGGCCACACTGCCCCCTGCTTGGTGGGACTAGAATCCCCTCCCCTCCCCTCTCTAGCTGCCGGACCCCCGAAACTCTCGTCCACACCTTCAGGGGCATTTGCTCCCTCCTCTCAAGCGCTCACGCTTGTTTTTCTGTTTGGCATTTGTTCACTCAACACCTACCTATGGTGCCTAAAATGCCAGGCACGGCTCCAAGTGCTGGGAATAAAAGACAGGGGGGCCCTGGCAGAATTTGCCGTCTGGAGGAGACGCAGTATGATAACCGAACGAGTGTGGAATGTCGCACAGTGTCCGAAGAACCATAAGGCAAGGTAAAGGCTGATGATTGACCGAGAAAGGAGGGTGGGGGTGGGGAGCGTGACCCCGGGCAGAATTATACATTCCTGCCTAGGATTACGGTCAGAAGAGCCATTTCGACTGTCTTTTCTTCCTGCTGCTCTTCACACCCTCACACGCACATGCACACGCACGCACACGCACGCACACGGCATGTGACCTGACAACAGGGACCTGTCGGTCTCGCCTCTGCGCCCCCGTGGTGCCCACCGCAGACCCATGTGCAACTGATACAATTTTGTTAAAGAACATCTTTTGGGGATGTTTCTATTCGTGTAGTGTGACCAACCAGGCTTCTCGTCCTTTCCAGAGGTGGCCCCTGCGCTCCGGTGGCCTCTATCTGCCCAGTCGGTAGTTCATGGGGTCTTTTCAACAGCGGCCTGTGCTTATCTGAGGAGATTTCCTGGACGCTGCTCTGCAAGATGCATCAGAGGCCTTGGAGGATTTCGCTCTCCTGGTTTGAATGCGTTTCAGGTCTGCATATAAACACAGCTCTCGTCTGCCAGGCCAGCAAACTTGGACTCTTTCTCATTAGAAGGCAAACTCGTTCTTCCACACGGCCCCACACATGCTTCTGACTCCAATAACCCATTAGATCCTGCGTCCCTCAGGAGGCCTTGGGGGCCAGGCAGGGAGGGCGCCTCACTTCTAAGCCAAGGGGGCCCCTTTCACACTCCTCACGAAAATGCCAGTTTGCAAAAAGGAAAAGAAGAGCCGTTGTTTCAAACCTGCAAAAAAAGCTCAAACTTTTATATGTGCCTCTGTTTATATTAAGTAAAAAGTCTGTTTTTCTTTGGGTAAAGGCATCCGAGTTTGGGTAGTTGGGGGGGAGAACTGTGGGGACAAAATTCTGCTTCTCCCCCCTCCGAAGGAAGCCGGCCAGAACTTCAGCCAAACGCAAAAGATCAAACTGCTGATCTGGGTGATCCGGTTTTATCAGATCAAAGCAGCGAACCATGAGATGATGACAGTATGGAAAAAAGGTTTTAAGATAAAGCCCTGCTAATGTGGTTTCTGCTGGAAAGCGGGGTGCAGGGCTAGCGACGAGCTGCTTTAGGAGATCAAGCAAGGCGTGAAGTGGGGGATCCCAGACCTGCAGAAATGGCCACGACGTGTGTGTGTGTGGTGCTTTGTCAGGGGACAAGGTCCTCTCTCTCACTTTCGTTATCCAGCTGATTCTCAAATACCTCCGAGAGGCTGGCGTTGTTATTTTGTACATTAGAAGCGAGGAAACGGAATCTGTGAAGGGTGTCTGTCCAGCTGTGACGGGCCTAATGATATGCTCCTGAAATTCATCCCTTGACATCCTAAATTCCAGTCCCTCAGAACGTGATCTGATTTGACATTAAGGTCTGTGAGGATGTAAGTGAAGATGAGGTCCTCAGGATGAGTCCTAACCCAATATGACTGGCGTCCTTATAAGAAGAGGAGATTAGGGCACCGACAAGGAGGGAAGACGGTGTGAGGACACGGAGAGAGGTGGCCGTCCACAAGCCGAGGAGAGGCCTCGGAAGGAACCAAACCAGGATCCAGGGCTCCCAGCCTCTACGCCAAGAAAGCAAAATCCTGTCATTTAAGCCACCGGGTCTGTGGTGCCTGTTCCGGTGCCCGAGCTAAGACAGCAGCTTGAGATTTCCTGGGCTGGAGCAGGGCTTCCGCCGTTCCCGCAGAGGATCCGATCCCGCGAAGCCGGCGTCCCGCCCCACAGTGGTTTCAGTGGAACGCGCGGAGGTCCCTGCGCCATCGGCTCCCACGCCTTCCTGCCACGGCTCATCCCTTCCCTTCCCCGTGTCCAGCCTCTGCTCTCTCCTTTCCCCTCCTCCACGCCGGGCTTTATGCCTGCCAACCATCTGCAGAACGCGCGCTCTATTTTGGGTGAACCCTTATAACTGTTTGGTTTTCTTTATTTTCCATCTCTTTTCCTTCAGGATTGTTCTTGAGCTCAATCCCTGTCGCAGGATGAATATTTCACCAGTTACTTGTAATCTGCCCCGAATCTCCGCACATGTCTTGATTCCTTTGCATCTTATTGACAGTTTCTGTGGGTACAAAACATCGGGTTGACAACCTTCCTCTAGGAAGCTCCGTTACCTTCTAGTTCCTGGGGCTGCTGCTGGGGAAGCCACAGCCGTCGTGAGTCCTGATGCTCGTCATGTTACCTTTTTTTTTTTTTCCTCTCTCTCCAGGAAGCTTGTAAAATCTCCTTTTGGCTCTGGTCACTCTGAAAGGTCACTGCAATATGCTCCAGTGTAGGTCCGTTTTCATCCATTGCACTACTGAGCCCTGTTAACCTGCAAGCTGGTGTGTTTCATTTCTGGAAAATTTTCTTGAGTTGTGTTTTAAGGACTTCTCATCATCTCTGTTCTCGCCTCCTGGAACTGTTATCTCTTGGACTCTGCATCTCACGTCAGATCTCCAATTTCTCATGTTTCCCCCGCTTCTTTCCCCTTTGTCCTTTTGCTCTATTTTCGGATAGTTTTTCAATCACATCTTCTGTTGGATCTTTCATTTCCTTTCATTGATCACGTTGTCTCTTTCCTGAAGCTTGTTTGGTTGTTGTTTTCAAAATTGTTGCTTTTTTTTTATAGTATCCCATTCTGTATTCATAGATGAAAAAGATCTCATGTCTCTGAACATGTTGATAGTATAGGCATAGATTTTGTTTCCTCCAGGTTTTTTTTTTTCCAAAAATGACTTTACGAAGATATAATTCGCGTACCATCAAATTCATCCTTTTAAAGTAGACATTTCAGTGGGTTTTTTGGAATAGTCACAGAGTTGTGCAACCATTAATCTGCTTTTTGTCTCTATAGGTTTGTCTATTCTGGACATTTCATGCAATTGGGATCATATAATATGTGCGTTTTGTGTCTGGCTTCCTTCACTTAGCATTAAGTTTGAGGTTCATTCATATTGTAGCGTATATCAGTGCTTTACTTCTTTTCACGAGTGAATACTATTCTATTGTGTGGCTAAACCACATTATATTTGTCTATTCATCAGCTGAGGAACATGTGGATTATTTCTACTTTCTGCTATTATGAATAATGTGGCTGTAACTATTTAGGCACGAATTTTCATATGGACACGTTTTCATTTCTTGGGGGTAGATACCTAGGAGTGGAATTGCTAGGTCATGTAGTAGCTCTATGCGTAAGCATTTTAGGAACTGCCAGACTGCTTTCCAAACCAGCCATACCGTTTTTACGTTCTCGTCAGTGGTGTGTGAGGGTTCTGATATCTCCACGGCCTCTCCAGCATTCATTATCATCTCTCCTGATCGTAGCCATCCCTTTGGGTGCGAAGTGGTTTCTTGTCGTGTTTTCTTCATTGTGGTAAAACACATTTAACGGTCTGCGGTGCCCGTTCTGGCGCCTGAGCTAAGACATCTTTAGGTGGACCGTTCAGGGGCACTAAGTACAATCTCGTGGTCGTGCGACCATCGCCACCATCCATCTCCAGAACTTTTTCATCATCTCAGACGGAAGCTCTGCTCCCATTAAATACGAATTCCTCATCCCCCCTCCACTCAGCCTCCGGCACCCGCATCACTTCCTGTCTCTGGATCTGACTATTCTAAAAACTTACTATGAGAGGAACCGTGCAGTACTTGTCCTTTGGTGTCTGACTTATTTCACAGAGCATAATGTCCTCAAGGACCATGCACGTCGCAGCATGGGTCGAATTTCATTCCTTTTCAGGCTGAGTGACATTCTACGGTGTGGGCAGACGACATCTTGCTTACCTGTTCTTCCATCGATAGACATTTAGGTTGTTTCCATCTTTTGCCTGTTATAAATAGTGCTGCTATGAACATGGGTGTTCAATAAGGTTTTGATTTATACTTCCCTGATGGCTAATGATAATAACACACCAAGCATCTTTTCACGTGCTTATAGGCCCAAGTTATTTTCTAAAAGTATTTTTGTCTTTCACGTTTGTCACTTTCAGCAGGTACTTGACAGTCTTTGGCTGCCTTGGGGTCTGCTCATTTTTAATCTGGGGAAATTCAAAAGCTGATCAGAGTTTTTATACCCTTGCACAAGGGCCATTTGTTTGGAGGCGGGGGGCATCCACCATGAGCTCCCCTGTAGCATGGTCGGGCTGGGCTATTTGTTAGGAGACCCCCCTGGTAGGTTGCTGCTAGCATTAGTGGGTGGAGGCCAAGGATGCTGCTAAACATCCGATTATTGTGTGACCTTTTCCCCACTGCCCGCCATAACAAAAAATGGTCTGACTCAAAGTGTCAGCACCGCCGAGGCTCAGAAACCCTGTGATATATCTTTCCTAAAGGGATTGTTTTTTGTTTTATAATGGGTATGAAATCCTAGCTAAGCAACTTCATATAACACTTCGGAAACACAGATTCGCACCGTTTCTTGTGAACTTAAACCAGTCGGAAGTCAACTACTCTCACAAAAAAGAAATAGGAGTGAAAATTTTGAACGAGATTGACTCCACCCATAAAACTCTGAGAAATAAACAGTAGTACCCAAAACATGGAATGGAATTTCTAGACAGGCAAACTAGGACTTCGGACATTGGAGGGTAGGGCTTGTTCTTGTGCCTCTAATCCAGACACTGTTCATCTCACAAGAAACCTACTCACAGCTTGAAAATGACACACCAAG
Source organism: Pteropus medius (assembly GCF_902729225.1). Taxonomy (NCBI): domain Eukaryota; kingdom Metazoa; phylum Chordata; class Mammalia; order Chiroptera; family Pteropodidae; genus Pteropus; species Pteropus medius. The sequence continues at coordinate 35,455,179 of NW_024355205.1, forward strand.
CCTAGAGTACAAAGTTAAAATTATTTTCATTATAAATGGAAGGAATAGAAACTTAGCCTCCTACGTGGTTAGTTGCCTAGTAAGACACACGCACGCACACATATACACACACACACAACACTTACTGTCGATTTTGTGAATAAAATCCAGATCAAGCCTAGGGGGAAAAATCACCACCAGAAAAATCTTTCCTTTTCTCACTGGGTACCAGCCAATAAATATTAGCCTCCGGTGCCCTGCTTGAGTTTAACTTGTCACCTTCCCACCTTCTCCCCAACCCAGGCACCAGCTGGGGTGCTGGTAGAGATTGGATGTCTCATTGCCTCGCCCCTGCTTTGAAAGTTCCCATTGTCTCAGCAAGAGGAAGCTCTTTAAGCCCACCAACGAGGCGAGAGAATGCGGGCCGTCTGCAATGGCGGCATGTGTACATAAACTGTTTATTTACGGGTAGGTAGTAGACTGTGGGTGAGCCAGGAATGTCATCAATAGCATCCCTGTGGCCTTAGAAAAATCCATGCGGTAACCACAGCACCAGCAATGATAAAGAATTACTTCCAGGGGCCTCTGCGCCACCTTCAACTGTGCAATTCAGGCCGAGGGGTCCGGGGAGGCTGACTCCAGCTCCCACCTGATGCGCCTTGCTCTGCCTAAGGAGGGGTCTTTCCTCTCACCCCACAAGGCTCCTCATCAACCTGCAGCAGCTTGACACAGACAGCCATTCCCAGAGGTATAGTGAGGGGTTCCTTCCAAATAAGCTTTGCTCTGCCCTATGTTTTCATTAGAAACAAGAAACTGCTGATCCCTATTTGTTTCTTAAGCTATCATAAACGAAATAATCAGTTCCTATTAATGACCCTAATTATTCGGCTCCTATTTTTAAATGCTGGTCTTGCAGCATGCTCTAAGTGGGTGGCTTTAATTAAGCCTAATTGCAGATACGTCACATGCAAATATACACCCTACACAAATGAGTAACAGGGCTTGGAATTCAGGGCATTAAACAGGGGTTTGCTGTGGGACGATGGTGTATATCAAATCTAAGTGTATCGCGTAAATTACTTTTCTGACATCTATGGTGGTGGACGGGGCGGTTTATTAAAGCAGAGTCATTTAGGACACAGCCTGGCATCAGCCTCGTTAGCTTCTCAGAACGGTCGTCAGGTTTCCTTGAAGCGCTAAGTTGGAATGTACTGGCTTCAATTTTCTTTTGGATTCGTATGCCCGGATGTCTTCTTCCGAATAAGTGTCTTCTAAGATGGCGACATGATTTTAACATTAAAGAAGCAATTTAAGGGGGAAAAATCACTTTCCATGCAAATTCCAACTGCTACTCATGGGCCCTCCCCTAGACAACACACTCTCACATACTTCATTCAGCTAAATCGCTTCTGATTCTCCAATACCTCCAGGAGCTTGGTGGTGCTATTTTTTGCACGTTAGAGGTGAGGAAGTTGAAGCTTGGAAAGGTGATCTGTCCAGCACGAGATCTCCTAGGGCTGGGCTAAAGCGGTACCTGCTTGAGAACACACCTGCAAGCAACCAACATGTCCTAGAGATCTGGTTTCCTCAGTCCAAACCATCATCTCATGCAGCATCACCGCCTGTGGGCGGGGCAATCCAGTCCAGCAGCCAATCAAGGGCCGCCATAAGAAACACCAGGTGACTCAGCTCCCACCACCCGCTGGCAGGCCACCTGACCATTTGCAGTCCACGTGGTACCCTCAGCACCCACGAAGAATGTGACATTTTTAGCAATCTCTCGCAGTAAGAGAAAGTAACAACTGTCCTCGGTGCCGGCTTGCAGACGGCCTGATCTATTGGTTGACATCAACGAAGCTGTAAATATTGTAGGAGGGTTTGTCTGAAAATAGTTATATCTGAGTGTTCTCGCAGTATCTTGGTCACGGTGGACACCGACCTGGTTCAAATCCAGTGGCAAAGTACATTCAACCTGTAGAGACTATCGTCACAAGGTTGGGTTTCTTTTCTTTCTTTTTTTCTTTTTCTTTTTTTGTGTGGGGGTGGGGGAGTTATTACTTGTGAGAATTGGCGGTAGATTGTAACGGGAGCACATAGAATTAAAATTGTGGCCTAATTCAGCTCCCACGCACTGGCTTTGCCTTTCCACTGCATCGAGGGTCTTTGCAGTCAAGGCCAGAGGTTCAGAGGTTTGGAAAATTGAGGGCTGGTTACTGTCTATGGGTAGATATTTTAGCCATCCAGCACAGTGGGCTGGGGAGAAGTGTGTAGAGAGGTGAGGGCCGCAGGCTTGGAAATCAGGCACACCTGACTATGCATCTCGGCTCCTCCATTATCTCCTGTGTGACTTCAGGCGTGTGATTTAACCTCTCTGTGCCTCTGATTTCCACATCTACAAAACTGGGTAGTCACACTTACATGATTGGGTCTTCGTGAGGTTTAAATGAACTAATGGAGATAAAGCCCCTTGCCCCTAATAAAACACCAATAGGTGTTAAAGAGATTCTTATTAGTCAGAGTATTTCTCCTAAAATTAGAATTATGAAAAAGTAACCATAATTCTGAACAATTCTCGAATGAACTGACCGCTTACAGAAGTAGCTGACACTCAAACCCTTCCACGCCCAGCACCAGTCCCCAATGACAGCTCACTGGATCAGTGTCTACACCGCTCATTCACAGACTCATATTGAAACCATCTGAAGACTGTGCAAAGATAAGGCGAGCTGATGACCAAGTGACCCTTCAAACCCCGCCTAGGACAGAAGGTTTCATGTAAGTTACAGGACAAGGTCGAGAGAGTCCCGGGCGAAGTGAAGGCCGGTGTTGCGATTCTAACCCAACACGTATTAATAAAAACCAAAAGACTCGTTTTCATTATTTCCATCTTATTTTTCAAGATGATGTTCCAGCGGTCACACTTTCCCCCCACTGGCGGCTCTTTAAAATCGTGCTCTCCATCTTAAGTCAGTTCGCTTTAAGAAGGTCCCTGTGTCTAAAACTTCTGTCTGTCACTTCCTAGAATGAGGAAGAAATGGCTTCACAAGTTATATTCTATCCATATGAGCTCTGTTTAGGCACAAATGGATGACGAATACATGCTGAATAAGATTCAAGTCCCCGTGCGTCACTGATGAATGAAGTGGACGTACGGAAAAGGTAAAGAGAAGGCGAAGAGAAGGAGCGAAAGGCCAAAAGTAGAAATAGGTACTGGTGCGAATCTGCCTCCTTGAGGCAGTGCCACTGCTCGGAGTCCCTGCAAGCTGAGCTGGCTGGACTCTAAGGCAGATGGACCCGAGTCTGCCGCGCGGGAAACCCCACACCCGACCATGACTATGAGTGTTTCTCATCTTTCATTTCCATCAACGTCTGACTCGTTAGAGTTGCTTCGGTCCAAGGTGCCACCCCTGGCCTTCCCCACCCACTCCCAGTTTTCCCGTGCCCCACGCTCTGTGCCAAGGCAGTGGTTGTGTCAACATCTGGCTTCACAACTCCCAGCCCTCACGCTGCTCTCTGTTTGAATAAGTAATCCCATTTCCAGCCTTCTGGGCCGGTCGGCTCCCCCAGGAGCGGTCCTCCAGCCCTCCTACTGCGAAAATGACTCACGATCCCATCCATCTCAACAATCACATGAGTCACGTGTCACGCAAAAGCCCAAAGGATGTATTTTGCGTACACAGAACTGCAGGGTTTACAAATTTCGGGGATTTAACTTTATCGGGGAAGGAGCGGGGTAGAAACGAATGCCACATTTTTTTCAAAGTGAATGGTATTTAAAACCCACATCATACAACATCTGTGTGAATCCATCTCCAAGGATTTAATGTAAACGGTTGTCGATATAAATAGATGTGTTTTTAAGCAAAGACAGATGTCCCAGACCAGAATGTTAAGAAAACACATAAAACAGTTAAGTTCAAAGACATCTAGGCTTTCATTTCTTACTAATAGGTGAATCTTCACTGGGCCATGACAGAGAGGGATGAAAGAGAGAACGTTTTTTCCCCCGGTAAACAGGGACGTGGTGCTGTGGGAAGCAGGTGTCAAGAAGCGCACCCCCTCACCTGTGTCGAGAGGCACATCATCCTCTTACTCATATAGTCTCATGGTACTCGTTGACTTAGTGGAGAACATTCCAGAAGGCTCCTGTACTCAGAATATTATTTCAGGGAGTACCAAGTGGGAGGCGTCGGGAACTAAGTCACTGGAATTTGGGGGTTGGCCATGCCGACCTCAGTAGGAGAAGCAGTGAGGAGCCGACGGGGTTCTGGGGTGAGCGGCCCTGGGAACCACGGTCCTCTGCCCCTCACCCTCTCGGCGCAAGGACCGGAGAGCTGAAATGTGATAAATCTGCATTTCGTTGGGGAGGACACCACAGCGAGATTACCAGGAAAACTAGCACTAGCAGAAAGGTCACTTATAAATAGAGCGATTGGCATTTTTCGTGTGTCGAGCCCTGTACCAGGAAGCGTTTTCACACACATTCCCTCGCCGGCGTAGCGAAGAATTTAAAACTTGAAAGGAATTAGGGGAAGGAGACAAGGCTGTGCTCTACCACACTTCTCTTTATATGGTAAAACATTACTACCAGACTCTGCCCAAAGTCCCTTCTTTCCGGGGACAAAGACCACCGTCCTGGGACCACGCTCTCCCTGGAGGAAGGTCGTAGCCACCTTTTGAGGGTGCCGAGGACTGAGGGGTGTCAGTGACGGAAGAGGAAACGAACTCGTAGGCTGGCCTAGGGGTCGTCTTTGGCAATCCCCTCCCCACCCACCCAGGGCGCCCCAGGCTGCAGGACAGGCACAGAGAGGAGGCCCCGTACCCTGGCTGTGAGGCCCCCTCGTTGAACTCATGCAGGTGTGGACACACGTGCTGGCCGAGGTTTCATTTCATTTGTCAGGAAGCCAAATGATCTGGAACTGAGCTCTTGATCAAACTATCAGAAAAGAAAGTCAAAACAAAGCACCAATCGCAAATCACTTTAGGACGTACGTTGTCCTCGTCCTGGACCCCAAGCATTACTCTTTACAGGAGATGCAAAAGCGGACTCGGACGGGGTCGCTACGATGCCGTCATCAGTCGGCAACCTGAAGGAAGGTTGGTCTCCACGTTGCCGGATGTCTGTATCAGAATAGAATGCCGTGTCAAGCAGACATTTGGATGAGGCCACAGGAGACACTCGGTATGTCTAGACATGCCGTAGCCGAGATGGGCACGGCAAGACGCTCACAGCCTCGTGTCTTCTGCCCGCGTCCACAGGAGGATGCGTTTCCCAGCCTCCTTTGCAGTTAGGCCATGGCACTGGGTTCCGGCTGATGGAAAGTGGGCCAAAGGGATGGAAGCTGATGGTAGGCTCGTAAGCTGCCGCCTCGATCTTTGGCGCTGTCGCTTCCTCTTAAGTCATGACCTTGAGCTCATGTGTAAAGATGCCGGAGTCACAAATGTAAGGAGACTGGGTCCCTGAGCGATCACTTGGAGGAGAGCCCAGGAGAGCTGCCCAGCCTGCGTCGCACTGTGGGCCAGGGAAAAACGGGTCTTGATTATAAGACACTGAGACTTGGAGATGGTTTGCTGGCATCTGATTCATGCATCTCGTTTCTGAGAAGTATAAGTACATGCGACCAAGCAGGTGCTGTCGAGTAACTTCTTTGGGGGCATTTTCCTGATCAGGTGTATGGTTCGAATGAAACTCAAAGGATCACCATTGGACAGAGAAAGAGAAGCAGGAATACGAGGAGGGTGGCGATGCTCCCTCCGGACCCAATTCACACAAGATTCCTAGCGCAAGAGGAAACGGGAGGGTGTTTGAGGTCATTCTCTGATTCTAAGCATGGCTGTGCCCAGCTCATCCTGGAGGGGTAGTCCGTGCCCTACTCCGAGCATGGCTCCCACGGCCACCCTAGTAACTAAGTGGCTCACAGCTCAGGGACCAGGGGCTTATTTTTGAGTGTCAATCCAAGCCCACTGGTAGGCCGCGTCTTGTTACCATTCATTCTGTCCAATGAAGGGACAGACTTGCTCGCAATATCCGTGCCGTGTGGCTATTTATTGGTTACTGACATCATAAGAATTTCTCATCACTCCTTCCTTTCTAGGTAAAATAAAGCCTCGCAGTTCAATATGTTTGATTCAACCAGCAATGGCTGAGGCTCAGTGTCTGCCTTCAAAGAAATAAGAGGATGTAAAAAAAAAAGCTAACAGGATCTTATTATATTTACAATGGATGAGAGGAGTCAGGAGGAGGAAGGGGTGGGCTGCAGTCTTCAAGGGAGGCTTCCCGGAGGAGGTGGGTTTTGAGAGGTCCTAAAAGGTGGTGAGAACTTGGAAGGGTCGAGAGAGGGGTTAGGATATTACGAAAGAATTCTAGAGACCAGTATGGGTGTAGCACAGGATGGTAAGAAAGCCGGCTTGGTTGGAGTAGAAATATGCATTGGAAAATAGAGAGAAAGAGGGATGAAGGGGAAAAAGGGTGAGACCTAGTCCTGGAGGGCGTGGTAGATAGAATAACAGCCCCGTGGATGTTCAAGTCTGAACCTCTTAACCTGTGAATGTCACCCAGCACGGCAAAAGGGACTTAGCAGACGTGATTAAGTTAAAGACCTCGAGATGGGGAGATTACCCTGGATTATCCAGGCGGACTGTAAATGCAAGCTCAAGGGTCTTCATAAGAGAGAGGCAGGAGTATCTAACTCAGAAAAGGAGATACTATGATGGAAGTCGAGGTCAGAGAGAGAAAGAGAGAGAGAGAGAGAGCTTTCAAGACGCTATGCATGCTGCTATGCCTTGAAGACAGAGAGGAGGCATTAGCCACGGGATGCAAGTGGCCCATAGAATCTGGGAAAGGCCAAGAAATCGATTCTCCACCAGAGCTTCCACCAGGAATGCACCCTGCTGACAGCTAGATATTAGGACTTCCCGCCTCCGGAACTATAAGAGTATAAACTTGTGTCGTTTTCAGCTGCTAAGTTTTCAGCCATAGAAAACTAGTGTGGAGAACTTCGAATCGGAGGCTGGTGAGACTTACATCTAAAACAATCAGTCTGGGACGCAGAAGACTACTGAGCAGAGGCATGAGGTCACGCAGGTTACATGTGTGCATTGCATGAGTGCGAGGTAGGTGCCACACAAACGGGTCCTGGCCTGTACTGGCTCCCAAGTGCCCCGGCGTGCAGAACAGTGCCCGCCACTCACATGAAACCAGATGTGGGCGATGAGCACGTGGGTAGTAAATGCTACAATCTCTGTAGCCGAGGTCCCCCTTCCCTGTCGTCTGAACTATTTTAATATTCACCTCATAGGCCTCTCGGTCTTGGCTCTTGTGTCCATTACAACCTGCTGCCACATTCATGCTCCAAGGCCAGTTCTGGTTGCGTCGTCGTCACCCAAATGAAATCCATATTCCTTCAGATATTACTTAGAGCCTCTCTGGCATGGCCTCATTTTACCTTCAGGAGCAGAAACCACCCACACCCAGTTTCCCGTCCGTGTTGACGTGACGCCAGGGTTCGGCGGCCCTCGCTCACGTGACTCTCCCATCCCCTGAGCCCATCAGTGGCTTTGCTGTTCTAAGAAACCCTCGTCCGGGAAAGTAGAAGTTACAAACTTCATTGTTAATTTCAGGAATTTCCCAGAAAAGTCCACTTAAATAAACATCAAGCTATCCCACTCTTCAATAGATAGTATCAGGGGTTGTTTATTCTCTAAGACTCTTGAGAATCCTGCCTTAAAATCCTCGCCTGGCTGTCTGCACTGATCCTAAACTGCTCTACCATGACCCTAACCCAGTCTTAATCACGCTTCCTCCCACCTTGAAAGGCCTGCCAAACCCTCAAAACCCCATTAATATCTCAGCTTGGCCTGCACGTCAGAAACACTGCTTGGACTCTGTCTTCAGTCCAGGTTATTTGCAAATAGAACAGAAACCGAAAGAGTGCTTGCTATGAGCCGAATTATCCATTGGGCATCAGGGCCTAGAACTTTCAGCTTACAGCTTTTTGAGAAACCCGTGAAAATGTTTGAAAGCCTAGATGAGAAAGGAACATCACAAAATCAAAACTGTTACATCAAATGTGTACAAACTACAACGCCATCTCATTTCATTAATTGTTGGATTTGAATATGTGCAAATCCCACTGTGTCTGAAAACAATTTGCAGGCTTGATTTCTCGATTCACCAGAATTCAGAATTCTCAAGTATGCACAGTAGATTAGATTAGCTCCTTGTAGCCAACCCAATTCGAAAGCTATTTTTTAAAAACCTTCTCGAGTTATTCTACATTCAAAACCATTTAAGTGGGTGCATTTTACAATATGTATATGATGCATCGTGGTGCCTCCAAAAGTGAGAGAGCCTCAAAATAGGCCTTAAGTCAGGCCCGCTGGTAAAGGGACACAAAAGAATGACAGCACAGGTGACGGAGTGACAAGAACGATGGTCAGTGGTTGCCGGTCATCGCACGTTTATGTGCTCTGGATTCCCTTGTAATTAGGGTGAAATTCACATAACACACAATTAGCTGTTTTAAAGCACAGAATTCAGTGGCATTTATTCACAATGTTGTGCCACCAACACCCCTACCCAGTTCTCAGTTTTCCATCACCCAGAAAAATACCCCGTGCCCATCAAGCAATAACACTCCGTTCTCCCCTCCTCCCATTTCCTAGTATTGATCTGCTCTCCACGTCTATGGATTTGCCTCTGCCAGACACTTCACGTGGACGGAATCATGCAACGCGTGGTCTTCGGAGACTGGCTTCTTTGACTGAGCATCGTGTTCTGAAGCCCGTCCGCTTCGTAGCAGTGCATTCCTTTCTATGACCGGATGCTGCTCCACTGCGTGTGGACATCTCCATTTGCCTGTCCGTTCGTCTGCTGATGAGCATTTGGGTCGTGTGACCGTTGGACTATGATGAGCGATGCTGCCGTGAGCACTCATGGAGAACATGAGTCTCTGAGAACATACGTTTCCACTTCTCTTGGGTGAAATTTCTACGTTTGACTTTTGAGGAAGGATCCTTTTCACCTTCACAATAGCAACACGAGGAATTGGAAATAAGTAAGATTATGTCCCCAAGGTGACTCGCCGGTAGGAGGTCGCGCGTCTTCATTTCTTTCTACACACGTCTACTTGTTTCCAGTTGTTTCTTAACCTGGAACAGGGCCTGGTACTTCTCCATCGATGGTTCATTCTCACAAGTTTCCACGATACAGAACTTGCTCCCGACATAGGCCAGCAAGACTCCTTCTTACCCGCACGGCCCTGACATCGCAGCTCTCTCCTACCTCAAGTTCATGCCTCATCTGTGCTCCCCGCAGTGGCCAGAAAGATGTTCCTAGAGTGCAAATCTTCTCACCTCGTTACCCTAACCCACCACTTGCAGCCCAGCCCCGTAATACCCCTACATCATCCACTGTCTACTCAGGAGACAGCTGCTAAGACCCCAGTTCATTGTGTGGGGTGTGTAAATCTCAGATGTATTCCCCCAGAGAAAAGCGGGATACTCACCTAGGGTGAAATGAACAGAATTATGGCGTCGGCCCGTTCCACGGAGCAGTTAGAGGTTAACGCCTCCAATCGGGATGGGAGGACCATGTGAGGTGCCAGGATTCATGTCTGCCTGCCTAGATAGATCTCACAATCTGATGTCATCGTCACAAAGTAGCAGAAGGATGTTGCAGCGAGCAGAAGCCAGACTTCTGTGGGAAGGTGGCCCGTCAGTGTGTGTCACTCATGCGCCTGGGAGAAGCTGGGTGCAGACGCTGCCTGCAGGAGAGATAAGCACAGAGAAGCCTCCGTGGCGCTTACCGGGGCTGGGAGGGGCTGAAGGAGGAGTGGGCAGGGCCCGTCCTGTGGCAGAGTGCCCTGAGCGTCCGTCCCATCACGTCCCTGCCAGAAGCCTTCCTGGGCCACTTTGCTCAGAATCGGACCTGGCCTGAGGTCAAAAAGGCCTTCCCTGTAGAGTGACATTTAGATCGAGACCTGTAGGAAAAGTCCCAGTGAGAAAGAAAAGCGCCTGCCCAGGATTTCAGCCTGATTGACTTCGAATGCCTGCGAGAATCTGGTCTACCATCTTTCAAAAGGTACAGAGAAAACTTTTCAATGTCAAGGAGTACGCTGGTGTTCTAGATTTAGTGTGCATTCGTCGAATATGTTTCTGTTGAGGAGGAAGAGAAGGAACCCTGTCTCAGAAGGATTGTCACGTCACTCAGGACCTCAAAGAGGAGGCGTCCGGGGCTGCGGTTCATTTTCAGCCAGGTCCATGTAGGCTTTGTCAGAAGGCTCGCTCATTGTTAACCGAGCATCAGGTTGCATTTAAATCAAAACAGCTTCTGCAGGCGGACCTCTGAGACAGTGCCACCACGATAACGCAAATATGGTAATAAAGAGAGTCACGTGATATTTTGGTCTCCAGTGCACATGAAAGTTATGTTTGCGCTATACTGCGGTCTATTAAGTGTGCGATAGCATTATGTCTAAAAAAAAAAAAAATGCGCATACCTTTATTAAAAAATACTTTATTGCTGAAAAAATGCTAACCATCATCTGAGCCTTCAGCGGGCCGTAACTTTTTGCCGTGGAGGGTGTTACCTTCGACGTGAAAAAAAAATGCAACATCTGCCAAGCGCAATGACGCAAAGCACAATAAAAAGAGATAAGCCTGTCCCTACGTAACTTAAAGAGGGGCTTCCGGAAAGAGACAGGCTGCGTTGCAAGTATTTGCTCTCGCGCCCGGCTCTGGGCAAACGTTGCCTCCCATCGTCCGTCCCCACAATGCTAGAGCGGGGTTCAGGACACGAGTTCTATCTCACAGAGCAAAAGACAGGGCTTTTCACAGTGTGGACACTGCGCGCTCTTACTTACCAGAGTACGTCGATTCAGTCCACTGTCCAACGTAATTAAACTGAATTTTAAAAAGTTGTTTATGTTCTATCACACAAGAGTGGGGCAGAATGAAGACAAGAAAAAGCCTTCTGTTTCATTTCTTCTCAGTTTCCATCTTTACTACATTCCAGTAGATTCTCAAACTTCCATTATTCTACCTAGTTCTCACATTATAGAAGTAAACAGTCTTACATTATACAAAAACATAAAATTCAATCATTTCTGGATGCAGCGTGGCCAACGACAGCAGAGAGTGTGCCAAAACATTGTGTATGTGGCCCGGTTTATAGACTATGAGATAGATAGATAGATAGATAGATAGATAGATAGATAGATAGATAGATAGATAGAAAGAAAGAAATAGATGAGAGAGAGAGAGAGAGAGAGAGATCGTCAGGGTGGCTACTGACGCTCACAACACCACTGTGGGCATATGCTATGATCCCCATGTTACAGCTGAGGCCCAGACAGGGTCAGCACCTAGCCCAAAGTCACACAGCTAGTGAATGGCAGAGCCGAGACCGCCTCCATGCCTAGAGCTGTTCAATGTTGTCTGGCTGTCTCTCAAAATATATCCAAAACAGAACTCACACTTTGTATAGTGTGAGCATTTAATTCTACTAGGTTGCCACTGAATTGAATTACATACTGGTGTAACTCAAGCTAAAAATATCCAGACTTAAAAACATAAAAATTAAAAATGAGCCTACATACTATATATTTGGCTGCGATCTGGCCAGCTATTTCTCTTAAGGTTGGGTCCTAAAATTAAGTTTTTGTAAGTTTCTAATCCAAAATTTGGCAGCTAAGGCCTGTTAAATTAATTAACCGCGGAGGCCATTAGACAGAGGTGGCGTATTGCCATGGTGGCCTACGTCATCGAATTAAAATCTCAGCCTATAAATGCCTCAAGTTTGCAAAATCAGAAGCTAAAGACAACCAATCGCAAACAGCCAACTAGGCTTTAAGTTATAGCCAATCAATAGTTTCGTTCTTTGCCCCGGCACTTCCTCTGTAATAGTCTCTTCCCCCGGGGACCTGTCCGGGAGCGTGTTAACCACTTCCGGTTTGGCGCTGCCAAATTCAAACGGATTTTTGCTCAACCTCTTAAAATTTTTTATATGCCTCAGTTTATCTTTTAACAGGCCCCAAAGATACTGCTAAAAAAAACATGAAAGAAGACAGTTTGGGTGATTCCAACAAACGTAACCCTTCATGAAGCAGACAGTGTGCATTGAGAGCACTGCAGAGCGAGGCAGAAGGCAGATGCTATTATACAGGGACAAAAATAGGGAACAGGAAGCATGGGGCCCAAAGCGGGCTTGGCGTTGGGGACTGGCCGACTGGACACACTGCATTTCAGGTCAAGCAGAGCATTTAAAGAGACACAGAAGTCATCTTTTTTGGTCTGCTGATGTGACACCCTGGGCAGGAGCAGCTCCATCTTGGGCCAAGTAATTTATTTCAACAATACCAAAAGCTGCAGAGTTTAGTGATCACCCTGGCCCTCGGGGCTGGGCGATGGAGCTTCCGGGGGCATTTGTACGGTCCTTTTCTGAGAAGGCCAAGTTGAAAGGCTGTGAGCACTGCTGGGTTTCAGCCGCTGTGTCTGTATGTCAATCACCTTACTTTTCTTACTTTTCTGCTGAAATTCCTGTATCTCCTGATACATCTGAGACCGCCACAAAGCAACAATTAAAAAAAATATATTGTTCTCTATCAAGGTGGGGATTTTCTTGTAACATGTATGGTTTAATGACATCGTAATAAATTTTATTTTTCCTTCTGCAATCTGTTCCTGGCATCTATTCAACAAATATTTATTGAGCACCTCCTGCCTGCCGAGTGAATTGATGTCAAGGAGAACACGGAGTGTACATCATTAACAAGCCTGAGTTGTCTCATTCACTTTATTACACCATTGGGGAAAACACAGTGTATGTAATTCGGGTAAAGCTAGAATGTTCTTACGAACGTGGTTAATTGAGTAAGGGGTTCAAGTCCTCATGGCACATGGGAAGATGGGCAATAACTTGGTCAGACAAAAGAAAAAAATGAACAAAGATTCTCATCTTACACACAGACTCACAATACTGACCCAATACGGAGAGCCTAAAGTCTATATACTAGATTAGTGAATATCGCTAATCCTAAGTAATACTAAATGAGTGAATGTCACTAATAAGAACGTCAAAATCTTATTGTGAGGGAGATAGGGTATTTAAATGTCATTTCAATAAAAATAAGTTTATGGTTCTTTATTTAATATAGCATTAAATATGGTGTAAAATTACTTACATATTATAATTTTTCTCTGTATAATTTCTCTACATTTTAAAGCAACAACTTTTTTTAAAGTTGGCATTAGTATTGAGCCCTATCATCATGAGACATCATTTATAGGCCCAGATTTTTTCCATCTATGCTTAACGATAGGCTATTTTGTACTATTAAAGAGTTGAAAATTTCAAAAGCAAATATGGAAATGAATTTTTTTATTTTGGAGAATACAGTACATCAAACCTCTCCTGAAACTTACTCCAGAGTTTCAAGAAATATGGTAAATATTTAATAATTCAAATCTACAATGGCCTTGTCAGCCATATTATTTTATAATATCAAAAGTCTAAAATTAAGGAACTAAAATCTTAAACTGTTGGTTTTTAGTTCAAGCTGTTTGTTAAAGAATAAACTCTGACTCTCTGGTTTGGCTTTCCTGCTTCCGAGAGCAGCCCATTTCCTCTTGCAACGCCCCCTTCCCCTTCTTTCTTTCTAGAAGGCTCTTAGCCTCATCCCCACGTGGCTGGTTTCACACTTCTACATTCTGCAAGGAGGACCACCGGGAGGGATTGGCAGGTGAGTCGTGGACAAACATAAGAGGCCTCGAGCACGGCTTCGAGAGTCCCAGCAATTTCATCAGCCCCAGCAGGAAAGTGCGGGGTCTGGCGCCGCCTAGACGCCGCCTCCTGGGCAGTGGTGACTTTACTGGCACAATGCTGGCCGGGCCCTTTGAGCGATGTGCACCATATTGATTTTTTGACTTTGTTTCTGTTTGCCTCATCGGCCTTTGCTGGGGATAAGTGACTCACTCCTGACCCTGTCAGAACTTTCTTCATCTTGATACCATCCAGATGACTAATGTCTGGGACACCTGGGAGCTGGGGAAAGGCACTGTTTGTTCAGGCCACACTCACTCCAAAGGTGTTCTAGTTCCTCCTGGAACAGAAACCAGACACCGGTGGTGACCCTTGGCAGCCATGTCCCTGTGGTCCCTGAACCAGAGGAGTTCACCCATTCACACTGGTTGGCTGTGATCAAGGTGACTTGGTGCCTCCTGGGTCAAGGTGTGTCAAATCCACCCATTCAGAAGGTGGGATGGCTCTTCCTAGAGTGACCGCTGACATAGAGCAGCTTATTACCTCCCTTCCACCCATCGACACTCGGCTTAAATCACCTTTGTACTATTCATCAAAGGGAATATTTACTGTAACCGTAACGACTCCTCTCATTGTACAGAAAGTGACACACAGGCTTCTCAGAAAGTACAAAGGGGCATTGTGTGAACCAGCGCCCAGCGAGAGAGATGAAGCGATAAACACGCCATTAACGGCCACGCTCCTCGGGCCTGTGCGACTTACCTTGGGCCGAGCTTGTGCTGTATTTATTTCAAAAGTCGCAGCTTCGTTATGAGCCTAATTAAATGCCTGGGCATTTTCTTTGCGTTAAAAAAAAAAAAAAATCAAGCAACAAGTAAACATGATGCTGGAGAGAGAACCCTGGGCTAAGGTAAGAAGTCTGGTCCTCGGTCCATGTTGCCGACCGGCCGAGAGACCTCAGACCGTCACACTGTCCCACGGGGAGCCTCGGTTTCCTCGTCTGAGAGGTGAGGAGGTTGCACACAGCAGAGCAGTGGCTCTCAGAGTGTGGCCCCTGAGCCCCTCGCTGGGCCGGAGCGACTTTCGTAAGTGCTACTTGCCTTTTTCGCTCTCGGTCTCTCAGCGAGGGTGCCCTGGAGTTTTCCAGGCGCGTGGCGACGTGTGACACCGCAGCGCACTGAATCCAGAGGCGGGTGGGAGAATCCACTGCCTCGTGGTCAGCCAGGCAGCGAAGACAGCTACGAAAATGTAAGAGAATGCCATGCTTCGCATCGATTATTTTGTTGTTTTAGAACATATAGTTACTTCTCATTTAAAAAAAAAAAATGCTATGCGTCTCAACATGTGATAGGTTTAGTACTGGCATTTAAAAAGGAATAAATAAGTAAACATATATGTTCAACGCTTCTCGGTTTTGATTTCTAACACGGTAAAAATTGGTAGGATCCACATAAACAAAAAACGTTAAGACTATAAAGGTATCCCAACGGTTTGGCAGCCACCGCCCTAGATCGTCTTAAGGGACCTTGGTCATTCTGGAATGCAGACCCCCCCGCCTTGTTCTCGGTACTCTTCCTTTCCCATTGCCCACCGGTCTCCATTTTAATCAGACTTTGCTTATTTGTTATGCTTATTACAGCACATGTATTTCCCTGCTACCAGCCTGAGAATCGGTTGAGAGCCTTCCAAGCTCAATCTGGTGACGAAGGTCGGGGCCTGTTTCCCACACCCGGAGTGTTTCCAGCCATGTCGGATATGCCCTCTGAGAGCCTCCCACTGCCTTCGCTCCGGGTAAGTCTGCGAGCAGGCCACCAGGATCACGGAGCGGGCCTTGCTGCCCCTTCGGGAGTCTCTAGGAATGAAGAGGTGGCTTTGCGCTCAGCCAGCCCGGATCCTGGTACCCACTGAGCTTGTGGAGCCCATTTCAGTCTCAGTAACTGCCCGCCAGTTCCTCTCAAAGATCCTGGTGCTTCCTTCACCTCTGGACGCTCAAGGCCTTGGTGAAAGCGGAACCTTCTGGGCCTTAAGGAAGCTTAGCGTCGCTATGGAGACAGACAGACAAAACTGACAGTTATGGCCCAGTATGGAAGATACAGGAGCCGGTTCAGAGAGCCAGCAAGGTCACTCTAAGGATAATGGACAAAACAGGACCTGGTCCCCAGCGTGCACCCAATAAATGGCAGTGATGGTTGTCTCAGTCCGTTTGATACCAGAACCCTGCAGACTGGATGGCTTATAGTCAGCAGATATTTCTGTCTCACAGTTCCGGAGGCCGGGAGTCCAAGATCGAGGTGCCCGCAGATTCGGTGTCTGGTGAGGACCCACTGCCTCATTCAGAGATGTCCTCGCATGGCGGAAGGAGGCAAGGGCGCTTTCTGGGGCTGCTTTTAGAAGGGCCCTAGTCCCACTCTTGAGGGCTGTGCCCTCGGGACCCAATCACTTCTCCGAAGCGCTACCTCCCAACACCATCGTGTCAGGCGTTAGATTTCAACAGGTGAATTTTAGGGCCACACAAACACGCAGATCATAGCAATGATTATCACGAAAGGCCCTCAGTAAATTTCTATTCTCTTTTCTTCTTCCCTTTCCTTGGCTGGATCTCGAGGGTCAGCGGGTCGTGGGTGATGGGGACCGGGAGACGAGGCTGGCAATGCGGACGAAAGCCCGTGGCACACGGTTCAGATTGTATTTTAACAGCAGTACAATGTGACCTGACAGGTTTACTGGAAAAGCAGATAAGGCGAATAGGACAGATGTTGTTATTTGTTCTTCGGCAGTGTCCTATATCTTGAAGTGTCGTTATACAAAAAGAATTAATCATCCCTGGTTTACTGTCGCGTAGAGGGAGAGTCCCACTGACTTACCTTGGGCTTTGCCTTAGTCACTATTTGTTCGATGACTTATTTATCAAGTTTATAGGTGAGTAAAGCAGTCACTAATGAAAGATACTTTGGATAACAAAACTCAGCAGTCATAAAGATCCCGGAGACTGGAACGAAGCACTGGATCCAGCCAGACTCATTCATTCATTCATTCACGTTCATCGACAGCTAAAACACACCAGATGCCGTTGAAGGTGCCAGGACACAGCACGGACAAGGTGGACAAGGGTTCTGTGCTCACCGAGCTCGTGTGTTCGTATGCGGCAGAACGAGACGGCAAAATTAAACGCAAAGATAAAGTAACGGGAAAGCTCGGTAGTGATATGAAATGCTACGCGGAGCACTGTCAGCACCGTGTGACAGGGATGGGAAGGCCAGTGCCTTCTGATCGGGGGTCAGAAAGTGCTGCTCCGAGCCAGTGACATTTGTCCTGGATGACGGGAAGGAGCAGCCTTGCAGAGACAGGGAAGGCCACTCCAGAGAAAGGAAAGTTCAAGGCCCTGAGGCTGGAGCAGGCTTAGGTGTCCCGGGAGCAGATGGGGGCCCCCCCGCCCTGCCACCCCCGCATGCTGGACTGTAACCGGCAAGGAGAAGGGGTGGGAGAGGAGGCAGAGCCTGGCCTTCTAGCGCATTGTGAGGAGTTAGGCTTCCATTTTCCGTGGAGCCAGAAGCTTGCAGATGATTCGGAGGAGAGAGGCGGCATCACGGGATGGATCGTCTGAGACGGTGCTGGCCGCCGTGTGGGAGCGAGCACAGGAAGGCCGCAGCAGAGGACGGCCACGTGGTCACGATGAGCAAAATGGCACCGGGAGGACAGAAGCGGCGGGAGCGAGACGCGGTGAGATGTGGGACCCACCAGGGACGCAGCGTTCACAGCTCCGCGCGTGGCTGACGGGGCGGAGGGAAGCAGAGAAATCGAGGCTGACTCCTGGGACAACTGGTGGAGGTCGGTGCCGCTTCCCGAGATGGGAAATGCTTCCCTCCATCTCCCCCATCGACTCACTGGTCCGGGCCACCCTCGTCATGCACCTTGCTGCCACTGCCGTCACCTGGCTGGCCTCCTTGGTGCCACGGCTCCTGTCCCCCGCGGTGTCTGATGCAGTGCATTGAGATCAGCAGAGGGGACGCCACATGCACACTCGTGCGTGCTAACAGGTGGGTCGAAAGAAACGTCGGTGTAGTTCACGCACAGAGGACAAGCAGACAGGTGTCACCGTATGGGACTGTCTTTAGATGTCATAACTGGGACGTGCTGCTGGCCAGGTTGGGGACTGAGGACGCCTGGCAGGGGACAAGTCTGAATTGAGGAAATGAGACCAAGGCAGGAGCCCCATCCGGGAGACCACAGGTGATGCTTGAAGACAGAGGTTCTGGGCTCGACAGAGCGGAGGCCCCGGGGCTCCTCAGGACCCAGCCGTGGCCCTGGGCTGTCCAACACGCAGGGGACAGTCCAGTCCCTACCAGGAGCTGGCTGGTGGTGTACTTTTGGTCCCTGTTCAGAAGTCCACAGAGCCAGCCCAGTTTTCTTACCAACACGTGAACAAGGATTGGATCAGATCCAAAGTTGATGGCCCCAGAGAACCGACCAAGAAAAACCAGAAATAAACAGGTGACCTTCTGGTTCCTTTTTATGATTTTTTCACATGAACTGTAGGTGACTCACCCCCCCACCCCCCTGATCACACTTAACATTCCAACATGTAATCGCCACCATAAAATCCACATTGCCCCCACCGGCTGGAGTGTTCGATAAAACAGTTTCATAAAACCCTTTTTCTCACTTTCTTCTAGATCACGTCAGAGATCCAAGTCACTGCCTGATTCCACTTTTTACTCTTCACTCGATTTTTAAAAAATTCGCTCACAACTTTCTTACTCCTGCTACGATCGCTCCCTTTCTTAGAAAGTTTTGTATCTCTTGACTTCCATGCCTGGTGCCCATACCGACATTTACGTGTCCGTTGAAAAGGTGATGAAAATTCATCCTCAGAATTCATCAGTATCATTGACTCGACAAGCGCTTACCGCGTGCTGTGTGTCAGGAGCTGTTCTGAGCGTGGCAGAGGGGCAGCCCTCAAACGGACACAGTCCCTTCCCTGAAGGAGCAGAATTCTTGCTGGGAGACAGAACAAACAGGTGAATGCAAAAGATGTTACACAGCGATGCAGGCTGAAGCGGGGAAAGGGCTTCTGGGCCAGAGGCGGGTGGCCCAGAAAGGCCTCGGCAAAGGTGGGGGAAGGAGCCGGTGGTGTCTGAGAGCGGCTTTCCCAGGAGAGGTGACAGACACCGTGGGTATGGAGGAGGAACAGCATGGGACAGGACCTGCCTGGTGTTTGGGGATCCGTGTGGCTAGTACCCAAAGGGGAGCCAGGACCCAAGAGAGAAGAGTGATCACGAAGGTGGAAGGAGGCCAAGTCCTGGGCCTGACGGGGACTCCGGTTTGTCCCCGAGTCCCACGGGGGCTACTGTCGGGACTTAGCTGAGGAGGACAGGTCTGGCTGAAGTTTTCCCAGGACTCCTCTGGCTGCTGTGCTGAGAACAGACATACTCTCTAGAGGTCTTTAGAAATGAATATAAGTATCCTCATTCACAAGTCACACTAAAAAACCATTTAAAAAATGTCAAATGTCAATTATATCTCAATAAAACTGGAATGAATGAATGAATGAATGAATGAAGTGCCAGGTGGTTGCTTCTTTCCTAAACCAGAGCAGGTGGTTCTTGCAAGGAAATAATGCACTCATTTTTCTACACGAACACTAACATGCGGGCGAAAACCAAGCGGCGAGAAAGCGCAGCTCACTACCTAGTCGAACGTTCTCCTGGCTGCCAAGAAACACAGGCGCTCCAGCTCCGAGAGGAAGGGCTTCCTTGGTCTTCCCTGCCCGAGGAAAACCTGGCCGTTTCTTGGGCTGCCAGCTGCTGGGAGGGCCAGGGCTGCAGAGCAGAAGGACAGGTGGGACCCGAGCGAAGCCTGGTGACGGGCTGTCGGGTGCAGCCCAGGCCCCCCACTCCTCCAGGCGTGGCTTTGCCTCTTCCTTCCCCGCCCGGGCTGATCCAGGAAGAGCATCACGGGCCGCCTGACTCTGGGGGTTAAAGATGCTGTAAGATTCGTCCGTCGTACAGGCCGGCATCTCACAGGTACCTACAAAGGGAAACCAAACAACCGAATATAATAAAAGCATCCATTGGCCATAAAAAGGAATGAAGTACTGACACACGGCTGCGACGTGGCTGACCCTTGAGAGCCTTATGCTAAGTGAAAGAAGCCAACCACAAAAGACCATGTACTGCACGATTTCATCCATGTGAAATGTCCAGAATAGGCAAATCTAAAGGCAGAAAGCAGATTTTTTGTTACTTGGGACTGAGGGGGGATAGAGGGAATAATGCAGTGCTAGCTAATGGAAATGATAGTCTAAAAAACCATTGAATTTACTTTAAATGAATCGCTTTCATGGTACACAAATTATATCTCAATAAAGGTGTTAACGTGTGTGTTTCTGTATACACATGCATACATAGATGCACACACATGTATATACAATGTCATTTTGTGACTTCTAAGAAATATTAATAATCACAAACGAGAGTACTCACGCCCCGCTAGGAAAGGCTTTAAATGGTGAGTTTTAACCTCCCATTGCCAAAGAAGAAAGGACAGTTTGAAGACACCAAATGAGAAAGACACGGGGCCCAGCTCTGCCTCGGGAGCAGGGGCGGCCAGCTAACTGCCTGCCGTGTGCTGTGTGACAAGTGCCGGTCGGACCCCTGCACGTGGCAGAAGCCCTGGGACCGGCTACATAACTTGCAGGGCCCCGTGCATGCATCATGAAAACGGGCCTCTTGTTTAAAAGATTATTAAGAATTTCAAGATGGCGCGTGGGACCTTGGCCCCAGCACCGTCCTTGGCTCTGGCCAGGGAGGGATGTAGAGCGTGTCGCGGCTAAGGCCTTCTCACGGCGCGTACCCGCCAGTCAGCTCTGCTTTGTTTTGACGTACGGGACAATTAAAGGGGTGTTTGCCGGGAGACCTGGAGTGACTCCTATAGCATTGTACGAGAAGCTTCTAGAACATAAATGTTGGTGGTTCTCTCCTTTGATGCCCAAGAATGGAAGGTTTGCCTGCTTCCTGTGTCCCAGCCTGAGGCAGGCACGGTCGAGGTGGCGAAGTCTGGCATTTGGAGAGAAGGGAAGCTCAGCGCCTCAGGAGAGGGATTAACACGAATATTCATTCACATTAACGGCTGAAAACAAAGGTGCCCATGGCTCAGTGGCTCTGAAACAGACACAGGTACCAAAACTCACAGATGCAAAGTGTGGGGGGTGAGGGCTGCAGCAATCGGAAGGCCGTGCCCCAAAAGAACAGATGTAACAAATACCCCCAACGTCTTAGTGACTTCTTCTCACGCCGGCTTACGTCTGCCGCATCATTCAGCTTTAAAACAGCCATCCGGGTGTTATCCTGTCACCCAAAGTGGCAGATGAACCCGACCTAATCATCTGCTAGACCGACTGGCGCAAGGCACAGTGGCGACGGACCCTTCGTGTGTGAAGAAGACGCGAGGGTCAGCGTTCCAGGTCTCGAGGGAAATGATGAAGTCGCTGCTCTGGGCCTCCGCGGTTCAGCGCCTCCCGTGGGAATCACTCTGTGATTCAGAAAAAAAGCACACACGACGACCGAACCACAGATCCGTGCGGGTCTGACTCACACTTCAGACATATTGATTTAGGGATTATCAGTTCTACAGAATGCGACAGGTCCTGTTGCTGCGTGCGTTGTTCGGACTTGCCTAAAGCTGGTCATTGTGAAGGAGGCTCCTGGACCCCGGCGTGCTGACCGCCTTACAAGGAAAAAGACTTCGTCAGGGAGGCGGTGGGAGCAGGAGGCCTGGGCGGCCGCTGAGCCCTGTCAGGAAATAGCCACATGACCTGGGAGGGAACCGCTCCTCCTCGGGCCTCAGTTTTATGATCAGAACAGGAGTTGATCTCACTCGTCAGCTCTCCGAAGTCTTTTTCCAATTTCAAAATTCAGTGTTTCCTGCCCTGGTCTCTTACCAGCCCAGGCAAGAGAATTATAGGGAAAGAAGGCATGGACGCCATGCACGCCATCGGTCCTGGTCTCATTCCTTGCTGTGACCCAAAATCCTGCTTTGGCGTAGAGCGAGGTCAGGGGGTTGGCGGGAGGGAGCACTGTGTGGTCGGGGGCCCCCGCCGCTTACCACACATTCAGACTAATTACGGGCTGGGCATCGTCCTAGGTGCTTAAGAAACATTAACTCATTTCATCCTCAGGCAGACCTAGCAGAAAAAAATACTGTTATTTTGCAAACAGTGAAGGAGACTGAGGCGGGAGAGGTTAAGGAACTTGCCGGGGCTGCAGTCAGAGGGCTAATGAAAGGCCAAGCTGGGACTTGACCCCACAGAGTCTGACGCCACAGACTGCCCCTCAGAGGTTAAGATCACAGGCTCCATGTAGTCATTAGGCCATCCTGTTCACCGGGAGCCCAAGGGACAAAGGAGGCTGCCAACGAACAGAAGGACAAGGGACCGTAGGGAAAGGCTTTGGCTTCCAGGAGAGTCCCACGTTCGCAGACACTTCCTGCTCTTGCATAGCTGGGATCACCCCGTGGGGAGGCCGGAAGGTTGCTCGATGACCCCAGGTCAGCTCGCGATTCCTGGTACCTGTGTGGGCCCGCCAGTGGGCAAGAGCGGAGGGCCGGTCGGATGTTATACCTGTCGTAGGTAC
>NW_024355205.1:35477768-35478619 GCF_902729225.1 Pteropus medius
GCCCCAGGATTTCCAAAGTCTCACATTGGTGCGTGATCTTAACAGTGCCGTGCACTTCCTTCTTACTTCTTCAGAGGCAAAGACTAAGCCTTACTCATCTTTGTCTTCTCGTCAGTTGACACTGTTTGCTGAATGAATAAACCATACCCCTCAGAGCAAATGACCTTTAGCTTATCCTGGAAACCACCTCGAACTGTAAGTTGACTATAAATTTGGATTTTAAGGGAAACACAGACGTGTTTCTAAGGAAACGTTTTTGCTGTTTTGTTAAAGACCGATTTGGTGAGCTAATCGTTTTTAACAATTACGCCTGGATTGTAAAGAATGCATTATCTGCACCGTACTCTCTAGACATTTGGCATTTACCGGGCACATGTGCTCCTGTGATGTCCGCTTTCCCTTTCTGTTCTCTCTTTCTTAAGGAAAAAAGCAACTGCTGTTAAACTCAGCCGCCACAGTACATCTGACCGTTTCATCCGACATTCTTCCCACCGTTCATTTCTTTCTAACACCTTCGACTTTCGATCCTGAAGCACAAGGGGCGTACTTTCATTAGGTCTAATTTACTGTGAAGCTCGGTGTTCCTTGTGAATCAACCATAATAGTCAGCGAATAATCACAGGCTTCAGCCAGTCTGAGTCTTAGTTCAGCTGAGTAACTAGGAAAACCAACTAATAACAAGAAGGTAAAAATATTGCCCCAGCATTAGGCTAAGCCACCGTATCATGACCAACGCCCAGGTATACAGCGGGGCTGGCCACAGCGTGGGAGCCAGGGCAAGGGCGCCACCTGGATGAACCTGGCCTTCCTCTGAAAGGGAAGCAGGGGGGACATGGGCCTCACGGGAGTCA
>NW_024355205.1:35478949-35479515 GCF_902729225.1 Pteropus medius
CACCTTTTCTTCTCTAGAGGAGAGAATGGGCCCAACGTTTAATGGGCGAGAGCAGAAGAAAAATTTGTTGTCAGGATCGGATTGTCTGCAAACCGCTGTGCTTCTTCGGACATCTTTCTGCTCAGATATGTTGGGAACGGCCTGGCGCCAGCACGGTGTCCCTCCCAGCCCTCAGCCTGCACCAGACCCTCAGGGAGGTAGGTGTCTTCCAAAAGATCCGTAGGACCTCAGTGACCCAGCCCCTGAGCGTTCCACACTGAACACCCCTGGGCTATGGACTAGGCAGTGCCACTTTGGGCAACTGAACTTGACCCAGTGGCTGCGGGTCCCAAGCTTCTCAGGTACTGTCGACAGCTTTGTGAGCAGCCTGGGGAGGAGAACCCCTGTATTAGCTAAAACTACAGCCCAGATGAGTCAGTATTTTCTGCTACGGTTAAAATTAAAAGTAGGATACTCTTCACGTCTCCATGGTAACTTACTATGGATCTGTATTCCATCTACGAAACTCTTTCTTGACCTATCTATGATTTCTGATCCGGGCCTGAATATATACTGAGAAGCCATCA
>NW_024355205.1:35479539-35511274 GCF_902729225.1 Pteropus medius
ATCTATGTCCCCTGCACCTGGTTGTTCCGGCGGTAGACCCTGCCTCTGACCCATGCCATGGTGATACTGGAGCCCCTCAGGTACCTGGAAACATTAAAATACCGTAGTATCTCAATTAGCCGGATAACTCCGGATTTAGGGTTGTCATGGAAACTGGAACCTTGGTAACAGAGAAGTGAGGCGGTTCCTCTCCCTTCCAAGCACGCAGCACCGCTGTCCCTGACATACACCAATTTTCAGTGCCATGGCCTTGCCTAAGCTAGGCCGTTTTATTTTATATCCACCTTCAGGAACCTAAATTTTCTTCTAAAATACTGAGAATCTGACCTGAATCTGAATAGGAGATGCACACACGTTTCTAGCCATGGACTCAAGTATTAAAATTGAAAACTGGCAGTACGGGTGATGGTTTTGACTATGGCTGAGAGTCAGATTAACTCGAATTTCAACCTTGAATTTCCCATTTATACGTTTTTTGACCTGGTGACTTATTTGCCCTAAGGTTCAAACGCCTTCTGTTTAAGGTGGGCTCAAGGATGCCTCGGAGAGTCATGAAGATTGGCCGAGAGGGCAGCTCAGGCGCGGTCGGTGACACTAAGGCGCCGCTCAACTCCAGGGGGCGGCACTCTCACGGACGTTGTAGGGGTGGGGCTCCTGAACCGGGGCGGACCCAGTGACCCGGCAAAGGCCCAGTTCGTACATTTATCACTCATTCGGTCTTCTCGTGATAGAACGATCGTAAATCAAGTCTACGAAGAGGTCCAAGAATGGGGCCCCTCATTACCCGAGCCCTGCGGCCTCGGTGCCACCAGCACCACCGCTGGGGTCCTGCCGAATCCCAGAGGCCTGTTTGGTGTGAAAGCCTCGGGACAGGGAGGAAGCCAAGCAGAGACACGCGCCCCCACATTCCCCGAGCTCCCGGGGCGCGCACTCGCCCGGAGCGCCGGGCCTCGGAGTCCTGGGCCACCGCGGTCCTGGAAGGGCGGGCGAGCGGCAGCCGTGTGACAGCGGGTGGCGAGCTAGGTCCTGGGTGGCGAGCTAGGTCCTGGGTCCCGAGCTAGGTCCGGGCCGGAAAAAGCCAGCTCCGCCCCCGCCCTCCTTCCCTTCTCCCCTCCCTCCCTCCCCTCGCCCCGCCTGCCCCTCCGCGGCTCCGCCCCCGCCCCCTCCGCGCCCTGCCCCCAGCCCCTCCTCCGCGCCCTGCGGCCGCGTCCCCTCCCTCCTCCCCCAGATCCTGAAGAGCGCGCGGCGAAGGGGCCGGGCCGGTTACTTCCTCCAGCGGCGGAACGGAGCGCAGTGCGCCCCGACCCCGAGCGCGCAGAGCCGCCCGCTCGCCCGTCCGCCCGCGCCCCGGCCCCCGCGGCGCCCCGCAGCGCCCCACGCGAGCCCCGGCCCGGCCGCGCTCGCCCTCGCCCTCGCCCTCGCCCTCGCCCAGCGCGCCCCGAGGAGCGCGGGCCGCGAGCGGCGCCACCCGACCGTGCGCCGGCCCTGCCCGAAGCGGCGCGGTAAGAGCGGGGTCCGCGGGGTCCGGGTGCGCGCGGGGGTCTGCGAACAGCGTTCTGCGGCGCCGGCTCCTCTCCCCGGGGACCCAGAAACCCGGCAGGGACGTGGGGAGCGCCGAGGTCCGGATCTGGGGTCAGGAAGGGGTGGCGGCGACTCCTGGGGTTCGGGGGTCGCGTGTCTGCGTGGCGTGCCACTCCAGGCTGGTGTTCCGGGTGGCCGCGTGGCTTTTGGGACCGTAGGGACGCGGGGCCCAGGGCAGGGTGCGGGGTGGGCCGGGCCGTGACGCGCGGAGCCGGCTGCGAACTTGGGCCGCGCGGCCCCGGGGTCGCCGAGCCGTCTGGGGCGGGGACGCACCGGCTCGACTCACCGGATTTTGTTTTTAAAAGGAATCGCGGGCCTGGTGGGGGCTCCTGCCAGTGGGCGCCCGGGGACCTGATTTCGGGAAGGGGCTGGGGGACGCGGGAGAGGGCGCCCAGGTGTGCGGGTGACTTACTGGAGGGAGCCGGGCCTAGGAGGAGCTGGGGCGCCCTGCGCCTAAAACACCTGGAGGCTGCGGCTCCCCGAAAACGCAGGGCCCCTCGGTCACCTGCTGGACCACGTCCAGGGCGTCCGACGAGGAAGGCGCGGGGAGGGCAAGGCCCCCGCGGGCGCCCCAGGACTGCTGGATCCGGGCCCCTCGGCCCTGCGATGTCGGAAATGAGAACGTGGGTGCGCAAGGCTGCCTTTATTTTCTCGTTCTTAACGCGTTTTGAGTGACGGTATCAGCGTTTGTGCGTGGTGTGTGTGTGTGTGTGTGTTTTAATCACAGGAGACTTTTTATATTGGCCTATATTCAATTTCAGGGTAGCCTAAAATAGTAGTTGACATGTTACTTATTTAGAAAGTAAAGAAGTGAGCAATCCCCTTTGGAGATAAGAGTAATTTATTTTAATTCACCATTAAGAGAATGTGCTGGACAATGGGACCGACTTTGCGCTGTCTGCCTGTCCACACCGCCACCCATCAGAGAGATAAATCTCCAAGTTAAGGTTTATTACAATTCTGAGTAATATCATAGCACAGTAAACGTTAGCGCCCTGCACTCTGCAGGGAGGTGCAGGGAGGTATTCAGGCTCTCCTTGTTGGGATTAGTCTTTCTTCTTGCTAATGTGATATTTCAAAGGAAAAGCAAACCGGCTTTCAAAAGTGCATTTTGGGTGTTTTGTTTTCTGGGGTTTTTTTGTAAATTTTTCCCCCAGGTTTACTTAAATACAAACATGTGCTCCAATCTCACTTAAGTGATCACTTGTTCCAATAAGGGCACTGTTATCAGCCAAGATCTGCTCGTTTTAAAATTTAACTGTATTCAGCTCTTACATTTCTTCCATTCCTTTCTAATTTTTTTGTTGTTGTTCACAAGCAGCGAGCCATTATTAGGGTGACACCAAAAGGACCCAAATTTGAAATTGGTTCCTGTGGAGAAACTTGGCCTGTCTGCCACCGTAATGAGCCATGTTGACTAAAATAAGTGAACTTAAATTTGATTAGTTCTGTGTCTGCCTGAAACCATTGGTAGAGTGCTTTGATTCTGCATGGTTTTTACAAAACAAATTAAAAGCTGGACAACAAAAGAATTCTATTCTGCAGCTAGTAATTACAGCTGTTTATGTGGGCGGCAGACCGCCTTTTCTCCTAGTGTTTGTACACAAAAACCAGGCGAAGCTTTTCCATAGCCTTCGACTTCCATTCTCCATCCGTCTCTGTGACATCTCTGGGAAGCTGGCAAATGTGGAGTGCAATCACCGAGCATCTGCAAACGGATCATAGAAACAGAGCTGGCTTCTGTTTGTGGCTTGTGTATTTAGTCAACAGGTTAACAGGGCTTACTCATTTCATTCGGATAAATGACAGAAGACTCTGAACTAAGGAGCATTTCACGTGGTGAAGAGTTCGCATACAGTCTGACCATGGCCCTGTGCCGTCTCTGCTCTATCGGACGAGCTGGGAGAAGCCATGCCCCCACCGTTCAGGTCATCCTCAGTTGCGATGTGGCCGGCCCTGCGCCCCCTTAGAAGCCCCAGCAGTAGCTGTGTGGTCCTGGGCAAGTTCCGAGAGGTCTCTGGGCCTCTGTTGCCTCACTGTGTCCCATCCGCCTCTCAGGGATGTCGGGTTCAGT
Source organism: Pteropus medius (assembly GCF_902729225.1). Classification (NCBI taxonomy): domain Eukaryota; kingdom Metazoa; phylum Chordata; class Mammalia; order Chiroptera; family Pteropodidae; genus Pteropus; species Pteropus medius. The sequence continues at coordinate 35,483,195 of NW_024355205.1, forward strand.
GAAGGGGGCAGGTACGGCCCCCCAGCACAGGCGGGACCCTTAGCGAGTAGGGATCTGTCAATGCAGCGATCATTAGCTGCAAATAGTGCCCATGGATGACACGATCTTCCCGGTGGAGATTCTGAGCAAGCGTGGCCCCCCCTTTGATGGAGACAGCCCCTCCGCTGCACTGTTATTTCTTTCCAGTGCTCTCCAGCCTCCCCTGGCCACCGTAGTTACCTGCTCCTTGAGAGTTTTAACAGCCCTCTCCAGTCCCTCTGGCCGCCCCTGCGGCCGACTCTCCTCCCACGCTGCCTTTCCAGCCAAGGTGGGGGGGGGACGCACGCGAGCCCCGAGTTGTTGGGAGGTCTGGTTTATCCATAATGTTGGCCAGAAAGAAGAAACGAGAGCACAGACTCCACTTCGATACAGGAAAATGTGCCATTTGCCACCCCCAGTAAGTGCTGTGAGCTGTACAATGTTTTAATTACTCAGAGTCGGTTGTAACAGGTGGGAGCCAGTGGAGATCATGGGGTGAGCAATTAGCGGGACTCGGAAGGCTTCCGTGCAGGCCTCAGTTCAGGTCCGTGGCCAGGAAGCCGGGAGGGGGGAGGGGGAGCACCCCAAAGGGCAAAGGTTGCTGTGATCAACGCTAAGCTAGGTTATTTGAAAATGAGTTGTAGTTACTCTGTTTTGTTTTGTTTTGTTTTATCGCGCTGGTGGCATTATCTAGGTACCCTTCTCACTTATCAATATCCAACTTCCCTGGCCAATTACATTTCAAGGTCCCAAATAAGTTCTCAGTCTATTACAGCACTGTCCAGTTGCAAGCCACATCTGTAACTATCAATTTTCTAATGGCCACATTAAATCTATAAAAGATATTAACTTCAGTATATTTCCATTCACTGAAGATATTCAAAATACTACATAAACATGCAGTAAACGTAAAGATGTTACTGCGATATGTTGCTTCTATTGACGGGATCTGTGAAATCGTCATATGTACATTTGACAGTCCACCCGGCGCCACGCGCCAGGCACTGGCTCAGTAGCCACACGTGGCTGATGGCTGCCTCGTTGGTCAGCCCAGGTCTATCAAAGCTAGTGCAGCAGATCTGAGATCAGAATCACTAGTTTCTGAAGAAGCGCATGGCTGAGCGCCTCGCCAAGCAGAGCCATACAACACGAGAGAAGCTGGGACGGTCCAGGAGGGTTTAAAGTGGAACAGGGGTTCTGCCTTGGATCTGCCTCCTGGACCACGGCTTCCTCACACTTTGGGCCATGTGTGGTGGGGTCTGCCATGGCTCCTCCCAGGATGCCTTTCTCAAAACAGCTGGAGCTGCCCGGGGCAGGTGGCCCACGGTCCGCCAGGCTCCCCTCCGGGCCCACACCCTGAGCTGACCTTGGATGTGGCCGTGAACAGCAGCTCCTCCCACCCCCGTCTCAGACTGCCCCAGGGGCTCTGAGCAGCCAGCCAGAAAGGGACTTTATCTGTGTGCCTCCTACCTAAGCGGAATTCAGTGGGGAATCCGCATTATTATTTAACTACGTAAATAGCACACCCTTTGTGAGAAAGGCCTTTTAAATAAGAATTCCTGGCATTTGGTTCTGAATAACGGTCAGGCTGTGGAACTTGACAGACTTGGGCCGGAATTCAGTGTGAAGACGCCTTAAAAACTGGTACCTGATTCGTTGTCTGACTCTTCCCTTTTTCTCCTTTTCCCTTTTTTTTTTTTTTTAAGATGAATGATTTTGGAATCAAGAACATGGACCAGGTGGCCCCTGTGTCTGACAGTTACAGAGGGACGCTCAAGGTGAGTAAGCAAGTTTAACTAAAAGTTGTTGTTTTTCATTGGAAAGCTCAATCTCTCGAAGGAAAAACAAAGGCCTGAGGTCCCAGAAGACCGGTTCTGGCCTCAGTTCTCAGTTTACTGGCTCTGTGACTCTGGGCTGTTTGCCTAACCTCTCTGGGCCTCGGCTTTCTGTAAAGTGGGATCCAGGTGCTTATTCTACATGTTCTGTCTAAGACGCGAAACCACTTAATTTGTAGAAGGGGAGGCCTGTGCAGTTTATTTCTGAGATTCCTGCCATGTGGAAAAGCTTGCGGTTTGTCCCTCCGCAGAGCTGGGGAGGCTGTGCCTTCTCTTCCCCCCAGAAGATGCGAAGGCTGTTTCTGCAGTGAAGGAGGCGGGCAGGCTTCCATCAAAAGGGGCAGAGCCCTCTGCCTGTTTCTGTAAACCAAGAAACGTTAAAGATGAAAGCCTTCTGTGCTGCATAACAAAAACAAATTGCACATGGCTTCTATCTTAATTCCTCTGGGGAACATTCTTTAACAGCACAAACCGATAATTTCCTATTTGCCTTCTACACACGTGAGAGTGAGATGTGAGAGATTTGATTGTTTTTAGCTTTGTGTAGTAAACATGTCTCAGAAGCGGTGATTTTAGATCAGCGTCCTCTGAGCTCAGTGTCTTTATAAATGTCTGTCTGTCTGTCTCTCTCTCTCTCTCTGGCATGGTGTATTTTCCTTCATAGGACACCGTGAGGTCTGATGGATCCCCAAGAGCCAAAAATTGGCCCACTGCCTTTCTTACGGAGGCTGTCCAGCTTCAGGCTAGGAGTCTTCTTGTGTGATTTGGTCAGATGTTTTCGGCCTGGCAGAAACCATACAAGACATACCAACTTTGAAACCATACCACTAGAAAGAAAAAATTCTTCTGTAAATTAAAAAAATGTGGTGATGTCCATGTGATTTCTGAGTGAAGAAACAGCTACTAAAATTGGTGTGTTGAAATGTGTAGCAAGAATTTGTATTGTTTTTTGACTTCCTGATTTTTAAAAAAAAGAACTTACAGTTGGCCAAGGAAAGGCCTTTCTTAGTCACCTGGGCATCGCTAGTGGAAATTTTAAAAATCGATTGGCTATTGCACCCTAAATTAGTCCAAAATTGTAAAGTAGCATACAAATCTAGATGAGTATTTTATACTAGCCTCAAGGATTTTTCCCTTGATGTCTTGGGACATCCGTTGGTAATCGTTGCTGTGGATTTGGGGGCGGAGGTGGGGGGGACTCCATCGTTGGGACATCATTGTTTTGAGTGTTTGGGGCTGAGCTCCAGCTTCTCCTTACCCTCTTGGGTAATGCGTCACTCATCCATTGTTTCTGCATTTCTAAGAAAGCACACAAACCGATTTTATTTGTAAATGTGTTACACATATTTTTATTGATGACTCAACCAATGGGTCATTGTATTACACATAACATGGGATTTCCAGCTTATGTTGGAAAAAGATCATCTTTCTTCACGTTTTTCCCTCAACAAGTGAGGCAATGATGAATCAAGACCTAACTGTTACTTGTAAACAAGCCTTACTTAAAAGGCTGTTTCATAGATGTTAGATCGGATGATCAGAAATACAGACAGAATGTGGTTTGATCTTTCTCTGTGTTCTCTCTCTTTTTCTTTCTCCCAAACCGTGGATAATTTAACTTTAAACCTATATCTGTCAAAAGTCATTCCCCATAGTAGATGATGGTGTGGGGGAAGGAGTCTTTTTAATACTCTTTACTTTTATAAAATTAAACCTTAAGCGTTTTTCTCATATGTTTTACTATTTTCTGAATCGTTGGAGTTGATGAAGAAAAACATCTAGCTTGAGTTAAAATTGTGGTGTTGTAGACACTTCAAAATGAATGCTGCACAGATCATGGATCGTTTGATTCCCAATTACCATTCAGTCATTGGCTTTTTGTTTTAGCTGCAGTGACCTAAAACTGTCTTGCCAATGGTCGTTTTTCTTATACTCATGGACTGATTGCATTTCTCTCCGATCTACATAGCGGGAGGGCCAGGAGTTTGGACCAGGTGGTCTCTGAGGCCCCTCTCAGCTCTGTTCTTCTAAGATTTTAGTATTTTTAGATGTGTTGACTTAACTTATTAACTTAAGTGAATTAGGCCATTAAAAATAAATTCCCAGTCATTCTGACTCTGCGTGGGTGATTAAAGGACCCAGAGTGAAACAGAGTCCTTTTGGTCACTTGGCCCATCCAAGGAGAGTCTCTTTGGAGTGCCGCTGGTCCGTTCCAGGTGTGGCTTTAGGTCCGTTCCAGGTGCGGCTTTATCATGGCCGGTTTAATCAGGCCATATCAGTGAGGTCGCCCAGGGATCACTTTGAAAACGTAATTAACAAAGTGTAAATATTACATTTCCATTTCCCTTTCCGTCCCTTGCCGCAGCGCCAGCCAGCCTTCGACGCCTTCGACGGGTCCCTGTTTGCTGTTTTTCCGTCCCTGAGTGAAGAACAAGCCCTCCAAGAAGTGCCCACGGGCCTGGATGCCATTTCTCACGGTAACGTGCTCCCCAGACTCGCCTAAGCCGCGCGGTTCATAAAGACACGGCAGTTCATCAGCGATGATTCTGGTGTTGTGTCTTTGCTCTGAAAAGTCAGATGTGGCTCTGGGCTTGAGCCTGGTGATGTGTTCCTGGTGTCTGCCCCTGCCAGACGCACCCCAGAGAGAGCAAATGTCCTGCTCTTGGCAAACAGCAGGCAACTCTGAGGTTTCTTTTTTCTTTTCTTTTTTTTTTTTTAACGCCTACAGCACCTGGTCTTCCTAGGCGGTCTCCCATCCAAGTACTAACCAGGCCCGACCCTGCTTAGCTTCCGAGATCAGACGGCATGTGTTCGGGGTGGCGTGGCCGTGTGAGGTTTTCATTAGGATGTTTTCAGCTTCACAGCTCTCGGGTCCCCTCTGCAAAGCAGACCCCAGTGCAGATGAAAATGCACCCCAACTTTTCATTCTTGAGTCGCATCTAGATCATCCCCTCTGGAGTTTTGGGGCAACTAATTATTATTCTCGCTAACCTTTACCCATCTGTATTTACTTTCGTAGTTCATAATGTCATTGTTTATTCTTCATAAAGGCCCAGCACGTCAGATAATGCCTGTGCCACTACTGTGATAGAGTTATTAGCTAGAAACATTCCAGAGATTACTTTGTCATATGAAGTAGGTGCTACAAAATACAGCCCAGAAAATTAATTAAAACACATGTGCTTACGTAAGCATGCCATCATGTGACGGTCATTTATCATTCTTGAAATTGCTGGGGGAATCCAGAGAAGATTGTTTTTCAATAAAAATTGAAGGCATGCCAACTTTACGGGTGTGAAGGGCCGTGTGCTCATACTATGCTCCAAGTCTCTGCCTGCTGCTTAGTTGAATTAATTTCCAAATAATGTATTGACAATTCCTTAAGCCTTTTGGCCAAAAACCACACGATTTCTGTCATTGTCGAAAATTTAAAATAGACTTAAGTAGACATTTTACGGAGGCATAACCGCTTGATGAAATAAAAGTTGAGTTTTGCTTTACATGCCTTTAATCAGTGACGTTACGAGACAGACATATAATAGTTCTTCAATTTCACTTAAAAAATTTTTGTCGTTGTTAATAATTGGCGTTCGCTTAAGGAATTGTGTCAAGGTTCGAGGTCAGAATTGTCTTCCTCGGCACTAAGTTTTCTCCCCTGGACCCTCCGTCTGGCGTCGCCCGCTCAGAACCCTGACGTTCCCTGGCTTGCTTTCTAGACGCTGCCAGCTGCGAACTGCCCTTGCTGACGCCGTGCAGCAAGGCCGTGATGAGCCAAGCCTTGAAGGCCACCTTCAGCGGCTTCCAGAAGGAGCAGCGCCGCCTGGGCATCCCCAAGAGTGAGTTCCCGCCTCGGAGCCGCTCCTCCGAACCCGCGCTGTCCTGGGCAGGCGAACTTGGCTGCCGCTACCTTGAAGGGGGGTTCTCTTCTTACGTAAGCCTTTGCGTCAGGCATCGTGCCAACAGTGGCAGAGACTTGGTTCCCCCGAGCCAGTTTTGGTTCCGATCCAGCCAGCCGAACCCTGAACTCTAGCACAGTCATCAGCGTCTCAGAATTCGCCTGGGGGTCTCACTCATGGCGTTGGTCTTTGGTGCACGTGCGGAACTCGCGGACGAATCAGGGGTGACTGTGGTCTCACTGCCTCCTGTCACAGTTTCCCCCTTGTGTGTTTCTCTTTTCCTCCTCCCCCGCAGACCCCTGGCTGTGGACGGAGCAGCAAGTATGCCAGTGGCTTCTGTGGGCCACCAACGAGTTCAGTCTGGTGAACGTAAACCTCCAGAGGTTTGGCATGAATGGCCAGGTGTTGTGTAACCTGGGCAAGGAGCGCTTTCTGGAACTGGCACCTGACTTCGTGGGTGACATCCTCTGGGAGCATCTGGAGCAGATGATCAAAGGTACCAGCCCTGAGAGGGAAGAGTGACAGGGAGACCCAGTGCCCTACAACCGTAGGGTCAGAGTTTGAAATGATATAAATTGCCCGAAAACCCCACTGGGGTGAGTCACATTTGCGGCGATGATGATAGGTTTGGATCTAGTTGAGTGTGTGTGGCATCGAGCACAACCACAAGGCAAGAGCTTTAGTCACTGACTCGTTCACTGTCGCTAGCCAGCATTCATCAGAGGAGTACGTGTTGGCCCAGATATGGAGGCTAGCAGGAATTACCTGATTGGTGGCTCGCCTTACAACACGAAAGAAATAAGTCAGCCTCAGTGACAGGGAACCTTTATTCTGACAGACTCCAGGAATTTTATGGTACCTTTTAAGTCCGAATGGATTCTAACAAAAAGAAGTTTTGGGATTTTCTGTTTTTAAACAGATGTAGAAGTCATCAACCTATATTTATACCCTGACACGTTATAGAAAAAACTAGCCACCGAGAAAAGAACTCTCTCTAGAGAGAAAGTCTTGATTCAGACCCGAAGAGAGCATTGAGACTATTGTTAAAAACTACCTTGAGTTAAAAAAGATAAAAATCATAATGAGGGGGTCACTGGTAGAGTCAAACATCTAACAACATTAGCTCATTTGTAGAGTTCAGAGAAATGGAAATGTTCCTCATTTCACCGAACACTGAGTTTCAACATCTCTTACAGACTCAGAATCTTAAAATGACCTTGATTCACTCTCTGGCCCCTTTTAGTTATGACTCCCGAGGGCCAGGGAAACTTATTTTTAAAGACACCCCAATTTTCTCTGAACTCGGACAAGTCCGATCCGCTGAGTTTCTAGTGAAGGTCAGTTTGTTTGTTGGCAAGTTGGGCCTGTGTTTTGCATCATTGGGTGTGAGTCTGTGTGGGTTTGGCTCTGTGGGTGTGGGTGTGGTTACGTGTGTTTGTAGGGAACAGGCAGACACAGAGCCACCAGCCTTTTCCCTTTCGAAGTTCCTGCGCACGTGTGTCCCCGTCAGGGACTCCCACAGCCTGGCAGAACTCTCAGGCTTTGAAGCGATGGCCATAAGCCTCGCAGCGGCAGGAACCAAGTCTGCTTTACTCACCTGCTCCGTTCCCAGCCCCTGCCTGGTACGGGTGGCATGTCACAAATATTTAACGACTGGTTGACGACACGGATGAGTTAAATAGGCCATCTAGACCTTTCAGATTATGCAACAGAAAATTTAACTTTGCCTGTGACAGCATTCGTGTTGGGAAACTTATTCTAGTTATTAGAAAACTGCGTGGTTGTCTCTAGTTTTGTTAAAAGACGTAACGACTTGGAATACCGTTGGATTAAATACGAACCCCTCGATGCATTTCGGTATTGTGAATAACCACATAACAGTGATTCAGAAAGTAACTTTTTTTCCTTGTGCAGTTTTTACCTCCGTTTGCAATCTTATCTCTCCTGTGTCTGTTTTTCAGAAAACCAAGAAAAAACAGAAGATCAGTATGAAGAAAATTCCCACCTCAACTCGGTTCCTCATTGGATCAATAGCAATTCATTAGGTCAGTCCAGCGCACTCTGCCCTTAAGATCTTGATGTTAAGTCATCCTCTTAGCCGGCGGAAGGTCCAAAGGCCCCTTCGAGACCTGCGCTGTCCCAGGTGGTGGCCACGTGTGGCTGCCGAGCTGCTGGGCACTTGGAATGTGGCTGGTCCACTTTGAGATGTGTGGCAAGAACTTGCTGTACACAGGACCCGGCAGTCTCGGCCTGAAACAAAGAATGTAAAATATCTCCTTCCTGATTTTAAAACCATTGATTACCTATTGAAATGATAATTGACATATTAGGTCAAGTAAAGTTTTCAAATTAATTCCCCGTTTCTTTTTACTTTTTTAACGTGGCTACTAAAGAGTTTAACGTTGCGCAAGCGGCCCGCGTGATCTTCGCGTTGGCCGGCGCTGGTCCAGGCCAGGCAGAGAGCGAGGGGCGGAATGGAGTGAGCTGATAGCCATGGTCACGTCTAGTGTGACAAGTGAGAGGCGGCCGGCACAGGAAGTGTGCGGCAAGCAATACTAAATTTGCCGCGAACGCTGGGATTTAAAAGGTGTCGTGGACTCGGGTTCATCCTTTTGGTTGAGCATGGGTGACTGGCGGCCCCCCGGCCAGGGTGAGGAGGGGCGACTGGAGATGCCCCTTAGGAGTCATGTCTTTGGGGGCATAGCACTTCATCTACGTGAGTCTTACTATCCTCGGAAGCCAAAAGGGCCAGTGCCATCCTGGGCATCACGCGAAAGCTCTCGGTGACCTCGAGCGTAGAAATGCTAACACCGAGGCCTTGCAGGCGGGGCCTGGCGCCAGGCGAGGTCTGACAGGCGGGTCCGGAGGCAGCAGGCCTTTTGGAAAAGGGCCAAAAGGCTGGGAAGGGGAATGGCTGAGACAGGCCTGGGAGGAAGCCTGCCCACCAGAGCCTGCATCTCCACGACGTTTTACAGAGGCTGGAGCATGCGGAGCCGCCCGCGTGCGAGGTGGTCGTGACCTTAGCCTAATAGCCCTGGCATCGGTCGCTGTGTTCCAGGTTTCGGAGTGGAGCAGGCGCCCTATGGAGTGCAGACGCAGAATTACCCCAAAGGCGGCCTCCTGGACAGCATGTGCCCGGCGGCGCCCGGCGCCCTCGGCTCTGAGCAGCAGTTCCAGATGTTCCCCAAGGGGCGGCTCAGCACGGTCAGCGTCAGCTGCTGCGCCGTCAGCCAGGACTTCGCGGGCGGCAGCTTGAATCTGCTCACCGGCAGTTCCGGTAAGAAGCGCCTCTGGGCGTCCCTTTCCACGCGGCCATTGGTTTGATTCTGGAAGCCACCGTCAGGGACACGGGCTTTGTCATCGGGAGTCCCGTGTTCGGCCACAGGAGGAGATCAGAGGTCCCGTGTTTTGTGTGACCGGGTCATTGTCCCAGATGCCTGGGTTGCGTAGTGAGCGAGCTCCTCGTGCGTTTCAGGCTGCGGCATGGGCCCTGGGGGTTCTGAGGACACGAGACACAGTTCCCGCGCATGTGGCCGGGGTCCTCCACCCAGTACGGTGTTCAGGGAGACAGTGTAGGAATGCGACAGACTGTGTTTTATGGAGACGTGTATATACACAGTACGCGAGGCTCAGATTATACGAGTGGTTGAATTACCTGTATACACCTGTTTAATGGCCACCCAGGTGGATGGAGGGGTTTCCAGCACCCCAGTAGGCTCTCTCATACCTCTTCCCAGTCAATAGCATCCACACCCCAAGATGAAACCATCGCCCTGACTTTTATCATCATGGTTATTCCTGTTCTTGAACTTGATATAAATAGAGTCGCCTCATCTGTCGTTCCCTTTCGTGCCTGTCTTTTCGCCCATCGTGCTGCCTGAGGTCCACCCATGTCGTTGCATGTGGCCGCCTCTCGTCCCTTTTCACTGCTGCGTAGTACTCCGTCCCTGACTCACCCATCCTGCGGGAGAGTCATCCTGAGGGACAGGCCCGAGAGCAGCTCGAGAGCGTTGTGACAGTCGGAATGGCCGTGCCCGCAGGAACACGGTGGAACGGGGGTGGCGGGCGGTGACGCTGCCGTCCTGCCTCGCAGCAGTAGGGCGGGACGCGGCTTTGTCCTGGAGGAGTCAGGGTGCCCGGTTGTCGCCGCCAGGGACGCCCGGAGAGCAGGACGCTGCCGAGAGCGGCGCCGACGGCTTCGAGAGCTCGGACTCCCTGCTGCAGTCCTGGAACAGCCAGTCCTCGCTGCTGGACGTGCAACGCGTGCCGTCCTTTGAGAGCTTCGAGGACGACTGCAGCCAGTCCCTGTGCCTCAGCAAGCCGACCATGTCCTTCAAGGACTACATCCAGGAGCGGAGCGACCCGGCGGAGCAGGGCAAACCGGTTATACCCGCGGCCGTGCTGGCCGGCTTCACGGGTGAGTGCGGCTCTGGGGCGCCCACCGCCGCCCCTGCCCGGCCAGGGCGTTTCCGATCTGAGCACGTCGCGTCTACACCCCACGTCCGACCTGGGTGGTGGAATTCCGAATCCAGCCGAGCCGTGTCCCTGAACTTGAGAAAGGCCCAGCTGGCAGGAGCCCTCCCGTGCACAGCTCGGGCGTGGGTGAAAACGCACCGCCCGCTCCCTCACCTGGGATGAGCTCGCCATTCCGGACGGGGGGCGGGGGCCGGGGCCTCCCGGCCTTTGCCTCTGACTCACCCCCTTGGGGAACGTCAAAGAATGTAAACTGGCCCCGGGAGGGGCAGCAGGTCAGCCTCAAATAACTCAGGACTGTTGACTTTTTCTGTTTCTAAAACCCATCTTATTTTTAAGGTTTGGGCAAGAGCTATTCTAGGCAAGGGACAAATATTAAAGCTGTTTTTAGAACCAGATATTTCCAGCACTTTAGCGAAAATGCCGAGAGTTTTTTTTTTAATTGCTTTATGTCCTTAAATGAGCTTTTTTTTTTTTTTTTTTTTTTCATATTTTGACCATATGGAGCCACTGGGGTTTAAAAATACCTACTTAAAAAAAAAAATCTGATAGGTTAAAAATAAGAACATGTAGGCATTGGGTTTTTTTTTCCCCTGTCACCTAAAACAAACAGCCATGGGGACATGTTGACACGCAGAGTGTGTGAGAACTGGTCTAGTTTTCATGCGCGGGACCCGGGGCCTGATGAGAAAGTAATGCCATTCCGTCAATGCCTTTCGTTTGATCACCGGCTGCCACTGGTGGCCACCTGCTGTGCGCAGGTGCCTGGGCCCGTGGTCAGGAGGCCCGGCGTGGGGTGTCGCCCCATTTTACAGACGGGGAAGCTGGTTCTGTCTGGCTCTGGATCCCTGTGCGAGTGCCTCCCCGACGGCCTTCGCGTCCTGGGAACCGCTGTGTGACGGGCCCAGGGCACGCTGTGGCTCGCCTCTCGTCTGTAGACAGGGCCACCATGATAAGGTGGTGGCTCCAAAGTCAACGCGAGGAGCACTTGGCAGGGGCGGCGGGTGCCACTGAGCCACCCGTGTGACTGAGTCCCAGCTCGAGCCATCTGCCCGCTGTCCTTCTGCGAGAGAGCGCGGGGGGCGAGCCTCGCCCTGCAGTGAAACGCCCCTGCACCCCCTCCCCCACCCCTGCTGCCCCCCTGGGTATTTGTGGAAACAAACGTTGGAAGTTACCAGATGAGGAAGTTACCCAGGGTGAGGGATTTCGATGCCAAGAATAGGCGGCCCTGAATTCCTTTCCAGAAAAGACCAAGCTGAGCACTCGGGGGCCTGGCGACCTTCCCTAGGGGCAGGAGGCACCCGGAGGCTCCTGCTGGTGTCTGGCCTCGTCCTGTTAGCATGCAGGACTGTCAACCAGCACCTGGGATGGCACCTCGACATTGGCACCCGGCGTCAGATGGCTGAAGCCTTGCCGCGTTTTAAGTCTAAAAACACGTAACCCGCCCTCTCCCCCAGGAAGCGGACCTATCCAGCTGTGGCAGTTTCTCCTGGAATTGCTGTCCGACAAGTCCTGCCAGTCATTCATCAGCTGGACGGGGGACGGATGGGAGTTTAAGCTGGCTGACCCCGACGAGGTACGGCCAGCACCTGGGCTCACAGGTGCAGCTCCCTGGGCACCGGAAGGCGTCCCAGGCCTGGCTGGCTCCGTCGACAGGTGTACGGTGTCTGTGCACGCATGTTGCCACGTTCACCGTCTCGCTCTGCCATTGAATAAGAAGGCGCAGGCGGTAAACTGAGGCTCTCTCCTGACCGTGCAAACGTGTCTTGGGGAGTCTGCCATTTTCTGTTGGGGGGATCGAGCCTCAGTACACGATGCAGGCTCTCCCGCGGGGCTTCCTCGGCCCTCAGCTGAGCACAGCAGAGCTGCCCCCGTCCCGTCTGGAGCAGAAAGCCAAGGGCGCATCCAGTACCCGTCCCTCAGGGACGGCATTGGAGAAGCCGGGTCTCTGCACGGATAAAGTGCAGTCTGTCATCTCCCCGGCCCCTTGGCAATGTCACATCGTTCAGAACCCCACTCCGCAGCTGTCAATGGCAGAGGCAAGAGGCGAGGGGACACAGGGTTCCCCTTGTCTCAGCCACACACACGCACACGCACACACACACACACACACACACACACACACACACACACGATTCTGAACCCTTGGCTCCCAGGAGGTTTTACTGAGCAGGGGGCCACGAGAGCCCTGTACCCGACAGTGCTGAGGGTGGAGAATCTGCCGAAGGACACAGGGCCCTGCGCAGCACCTGTCCTAAACAGGTGGCACCGTGGGGTCCCTTCGCAGTGGGCAGGTCCTTCCGGGCGAGCGCTCGTCAGCGTCATGCTCGGGGGAGAGCTTCTCCCTTTTTCTTAATCGCCAAGTAGAACCGAACTCTCCACGGTCTGTGTCCCCCACAGGTGGCCCGCCGGTGGGGCAAGAGGAAAAATAAGCCCAAGATGAACTACGAGAAGCTGAGCCGGGGTCTGCGCTATTACTACGACAAGAACATCATCCACAAGACGTCGGGGAAGCGCTACGTGTACCGCTTCGTGTGCGACCTGCAGAACCTGCTGGGCTTCACGCCCGAGGAACTGCATGCCATCCTGGGCGTCCAGCCGGACACGGAGGACTGAGGCCCCGGGGGACCGCGTGCAGGGCCATCGTGACTGGCTGCGCCCAGGACCCTGCCAGGCCAGACTGAACGCGCCCGGGAACGTGGCCCAGAATCACCTGGAACCTCGGCTCTTCGCCCAACAGCGCGGTCTCTCGCGCGTCCAGAGCCTGCGGACAGGAAAACGCTGTTTATACCGCGATGACATTGAAGTGGCCGAGAGGGCAGCACCGGGAAGCCACCCGGCCTCCGCCCGGGCCGTGTGACAGGATCGCTCAGGCTGCCGGAGGGAGCGTGTCGTGGACACACACGGTTTGGGGTTTTCTTTTGCCTTTGGCAACCAGGAATCACAAATGCAGAAGCGTCTCCTTCAGAGGGCGGGAGGGGCGAGGAAACCATGTGTCATTTCAGAAGTCGGTTTTGTATATACGACTGTAATCTTATAGTTGTCAGAATCCTCTCACAGTTCTATTTAACAGAAATTGTATATTGTAATTTAAAATAATTATCTAACTATGTGAAATAAGAGTGCGTAACGGCATTTTGCAAACATTTAGTCTGCCTACAGGAATGAGGTCTAAGAGGGTTAATCCCCGTTTTCTTTGTGTTTCGTTTTGTTTTGTTTTGTTTTGCCTGGGTTATTATCTGGCAAGAACTTTTGTACATTTGGGAATTTTTATAAGAAACTTGCTGTTATTATCCAGGGGCACAATGTGGCCTCTGCTTTCTCCTTTAATTGTAATGTAAAAGCTGTAAAGCAGTATTTTTCTTGACAAATGGCATCTGTTGTCCATTTCTTCGCATGCCTTTAAATCAGTTGATACGCAAAACTCATTGCCTAGTTCAACTGTGTGCCCCCCCCACACTGCCCTCCCCGGCAGCTCTTTCCACCCCGTGCCCCATTTCCAAGCCCCGAATTATTCTGTGTGATTAAGAATACTATTTTTGGAAATACGCAACTCCTTTTCAGAGATCAGGCGGGATTTAACATAGCTATTTTTACTGTAAAAGTAACTCACTGGGGGGAAAAAATGTAATTTGTAAGAAAGCTTTATTTTTTATCAGCTCACGTAAAGAGCTGGAGGTTCGGGGAGCGGAGGAATCTTTGTTCAAACCTCTCAGCCACAAATGCAGCACGATTTGTCTCGTCCCTGTTCCCCATTGAGTCGGGCTGTCTGGGTACCAGGCTTCCCGATCTGCTCAGCCTCCACAGCAAGACGGTTCTGTTTCTGTCTGATTTTCTTGGACGCAGACTAACCAGAGGCCAGGAGGGAAAACGAGGTGGGCAAGAGCATTGGAATAGCTCGCGGTGGAGACTCTCATGGTGGTTTCTAAGGCGCGCATGGGCCAGTGTGTGTTTCTGGCCTTCGTAAATGATCCGGCCCAGTTGGTCTCGAAATGGACAGGCTTCACTAGCAATGAGAGGACCCTGGGACCAGTGGCTGACAGCTCTAAGGACTCATTTGTGGGATGAGAGCACGTGTGATCGGCTGGAAGGGTGGACTGGGGAGAGCGAAGCCGGCTCGAGACCCCCTCGAGACAGTTTCCGGTATCTTGAAACACAGGATGGTTCTCTCAGGCAGGACCGTTCATCGTGCAGACATCTGTGACATCCACAGACATGTGACCAGGAATGTTGGTCATGCTGCCAAAACATATCTCAGCCATTGGCTCGTTTTACGTGGGGCTGAACCACATGAAATCACCAGTATTTGTTGCTTTTTTTTAACCCACGTGGTTGGCAGTTTCATGTGGTCCAACCTAATCGTGATGGGAACTGAAGTTCATTGTAAACCTTTGGCATATGGGAATGAACGGAACTTAAGTATAAAAATTTTGTAATTTGGCCGTTGCTTTCTCCAATAATAAAGTATTTTGTTTATATAAACTCCTCCTCGTCAGAGTCTTCATTCTTGGCATGCCTCCCACCCCAGCGTGGAGGAGGCGGAGTGAGGATTTGGCACTTAGGGCCACTGCCCACTCAGCAGCTTTCGGTCATCGAGGGTCACATGGCTGTTTAACCGATTTTACACACAGGCCACCTGGTAAATCACGACCAAGCCGAAATTCCCAAACAGCGTGCGTTCCTTAAAGCGAAAAATTATTTTAAGAAGGGATCGGAATGAGAAGGTTCAGGTTCTTGTCTTTGCCAGGGGCTTGGCAGAAATAACAGAAGGGAGTTGAGGGTGTTTACGTTCGAGAACATCAGGGTCTGAGGGTCAAGGGCTTCTGTAGTGGAGGCCATGACTCGACATTGCTGAGCTGACTTAACCCGGAAAGGAAGGTGACGGTCTCCGGACACTTGTCCTCAAACTCATTCTCAGGACTTCTTTCCACTCTTCGAAATTTGTGAGAATGCCAACAGACTTAGGTGGATTACATCAGAAGTGTGCTGCATGGAGCCAGCTCACCGAGGGCTAGTGAGAGCTGACAGGGCACCTCTCTGTAACTCTGTGTCGCCGACGTGTTGGTAGCTTGAACTTGGCCGTGATGAGAGTGATCACACCGTGAAATCAGCAAACGCTACAAATAAGGGCTCTCCCAACCCCCCTCAGGGAGGTGGTGGTTAAACATGACCAGCACACCGCTGGTCATCAATATTTACCGGATTATAAATTCAAACACATTTTCAAATATGATCGATTTTTAAAATGATATAGTACATCTTAACATTTTCATGAACAATAACTACTTTTCAAAGAAAGTGAGAATGGCATTGTTTTTCTTGTTTGTGAATCTCGATATCTGCTTCCATAGAGGAGCTAGATTCAGTCTGTTGTGATATTTTTTGAAGAAAATCACGCTTCACACAGATATGTACTTGTAAGAGGGAGGAGTTCTTAATAGCTGTTTCAGTTCATTGTAGATACTGTTTTATACAACACCAAAACTGATGAATGGTAGTTTCTTAAAGGTTAATTGCACTTGGAATATGAAACCATATCAATAAACCTTCCTGCAGTTACCATAAACCCCACCGGTCTGTCTTGCACTTTGAATGGATCTTGTACCCATATGTGATTTTGTAATATCATGCATTAGTCACATGGGAAAACCTGCTTCAAAATGTTGACACAGTTTAATAGTCAATGTCAAGCAATCATATTAGTTATTATCGCCACCAATTTCATCAGCAAAGTACCAGGAAGCTATCAAGCTCACAGGGGCAGATACAAATTTTCAAAAATTCAAATTTGCACTTGAAAGCTCAAATTTTATTATTGGCAACAAACACCGAGTTTTCTTTGACGTGACAGACCCATTCATTTACTTTTGAGGAAATAACCTATCAAATATCCAAGTCTGAAAAAACGTAATTTGTTGGTTGTTCTTTCAATAATAACAGTGTTCATGAATAAAGGGGATAGTTTAGCTTGCAACTCAAGTTCTTTTTTTTAAGATAGTATAAACATATTAAATTTAAAATTAAATATAAAAGCATTTTCATAATTTTTATTTTTCAAACACATGCTATATCAGTTTCGGATATACAGTACAGTGGTTAGACATTTATATACCTTATAAAGTGACCACCCCAATAAGTCTAACGCCCACCTGGCACCATACATAGTTACTGCAATATTACTATGTTCTTTATGAGCACTTTTCATTTTATTACCCAGGAATTATCGACGTATTCATAAAATTGATTTTTACTGCTTCATGAAGGGCTTTTTTGAATGAGACTGGTATTTTTTTTCCTGCAAGCACACAGTGGTGATGATTGCAATGACCGCTAGCATTGTTTAGCGTCAAGTCCCCAGCAATTTCGTCCACCTTTGCTTTTATACCATCAAGGCAAATGTTGACACAGGAAAAAGGGCAAACAATATTATCACGAAAATCATTTTGACTGTGAGGGTCCCTCTGAAAGGGTGTCCTAGACCCTCAGTTGTCTGTGGCCCTCACTTCGAGACCCGTTCTAGAAATCAAAGGGGTGTAACTGGGCTGGTCGGGGGGCAGGGAAGGACAGCTTTCCTTCCCCCTCTCTAATCCACTGTCCACTCTTCCAGGCTTCCCCTTTCATAGCCAGTCAAGACAAAACATTTTTTTTTTTTAATTTAAAGCAAAAAGTGCTGTCTAATGTTCTGCGTGATAAACTCCACTCACACAGGGTTGCGGATGCTCTAAGTCCTTCTACCACCCTTCACCGTCCTTTCTCATCTTCAACTCCAATTACAAACCTTTAAAAAAAAATAGAAAAAAATGTATCTTTTATCTCATTTTTGTTTAAATTCATTTTTCTTGACATACTCAAAACCAAGATCGCGAAGAGACGAGCTATGCGTGGCCCGTCTTCCAGCTTTTCCACAGGATGGAGAAGAAGCGACATCGAATCACCTTTAGCCTCCCCTGTCGTGTGCTGGGTTCTCCCTCGTTCAGGGGTCCGGGGTGGCCCGTGGACTTCCAAGGGTGGACGCTCACTGCAAGGCTAGCGGGGCTGCTGGGCTGGGTGTGCAGGGCGCAGGACGTGGGGGCCAGAGGAAGCGGGGAGGAAACGGGGCAGGGTGGGAGCAGCAGATTGTCCCTCCGCCACTTAGGAACCATCAGGCACAGGACGACAGCAGGGCCTTTGTGCCTTGGAGCCCGACCCCAGGTTATCGCTGTGGCACACTGGTCTGTGGCACATGGTGTGATGCCTCTGTGCCTCAGTTTCCCCTCCCTAAACTGGGGTCGCTGGGTGGCAGTGGGTGGATGACTCTGTCATTGGTGAAGATTGTGGGAAGTCAGTGGCCTGGGGGGCTCCCTTTAAGCCGTGAGCAAAGCGTTCCGGCAGGGGTATCTGCAGAGAAAACTCAGCTCCTGACAGCGGCATCGTAAGAAGAAACCCAGGCACAGAGTTCAGCAGTTAGGCCGGCCCTTAACCCAACCAGGACTCAGACCCAGGCCTTCTGTTTCTTAATGTTTTCTCTTGCCATGAAAACCACGCATACTTTGTTTACATCATTATGGGTGCTACCGGGGGGCTCCCCCAAGCTTCCAGTTTCTCCTTCTACAGCCCCAGGTTTGAATTTTAAATTATGCACGAGCCTCCTACCCAAAGAACAGCAGTTCTCATCTATGCAGGAGCTGACAGCAGCCAGTCTAGTCTGAGCAGATGCGAGGATCCCACAATCTGGGCCAGATGTTAATCTGTCTCTTCTGTAAGAGCAGGACAGACGGGTGCAACCCGCAGCAGTGAAGGGGGAAACCCCAAATGGTGATACTCTTCCTGGGCAGGGTTGGAGCGTGAGATGCTGCCTGACATCGGACATCAGGGCGAAGACCAGTTCGGGTCATAAGCTGGTGTGATGACACTTTTGCAACTGACACTGGCTGGCCCCTTGTCGTCGTGCTGTGAGTAACGGCCCCTCCTTGTCTCCCCAAGTCATGTTCAGATGGCAAAACAGCCCGGGATTGCCACATCTGACCCCTGCCAGCTGTATCTGTGTCTCTGGGTTCATACTCTGCATGTATATAACTGGGGCTCAGCATGCACGTGTGTGTTTGCATGGCATGGGGCCAGAAACGCCGATTGTGGGGGACCGAGGCCTGGGCTGGCTGGAGGATGGAGCATGGGAATGAGAGTTCCAACAAGTAGTAAATAGAAAATGAACAGTCGAGCAAAAAAAAAAAAAAAAAAAAAAAATCGTGTGCCAGCTGTGGTCCATCTCCGCATAAGCCCATGAGAAACACCTTCACCACTTGCTGGTAAACTCCACTAGATTGGGTATCGAAGAGGTTCTTTCTCATCGAAACACAGATCTGTAATTAATAATCGTGAAATATGCTAACGCTTGCAAGGCTCACCTTCGTCCATCATCTCCCTGTGACCCTGGGGGGGAACGGGGGTTGGTTTTATCCTGCTCGTTTTACTGATGTGGAAACTGAGGCTTAGAGAGGTTAAAACCCGATGCCAAAACTGGAAGGACTTACCTGGACCCATCGGTGGCCCTGATCAATTGTGCTTGAGGTGCAGACTCTGGCTCGGGGTCGTGGAGGGCTCAGTGGGCTGGAGCCCAAAGCTACCGCCACAGCTGAGGAGCTGGACAGCTTCTCAAAGACGGTCACCCGGATGGCCACCCTCATCCAGCCTCCTCAGTTCCAGGTAATTAACAGCAGTGCTGTAGACCCTCCGGCCTTCCCACTCCGCGCGGGAAGCCGGTCTCCCTGAGGACTGGACATCTTATCTAGAATTCTCAGATCCTGAGCAATCAGACTAGTATTTTTGATCAAATCGGCATGGCCCCGGGGCCTCTGTCTTTCCAAGCTGTGTGTGGGACCCAGAGCTCATGCAGACGGTGGCTCCACCCAGTTTGGTTCATCTTCACGGGCTGGTTTTCGTATTCATCCAGCCGGCCATTCCTTTACAAGCAGTTAGCAAACGCCAGCCACTGGGAATATACAGATCACTGAAAGCCAGTCGAGGAGCCAGTTTCTGGTGACAGAGCCCAAGAGTGAACACGGCGATGGCACGTGGGTTCCACCTTGGCCGGGGCCCCAGCGTGCCGGCCGCATCTGTGGCGTGAGTCTGTAAAGCAGCGATGCGTGTCGTCAGGGCACCTCAGGGCGGGGACAGAATCGGCCTGCCCGGCGCTGCGAGAGCGCTGGCGGCTGGGCTGAAGACGGGCCTACGTCCTCAGAACACTTGTGCACACGCACTCACACACGCTTCCTCCTTCAGTCCCCACCAAACTGCCCCGCTCGTCAGGGTCAGTGTCCTGGAACCGCTGTAACGAAATCCACAGACCGAGCGACTTTGGGTGACTTCAACAACAGAAACATATGGTCTCACGGTTCCAGAAGCCACAAGTCCAAGGTCACGGGGTGGGCCGGGCTGGTTCCCCCTGAGAGCCGTGAGGGAGGATGCGCTCCAGGCCGCCCTCCCTGGCTGGTGGACGATCATCTTCTCCCTGTGTCTCCACGTCAGCTGCCCTCTCAATGTGTCCGCGCCCTAATCTCCCTCTTCGATAAGGCCACCAGTCACGTTGCATTAGGGTCCATCCTGACGACCTCATGTTAACTAGACGGCCTCATGTTAACTCTACGACCTCTGTAAACAAGGTCACAGACTGAGGTGACTGGGGTGTTAAGACTCTAGTATTTGAATTCTGGGAGAACACGGTTCAACCCGGAACATCTCCTAACACTAAGTAAATTAAAATCGGCCAGAGTGGACCCTAGGGACGCCAGTCATACAAGTGGATGCAAATCAGTTGCAAATATATACTACGAACTCAAGGGCAACTACTAAAGTTTTTAAAAAGGAGTGTGATTGATAAAGCTAAGAGTGAAGGTAAAGTAGAAACAGAAACTGTGCAACTCAAACCATAGAAAGCAGACGAAGAGTTAAAGGCCAAAGGAAACAGAACAAGGAAAACAAAGAAAAAAAAACGTCACAGTGTGGTGGGTATTAACACAAATACATCGGTAACCACTTTCAATGTCAATGGCCTGAACACACAGATTGAAACACAGAGACGATCTGAGTAGATTGAGAAACAAGACCCCACTATAACGTTGCCTATGAGAAACCCACTATAACTATAAGACCCAGGGAGGCTAAGGACACAAGGATGGAGAAAGTTTACCAGACCGACACTAACTTTAGGGACCTGGAATCACTGTATTAATATCAGACAAAGCAGACGACAGAGCGAGAAAAATGGTGAGGGTTCGGGGGAGGGAGGGAGGGAAGAGTTGCTGGGGGACTTTTAGGGCACCGAAGCTATTCTGCGGGACACGGTAATGGTGCGTACAGACTTGCGCCTGTTAAAAACCACAGAATGTACCACACGGAGCGAACCCTAATGCACACCGCAGACTTCAGTTGATGACGACGCACTGGTGTGGGTTCACGCCTTGTCACAGCTGTCCCACGCTAGTGCCGGACGCCCACAGTGGGGGATGCTTCGCGGGGGATGCTTCGCGGGGGATGCAGGGGCAATGCGTGAACTCTGTATTTTCCAGTCAAGGTTTTTCTTTAAGCCAAACATGGACCTCAACAAATAAAGTCTAATTAAAATGACTCCGACATTAGGCCATGGGCCACCTCCTCTCCTCGCCACTAAGCTCTATTCTCTCCACTCATGGGGCCCCTCGGCCTGAGCCCTGGCACCCCTCAGGAGCCTGGCCTTGCCGACCGCTATCTCCTTTCCCTCCCCCGTGGAGGGATGGGGCCGGCCTTTCATGGCAGAGTCCCAGGGGACGGACTGGAAGGACCCGGGTCTGCCAGAGGGATGCTGGGAAAATGAGACGTGGTTTAACAACATAAAAGGTGACAAACTGGGCCAAAGGAGGAACATGACCCCTCCCCAGAGGCCACTTTCGAAGACGATTCAGTGGACTGGAGACCCTCCCCTGGACCCCCTTGAGAGGCAAGGGCTGAAGACGGCAGGGCCACACGAGAGAAGGGGCCAGGCCACTGCGCCACAAGGAGCAGAGGCATCCCGTGCCAGGAACACTTCTCCTGAGTTGTAAGGACTGGAATCCAGGACTCTTAGCTAATACCTGTAGGGACACCCTTTGGTCTGGGGCCCCTGAGGGTCTGCTCTCAGCTGACCGCACACAAGGAGGGGGGGCACCTCAGGGGAGCCAGACCCCTGAGACCTCCGTGGGCTGCCCCAGGCATGCCTGCAGCAGAAGGAAGCTTTAAATCAGGAGAATGGGCCTCACCGGGGTGGGCCCTCCCCGCATCTGCCCTCCCCCATCCGCCCTGACTGGCTCTTATGCTCAGAAAGGGTCGTGGCCTAACCCTGCTTTGACCCCATAGGTTAGCTGTGGTGCCAGGTGGACCTAGAGAGGCCGAGCTCCACCTGCCCCAGGGCCTGTGGAAATGACATCGCTTCCCACTTCAGAGCACAGTTTTCTAGAACCTGGCTGACCTTCCCCAACCCCAGCCCACCTGGTCAGCCCTGGTTGTCAAGCTCCTGTTTACCATAGAGATGGAACATTCCTCAGTGTTCTGAGAGGTCGTGTGTGGCTCACAGGACTCTGGCACTGGGAGGCAGAGCTGTGAGCCTGACGCAGCCACGGAGGGCCTGCTGCCTGCCACCGCGTCCACCTGCCAGCTGGTCCCGGAGCGCCTGTGCGGTGCTCTGCCGGTGGCTTCTGAGAGCCTGAGGCACGTCCCAGGTCTCCGCGTGTCCCCTGGGTGATCCTGGTGTGTGCTGTGGTCGCGGTGTCTTTGTAAAGACACAACACACTCTAAGAAGGGAGAAGGCAGCTGGACGAAGGTGTCTGCCTGCCGCGAAGTCTGTGGAAAAATGTAGCGAGAACTCTGGAACAAAGACAAGCCAGTGACACCCTCAGGTCTCCTGGGGTGAAGGCCGGCCAGTCCTTTCTCCGGCACCGAATACACACCTGAGCAGGTGGTCCCTTCAGGACGTGGTCGACCCCGAAAAAAGCGCAATAGAGCCAGTCTCCTAAAGTTTCCCAGCCGACTGATGAAAAACCCATCTCAAAAGCATCCCAGCTGGACGGAGGACAACTTCGAAGAACAGAAGGGGTTGATGTGAACGAAAACACCCACTTTCCAGAAAGTCCAGGACTGTTCCAAGAAGAAATCGTGGGATGGAGGCAGAGAGGCCAGGAGGAGGGGGAGACAGAGGCTGGAGCCGTGGGCCACCCAGAGGGAGCAGATCCTGCCCAGAGTCAGCCCATGGACGCCAGCGGCTGCAGACCACCCCTCCCTGAGGGCCTCGGGGGTCGCCTGGCTCACGTCAAAGGGAAAGGCAAACACTAGGGGGAAACAGACAGCGGGGACTCCTTCGTCCATCAGTCAGACGATGATCCGAAGGGTGTCCCTGATAATGTGACCTGAATGTGTCCCTTCAAAGCCCGGAAGAGGAGCAAGAGGAACTCGCTAGACCACGTGGGAAGAAAAGTCCACGAAGGAGGAGCTTATGGCCCAAATGAAAGGTCTCGAAACGGAGGAAGCATCTCTGCAGCGTGAAAATTCAAACCTAGAAAGCGAGATTCGGCTACTGGAGACGAAGCTTCAAGCTCTGCCTGAAAACACGTGAAGGTCATTTAACGTGACTGCAGGAAAACCTGTCTGAGGGGGAAACACGCTGCTTAGACACGGAGAAGAAACTTCTCGAAGCGGAGTAGAAACAGGAACCCCACATATCAGATTCACAACCTGTACAGGAAGATGGTGGAAGACACGGCCGAGGATGGGAGAGAAGCACTTCTTACTGCAGAGAGGAGATTCTGTTCCTTCGGAAGAGAGCCGAAGATACCTGGACGGCAGCTCCGTCGGCTGAGAGAAACCTCAAGACGCTAAGAAAAGAAAGTGGCCGCAGCAGGCAAATGCTGGCCGAGGTCAAGTCCAAGTCTTCCCAGCCTTTCCCAAGGGGGTGGGAGAGGAGGGAGGGGCCTTCGCTCCCGCTGCACCCACAGCCCACAGAGCCTGGGAGGTGTCAGGGTACCCCCGTGGGTCATCGGGCCCCCCAGGAAAGAGGCTGGTCACACTGTGAGTGCCCAGGGCCTGGGGGCACCTGTGGGCTTGACTCGGCTTCCACAGCAGCTGGGCCACAATCACCCCCCAGCACGGAGCAACCTCTGCCTGTGTTCTTTTTAGAGTGATTCGGATCAACCTCTCTCGGTTAAGCTGCTATTATTAAATTCACGCCACGATTACTCTTCGTGGTATATGTAGCATTCTGACTGTACTGTTGTGTTATTTAAATATAGATTCGTTACTATAATTCTCATGAATATACAAATTCCTCGAGACCTTTTAGAATTAAATATTTAGAATTAAATATTTAGAATTAAATATTTAGAATTAAATATTTAGAATTAAATCAAAATACAATACATAAGTATTGTATTTCGATTTAATTTTAAAACCACTATTACCTAAACCATCATCTAAGTCATCATAAATGTTTAAAACAAAGGCCATTTCTATATGTTATGGCGATTATTGCAAATCTGTAAAAGTAACTTAATATAAACCTGAAAAAAATTGGGGTTGGTTTTAAAAACAATGCAGAAACAAAAAATTCAACAAAACAACACTTCACTCACATTATATAATATTAATTAGTTTATTACTAAATTCATAGGACAGTTTAGTCCTAAATTTATAGATTAGAAAACTAAAGATTTTGCAACCATTTCTTTCTAGCTTTGTAATTTTTTTCTTAATATTTATTGTTTTATTTAAGATAATGTTTGTCGTTTAACTATTCTAAAATTTATTCAGTATAAATAAAGACATTTTTTCTTGATGACAAATTCTCACACATACACAATAAAAAGATATTAATAAGGCCCTTATAGTAGTTATGGGAGTGCTTGAAGAAAATGTGAAAATAGGGTTGCAATTTTTAAAAATATTTTTAAGTAAAAAGTAAAAAAAATTACTTGCATATAATTTGTATATGGAAAAAAGAGCCCTAAACCATATACCCACAAGAGGAGAATTGCCTGATGCTTCAGATGAGAGTCCAGCTGGGAACGGTCCGTCCCAAATGGTGACAACCTTGAGGTAAAGGCCATCTCCCAGGGTGGCAGGGTAAGGGAAGGGCCAAGGATGGAGGCTCCCAGGTGCCAGCAGTAGGCGAAGCCATTCTCACCCTGAGCCTGGAGGGAGGAGGGGAAGGGTGTCATCTGAGCCCAGCAAGGGGCCGTCACTGCAACAGGAAAACCCATCCCGCCCTCAGTCCTCCTGTCCTCCAGTTACTTCTGGAGCAAAGGGCAGCTGCCCAGGGGTCAGGGGGGCGCAGGCAGGGAGCCAGCCTCGGGGACAAAGCAGGACAGAAAAGGGACTAAAAGAATTTGGAGAATGGCTACCAGACTGGACCCTATTTGATCCCATGCGTGCATGTGTGCGTGTGTGCGTGCATGCGTGTGTGCGTGTGTACGTGTGTGTGCGTGTGTGTGACTGCCTCATTCACACCCATGTATTTAGTGACTAGAAAGCTTCTGCACTGTCTCCAGCCATATTCCAGATGCCCGGGCTGCGGTGGTGCCGAAGAGGTCAGCGAGGCCTGCGGACCCCAGAGCTACACCCTCGGAGAGACGCGGTCCAATAACAAAGCAAAAGGGAAAAGCAGTGGTACCAGCTGCTCTGCAGACAATCCCAAAAAGGTGCGGGGTCACGGGGCGACGGGGTAGCACCCAGGGGGTGACACCTATGCTGACATTAAAGGCGAGAGCAGTTAGCCTGGGAGGACCTGGGGCAGAGGAGCATTTACATGTTATAAAATGCATATGCTTTCTCATTTCAGCCTACCAGATTCCCGCCCGACCACTACCTCAGGGGCAAGTTGAGACCTCGAGTCCTTTGTTTAGACTTCTATTTTTTCATTCATTCATTTATTCTCTGAACAAAAACTTAATAAGCACCAGGCACCAGGCAGATTTGGGGGCTACTGCTGTGAATGAGACAGATAAAGGGTCAACTTGAAAGACTTGACCTTGACCAAGAGGCAGGTGGTGACCGAGGCCCCAGGGAGAGTGGAGGCCCCCTGCCGAGATCCCTCTCTGGTTCTGTGTCCTGCGATGCAGGGAAGGAGCTAGGCTTTAGCACACCATAGTCAGGGAAACGCATAATTAGAGAGTTTATTAGGGGGTATTAGCGAGCGAAAGGATCACATCATTAAAGGAACAATGAACTAAAAAAGAGATCAAACTCACCGAAGGAAGAACCATGCATTAGCCTGGCTCCTACAAGACTCACAGGGGAGAAGTTGTGGGATGGGAACCTTCACTCACTGACCTGCTCAGGCATTTTTCTCAGGGAGAACCTCATCAGATCTCCCATCTCCAGCCCGAGGCCGCCAATGCAGCTTTGCAGAGGCCAAAGGCACAGGGTTGACCTTGGGCAAATGACTTAACCTGAAGGAGCCTATTTATTTATCTGTAAAACAAGAATGATAATTCCTGCCTTGCAGGGTTGCCTTACAAGTGAAAACTCACACTTGTGTTGTGAGGAGCACATTGATTCTCAAAGAGGGGTAACTGTTAGGTAGTGCCAGGCCACACTCTAGGGGAGTCTGGGGCAAAAAGGCAAAGCAGATCATCTTTATTTAAAATTCTACTGTTTTGTTCATCATGGATTTTGTCTGCGTTCATTTTGATTTTTTAAAAATTGCATCGAATATTATTTATCTTGGTTACTGAGTTTTTTGGAACCCCTTAAATTTCTTTCATCATTCTAAAAGCTACACAAAATTTATTATTTTAACTCTTTTTAAGTGTAAGATTCGGTGGCATTAAATACATTCCCATTGTGTGTCTGTCGCAGCTGTTTATCTCTAGAACCTTTCCATCATCCCAAACTGAAACTCTGCCCCCAGGAAACACTAACTCCCCATCCCTCCCTGCCTCCAGCCCCCGATAACCACCATTCTACCTTCTGCGTCTATAAATTTGACTGCTTTATATACCTCATTTAAGTGGAACCATGTAGTATTTGTCCTCTTGCGACTGGTTCGTTTTGCTTAGCTTAGTGTTTTGGGGGTTTATCCATGCTGTAGCATGTGTCAGAATTTTATTCTTTTTCAAGTGAATATTATTCCATTGAATGTGTATGTCACCTTTCGTTTGTCCATCCGTCCATCGCTGGACACGTGGCTTGCTTCCCCCTTTGGCTGTTGCGAATAATGCTGCAGTGCACATGGGTGTGCAAATATCTGTTTGAGCCTCTGCTTCCGCTTCTTTGGGGTGTTTACTCAAGAGTTGCTAGATCATATGGTAATTCTGTCTGATTTTTCGAGGACCCTCCTTGCCACTTCCCACAGTGGCTGTACCCCTTTACGTTCCCACCAGAAAAACGCAAGAGTTCCAATTTGTCACATCTTTGCCAACACTTGTCATGTTCTGACTTTTTTTTTTTGATGCTACCCACTGCACCCAGTCAGGGCGTCCTCACTCCTGTCGGTGGCCCAGGAAGGAGCTTTGTCCCTGTGCATCGATGAGGGCGCTCCCAATGGAAACCCAAAGCGGCTGTCCTGTGTCCCCATAAGGACCCGCTGGCTTTGCTTGGTGCTTTGGCTAGGACCATGGATTGTGTCCCTGGGCCCAGCAAGCAATTCCCACAGATGCGGGTAAACCGCTGCTAAAGTGGGCAGGACTGGGTCCTTCAGGGCGGGTCCCGACCACTTGGAAGCCAGACATCCTCAGTTCGGTGACAGGAAGTGCCATCTCGGCAACAACCAACAGAAACTGCTGAAAACCCCTTCGCGTTTTAAAAGCATTTTGAATAATAGCACCTTGTGTGCATTCTTCTGCAACTTGATCATTTTGCTCAGACATCTGTATTGGACCTTTGCTCAGCTGTGACTCTAGTTGGCTCATGAGGAAGACTAAGGAGCCTCTGTTGCTGGAAGGCCCCGTTTATCTATCCCCTTGATGGGCTGTTTCTATGACCCCGTATCCCAGTGCCTGACCCTCCACTGGTACCGCTGGAGAGATCTGAGAGAACATTTCCTCTGAGGACACCGAGAGTCCCATGTCTGAGGACGGTGGGGACGCCTCCGGTTGGGCAGGATGGATGTTGCTCTCCTCGACCCCATACCGCAGGGATCTGAGGCGGCATGCCGGAGCGCGGCACTACAGCTGGCAGCTAGAAACACGAATGCACCAGTGACCCGGGCAAAGAGAACTCAGACAGACAGCGGGAGAGCGGGGGACAGTGGGAACGTGCTGCGTACGTTATGGGAACTCAAGATTCACGGCGCGGAGTCCCAAACTTCACCCCGAGCTTTGCGGGCCGTGCAGAAAGGGAAACCAGACCAGGGATGACACAGAAGAAGCGGTAGAGACTGGCTCAGGGCTTGGCTGTCCAAGAGCTTTCCCATGGGGTCCCCTCGGGAGCCCTGAGGAACTCATGGGCGTGACTTCCTGTGACCGTCTCAACGCCCAGTCGGAAAGTGTGATGGGGATTAGAGTCTCAGCGTCTCGGTGGGAGGGTTAGATTCCATTGTATCTCTGGCTCCCTCTTCTTGGCCAATCAGAGTCACACGGCATCTGAATATCAGGCCACACCCACTTGGCCATCACAGGTAAGTCCCTGTTTAATGATGGAGTCTGCGGAACCTCCCAATCTGGGTCCCCAGCCTCAGCTGCGTTTCAGCATCCAGTCTGAGCCATGTCCATGTGGAGACTCCGCCAGCCCCTTGGCTGTCCACTGACTGCCAGCACCCACGTGAGCCTGGGTGGGCCACCCAGGAAAGATCGTCTGCCCTGCCATGGGCCAGGGAGAGCACGCATCTTCCCTCCTGAGCTTGTGGCAACGGTATTGTCCACGCACGTACACACACACACACA
>NW_024355205.1:35511362-35563810 GCF_902729225.1 Pteropus medius
AAGGACAGTCACACGCCCAGGGCAGGGAACTTGCACCTGGCCCACCAGCCAGTTATGAAGAACGGGGGACCTAGATGGTAATTCTACCTGCACTCTGCCTGGGAGACACATGGCCCTGTTTTCGGGGCCATGCAGAGTTCACCTAAGGATGTTTGGAAAAGGGTCTGGTTATTTATCACAACTCTAAGCTGTGCGAGCGAGGTGCCAGGAAGCGAGCGGCAGCTACAGACAGAGCGAGCCGGGTTTCTAGGGCTGACGGGAAGGCAAGTGTAGGAATTCTGGGCTCCCTCCAGATTTTCAAGTAAATACACACGCAATGAACTGGAAGGACTGACGGAGGCTGGAGCGCCAACGCCCCAGGTCAGTTCCGTGGAACTGGGGCCAACAGAGGACAAGGGACACAGACTCCTCCTGTCGACAGCTCCCGGGAGGGCAAGAGCTGGCTCACGGCTGCATTGTCCGGGTGCCCTCGGGTGTCCCTGGGGCTGCAGCTCCTTGCTGGTGGGGCTGTGGCACCTGACCTACCGTGACCGCGATGAGTTCCGAGTGAAGCCCGTGGAGACGCAGGAGGGGTTGCCAATGGCAGCGCACGGTGTTTTTCAGAGCAATGATGAGTAGAAGAGGCGTTTTGAGATTCCACCCAAATGGCAACGTGATGGGTAGGAATTCCTGCGACGTCAGTTGGTGACGAACCACAGGTGCCACTAATGCACACCCTGGGCCGTGGAGTGGTCCCGGTCCCAGTCCCTGGCCTGATAGGAACTGGGCGGCACAGCAGCAGGTGAGCGGTGGGCGAGAGAGCGAAGCTTCATCTGTATCTGCAGCCAATGCCCAGCGCCCGCATCACCGCCTCAGCTCCGCCTCAGATCATCGGGCATTAGATTCTCATAGGAGCCCCGGTCCCTGGTGCCACAAAGGTTGGGGACCACTGCTGTAGCTACAATCTGTTGCCTCCGTTCAATAATCGAAAACAATGCGACACTGTAGTTGGACTCTAATGAAAATAAAAGAACCTTTTCCCGTCCAAGTTCACTGACGGACCCTGAGGAGTCACTTCTCTGGGCCATGCCCAGAAAGCCAAGCCCGGGGCAGCAGGGCTCGGGAGCGGAGAGAACTCCCGCCAGGCTCTGAGCTGGGAACCAGGTGCAGAAGGTAGACAGGTAGATGGCCAGGGACATGCCTCATTCTGCTTTCCATCTTCTCGCTCTCCTGAGAAGCAAGCGACAGCGTCTCAGAGGCTGGCTTTCTCCGAGCTCTCTCTTTCTTTGCCTGAACGTGAAGTTGGGAGACGCTCTAGTCTCTCAGAGCGACCGTGGGCGGAACACTCTGAAATGTCACATCCAAATCAGTCTGTCTCGAGACAGGGCAGCGTGCACCGGCAGCCGCCCCTGAGCCTGAGCTGGGTGCAAAGGGACCATTGTTGTCATTATGTGGGGAACACTCGGCTGTCAGAGTGGAGGGCTTCTCAGTGTGCAGGACGTTTTAAAGGCTTTGGTTTCAACTTCTGCCACCAGCTTGCTCGTCCTCCAGCCCCTATACACATCCCATCTGGGGGGCTGGTCTCCGCAAGGCTGAGTGAAGCCCAACGTGGGGCCCGCCCCTCATCTCTGCCCCCCTCAACCTAGGAATGACCTCTAACCTCCCAGTACAGGGGCGGGCGTGAGACCCCAGCAGGCCCAGCCCCCTTTTGCAGATAAATACAGACTAAGAAAGAGGGGCCGTCTCTCCTTCTGAAATCATAAGCACCCAGAATCCTGTAATCCTGGGGCGCCAATGGTCGTCGTGTCCCTTTGGGAGGTCTCCTGTTTGAGAACTGAGCTGTCACAGAGAAAGCAGTAGAGCCGAAAGGTGACGAGACCCAGAATCCCAATAGCTGGAGCCTGGGTCCAGCCATTCCTGAAGCCTCATATCTTAGTCACATAAGTGACCTGAGCCAACGAGTCCCCTGTGAGACTTACGCCAACTTCAGCTGGGTTTCTGCCACTTGCATGTGAAAGAATCCTATCGGTCATTTTTTTAACACTAAGTTTTCTGGTGAGCAAACTGTGTTCAGTAGAACTCTCTGCCCAGAGCCACGGAGCCCATCAGAATGGCCAAGGTGAGACCCCACGTACACCTGGGCTCACGCCTTCCAAGAGTAAGAGCGGTGGCAAGCTTGCCCGTTCACGAGCTCACAGGGCATCTCCCTCCTGGGTCCCCCATGGCTTACTGTGATTGCACGCTCCCTGTGGCACCCGGGGAAGTGGGAGTCTTTTGACTCCCAATAGTGGGGATATGACATCTTTAAGGTTCCACCATCTTCCAAGTCTCCCCAGGGGACATAGCAGGGACAAAGAATTGAAGGCTCAGCCTTGACCACTGACCCACAGGCCCCTAGAAGCTCCTCCTGGGTGCAGGTCTGGGGCTGGGGGCTCCGAGCTCCTGTGTGTGCAGGGGGCTTCTCCCTCTGGGGTAAGCTTCTGAGGGGGCGGGGTTTGGGGAGCTGCCACTCCCCTGGGGGAAGGAGGAGGCCTCGGGGGCAAGACCAGGCTCTCTGTCCCTAACAATGACGCACTGTCTGCATTCCTGACGGAGGGTCACTCTTGGACCTTCGAAGCCCAGCCAGGAGGCTGCATCTCCCCTGAGCTCCCAAGGGCTGAGCTTGGAAGGGTCTGCATGAACACCTGCCCAGTTCATCAGGCCTCTGCATGACTGGGACCGAAGAGGTGGAATGTGGTCCCAGTTGGAAACCCATCCTCAGACCCGCCCCACCCCCAGAAGTTATCAAAGGTGCCAGAGGAGAGGCCGCTGATTCAACAGATCCATGGAGCTCACACGTCATCCACAAGCACGGTGCGTCTGCCACTCCACCCACACCAGCCTCCGACCACCAACCCTGGCAAATACACACTGATGCAATTTTATCGTTAGCTTCAATGATGGCCAGTGTAGGGCTGGTCTGATATGTGAATATTCTCTCCCGTTCCCACTGCTGATAAAATTTCTAGTCTGAATCATCGATTAGGATGAATGAAACCTGATAGGTTAGAGTAATTATAAGATCGAAACTAACAGGCAATTCTGTTCCCCACGCCTCCTGAATCTCTCATTCCTGGCATCAGACAGAATCCTGAAGCTGAAATCACATCTCTGCCCACCTCTGGGCTCTCTGAATGAGATAAGATAATTGGGCAGCTCTTACACCATCTGTGAAGATTTATAAGAAAATAGGCTAGACATAAAATATATATATATATATGTATTTTTTTTTCTTCCTGGGCAAAGTTAATGCCAAGTTATATCAACTAACTTTCTGGGAGAAACAAAAAGTTGCAGGGAATGGTGTTTGAGATTTGAGATTTGCAAGAGTGTCCATGACACCTCGAGCCCAGGCAGACCATCTCACCTCCATATCCTGCTCCAGAATGCCCGATGAGGCACTCCTGGGTGCAGTGTTCAAAGCAAAACCGCCACCCAGTTCCTGGGGTTCTACGACATAATAGTGGGGATATGACATCTTTAAGGTTCCGCCATCAGCTGGCATAAAACCCCAACTAGAACTCTCGCAAAAGCTCATCCCCTAAGAAGCTGTGGGAACTGTTACACTTGAGTTAGGCCTGGATGGCTCTCCACCCATTGCCAAGGTGACAAATCGAGTCTGTTCCCTTACCTGGGACTCACACAGACAACACACCTTCCCCGCCCCGGGAGGGCAGGAATCCTAAACCCTTCCAGAGGTATGAGGCTGCTCCCCGGTTTTATCACTGGACCCCAAACTATCAGATTAGGAAGAAAGGCTACTTGTCACCCTCCAACCCCTGTGTGTAGGGTGCATCGATTGTGAATAATCTGGACTTTGGGGGAGGGGAGACAGGGTCATGTGAGAGCAGTGAGGACCATGTAGCTGTGAGGCACGATCGCCATGGCAATCACCATGGCAACCTGCTCCAGCACTTGTCTTCCTCAGCTTTCGTAAGTCAAGACCCTTCTTCCTCCAGAATGTGCGTCCTGAGGTTCTCTTCAGGGTGTGATCACAGGCAGGTCTTTCTGTCCCCTGCACAGCGCGGTGATAGCCGTGTACATGTGGCACTTGACACCTGTGCTGAGATGAATAGCATCTCCCTCAAATTCACGTCTACCTGAAACCTCAAAATGTGAGCTTTTTGGGAAATAGGGAAAATAGGCTCCATACAGATAGATGTAATGAGTTAAGATCGGGTCAGACTGGAGTAGGGTGGGCCCTTAATCTAATATGACTGTTGTCCTTATAAGAGGAGACAACAGACACAGACACACAGAGGGGTGACAGCCACAGGAGGACAGAGGCACAGATGGGAGTGACGCAGCTGCCAGCCAGGGGACGATGAGATTCGCAGCAGCCGTCGGACGCTGGCGGAGGGGCCTGGAAAGGACTCTCCAGAAGGAGCCGATCTTGCCTACGCCTTGATTTCAGACTTCCAGTCTCCACGACTGTGAGAGGATCAATTTCCGCTGTTTTACGCCACCCGGGTTTTGATATTTTGTTACAGAAGCCGCAGGAAACCACGCGACACTTCAAAACAGGCCTTGCAAACCTTCGAAGCTAGACTCCAACTAGCCCGAACCAGCGGTGAAATGAAAAATGTTTGTATGTCTGATATGCACTTCTCCTACTTTTAAAGAAACAGAGGTAACTAGAAAAACAACCCAGAGAAATTAAACCTCTCCTCTTAGATATTAGTTTTTAAAATGACCTTCTAGGGAACATCCTGGGATTGACACACAAATTTATCGTGAACTCTGCAAACGACATCGAGTTCACAGTTTGCCCCTGGGCGTAATACGGCAAATGCTTAGCAGAAACAAACTCTGTTATGTTTGTTGTGCTCTGCTAACTGGGCAGGGGGGCGTCTCGGCCCACAAGACAGGCAGGAAAGAAAGGTGGGCAAACGCAGACCCGCCCACCTAAACATCAATACTATGCTCCAGACGATTTGTCCAAGGAGCGATGGATGAAGAGCCTGTGCCACAGACCCTGCTTCTGTGCAGTTTCTGGGCTCTCTCGGTGATGAGTGCAGAGTGGCTTTAAGTCAAACATACCCGGGAAAGGTGTTTCTACCACGGGATGAGATACAGTCTTCCTCCTGACATGCGGACCTAGGACAGCTGTCCACACCACATTCAGCTCCCGCCCCCGGCAGACAGTGCTGCACGTGAGACCTGCACCCCTGAGCACCTCTTACTGAGTCTCACCATGCCAGGACGGGCTGCGTGAAAAACGGTTCTCGTTGTCAAAATGGACACGTTTTCCAGAAGGAACATAAACTGAGTGAGGACAATAAATGTATACGCCACCAGGAATTTTTTCATTTGAAGGAAATCTTTGTTTTTCAGACTAAGGTGGTCAGAATGAAGGAAGCTGATAAGGACGCCTTTTACTCTGTTGGCCAAATGCTTTTCAGGTTGGGCACGGCGGACAGTGTGATTGAGGAGAAACCGCCTGATGTCTTGGTCGCTTCCCTAGTGAAATGACCATTGTCTTTGCATTACAAAATCTTTTTGCATATATAAGCTCCCAAGGGAGTGAGAGCCAGGTCTGATGGCATGCCAGGAGCACTGGTGGTCGCTTCCCCTGTGGCATCCCATTTGAGCAAATGTTATTATCTCGTTTTGCAGCAAAGAAACTGAAGCTCACTGTGGTTAAATGACTTGACCAAAATCAGAGATTCAATGATTGATCAACCAAAATTGTTTTACTCCAAAACCCACGCTCTTCCCCACTGGACCGTACTCAGATCTCCCCTGACGAAGATCAGGCTAGAAGGGCTGTTATTGGAATCTGGTCAAGTTCTTGGCCCCGATGGATGAAACCTACAGGTCTAGAGAGGGTAAGGGGACTCATCACTCAGCTTCCTCTACAAGCAGCTGCAAAGCTGGATGAAAACCCATATTTATATCTTCTTTTCTTTATTTACATAATTTTGATTTTACTATATCAACTATACATAAGCTGCATGAAAACCGCAATTTAGTCTATTTTTGCTATACCTAAGCATCAATAATCTCATTGAGCATTTGAGATGCTCCATTTGTTGAACGAATGGATCGTAACAAAATGAGTAGCAAGTAGGTCAATTACACCCTGCAAAGGTTTGATGCTCTCTCTCCCTAACTTCCCAAGTCTCCACTTAGCAGAGAAGGTTGTCGGATGCCCAACCAGCCAGGACCCAAGATCAAAAGGAAACCCACGTGATCAGACCTCTCTTCCTTGTACTTGATTAAAATCAGTAAACATATGTTTGTTTCCTTTACAAACACTTAATCACAAAGAGATATATCAAAATATGGGAAATTCTGCTGACCTCATCCAACTTCGCTTTAGTTGGCCAACTACTCCTAATTTTCATCTTACCCAGCTCCAAATATGCAGATCTTTACAGATGCCGGAAAGCTCTTCTCAGTCCCTAAACGTGGAATTTATCAACCCACACATTATTTATTCTCATTCAATTAGCAACATCATTTCTGACAAAAGGACTACTTTTGTTATTTTCCTAACAGCGATTCTGCTTTCATGTAGGCTAGGCATCTGAGCCTGGTTTATGAGACGTTTGGGTAAACAAAGCTGTTATGAGTAATTAGTATCCAGTTAGGTCAAGGTTTTATGTCTGTGAGTCAAGGCCTCTTTTCCAACCTCTGGGGAGAACTAAGTAGGCCAAGCCTCCATTTACAAAGCAAAGACCAAAGTCACTCCCCTCCCACTGACCACCTGGTATTTTACAAGTTGTTAGTAGCTGGGTGTACAGATAAAGCTAGTCAATATTTTCTGTTGGCCCTCGCTGCTAGTCAAAGGGGCAAGACTGGCCCCCTGTGATCTAGGTCCTTCTTCTCTGTGGTCATCTTGTAGGAGGTTGTAGCTCACCAGCATCACTGAGAAACTTCATCCTGACACCGGGGAAGGTCAGGACACCGCCCTTTGAGGAAAAAGTTCATGACACTGTCTTTTTCGTCATTAGCTTATTTCAAAGGACAAACCTGGAGTAGGATCCTCTCTACTGACAAGAGTTTGTGCCTGATTTTTTCCCCAACGTTGTATTATGAAACTGTTTAAATATACAGAAAAGATGAAAGAACACAGTATTTGTATACTCACCACTTAGATTCACCAGTTGTCAAAATTTGTAGAACCACCTGAAAGTGAGTTGCACTGTAAATATTTCTGTGTATATCTCCCACGAATTAGGGCATTCCTTAATACAACCAAAGTAATATTATGAAAAATGTTTACCTATTTCATTTAGGTTATCAAAGTAATTGGAGTAAAATTGCTCATCGTTTTTCTTTATTATCCTTTTAAGGTCTATAGGATCTGTAGTGATGCTTCTGTTTTATTCCTGATGTGGTAATTTGTGTCTTCTCTCTTTTTTTCTGAATAAGTCTAGTTAGAGCTTTATCAATTCCATTGAATTTTTTTTTCTGAAGAACCAGCTATGGATTTCATTCGTATTGTTATTATTATTGTTTTTTAGTTTATCGAGTTTTATATTTATGTTTATTTTCTCTTTCCTCTTATGTTGGGGTTTAATTTGCTTTTGTTCCCCCTTTTCTAGCATTTTAAGTTGAAAATTTGGAACTTTTTTTAAGCTATACCCCACAAATGTCGCCATGTCGTGTTTTTATTCTTATTTAGTTCAAAATAGTCTTAATCCCCCTTATGATTTCTTCTTTGACTCATGGGTATTTAGAAGTATGTTGTTTAAGTTTTTAATATTTAGAGATTTTTCAGATATTGTTTTATTGTCGGTTTCTTATTAAATCCCATTGTTGGGTAAAGTATAAACTTTGTATGATTTCAGTCATTTTAAAACTGTTGAGGCTTATTCTATGACTCAACATACAGCCTATCTTGGTGTATGTTCCTCATGCCCTTGAAAAAAATGGATATTCTGCTGGTGTTGGGTAGACATTTTTATGTCAATTAGGTCAAGTTGATGAATAATACCATTCTTCCTGAGTGTCTGTTCATTTGTTCTATAAATTGTTAAGAAAGAAGTGCTAATATTTTAAAGTAAAATTGTTAATTTGCCTCATCTTTCAGGATTGTCCGTTTTTTGCTTGCTTATATATGTACACATTTAGAATTGCTTTTTTTTTTTTTTTGGTGAATTGACCTTTGTCACTATGAGGTATTTTTCTTTATCCCTGTTATTCTTTTTCTGATCTAGTTTTTTTCATATTAATAAAACCACCCTTACTTTATTTTACTTAGAGTTTCCTTAGCATATCTATTTCCATCATTTAACTTTTATATATCTTTAAATTAGATTTTTTGTAGATCACACATAGTTTTGTCTTTCTTTTTTAACTTAAAAACTCTGTCTTTTAGTTGAGTGTGGACTGTTTCATGAGTTATAATTTTCGATATGGTTGAATTTAAATCTACTTTTTTTATTTATCCCGCCCCTTCTTTATTTCTTTTTTCCTCTTTTATTACTTTCTTTTCAAGTAAACGTATATACTTTTTACTATTCTATCTATGTACACTATAGGCTGATAAGCTATACTTTTTGTTTTACTGTTTTGAAAGTGATTAAGACACAATATTTAACTTTAACTTACCATAATATTACGCCACTTCACGTATAATGTGAAATTCCTAGAACATTATACTTCTATTTTCCCCCTATTGTTTGTGCTATTTTTTTACTGTCACATATTATTTCTCATATAATATTAAATCTACAATATATGTTTACATTTTGCCTTAAATATTCAATTATCTTTTAAAGAAATGTTTTAATGAGGCAACAAATTTATGTTTATCGTATGTTTATCAATTTTTGGCACTCTCTATTTCTTTATATACACCTAAGCTTTCACGTGGTCACAGATTTCATATGCCCGTGATTTAAAGAACTTGGCTTCTGTTTATTGTAGAACAAATATCCTCAAAGTGAAGTCTTGCCACTTGTACCTGTCTGGAAAAAATGTTGATTTTACATCCATTTCCAAAGCGTTGTTTTCCCTAAATATAGAATTACAGGTTGATGAGATTTGTTATCTATCTATCATCAACGTAATATCAATCTATCTGTTTCCCTTTAATATTTCATTCCTTCTGGCCTACATAGTTTCTGACGAGAAGTCTGCAGTCATCTTTCCTTTGCTCCTTTGTACATATGTCTATTTTCTTTCTCTGCTTTGAAGAATTTTTAAATACTACCAACTATGAATGAGGGTTCCAATTTCTCCGCACCCTTGCCAAAACTTGTCATTTTCTGTCCTTTATTAAAACTTTAGCCCTTCTGGTGGGTGTGAAGTGTATCAAATTACAGTTTTGATTTATATTTCTTGAACAACTAATGATGTCGAGTATATTTTCATGTGCTTATTGATCATGCATGACACAAATTCTGACAAGCAATTGCCTGTATGAGACGAGGAGGACGTAGGCAGTGTGAGGAGGTGGCCTACCTTGGGGAGAGCAGAAGTCTTTGCAAGCCAGGAGACAGGCACACTGTCTCTCCTGAGGCAGCTCTGGCAGAATTTCTGAAGTCTGGTCCCCAGTAACTTAGGTTCTAAGCAGTAGGTGGTGACAGCAGTGGGGGTTCCGTGCACTGTGGGGCATTTCCCTTGGTCGCCATTATTTCCAACTGTGTAGCCATCAACTCTCATTTCTCGCGTCTCAATGAGCTTCTGTAAGCTTCAGAATCCACCTGATGAATCACTTTCTTCTTTAACTAGAGTGTCTTCTGTTACCTGCCACATGGGCCTCGGCCAACTGTCACCAGTGTCTCATTAACTGTGAAAAGACAGTATGTTTTTCTGAGGCCATCTTCGAGTCTGGATAAATGTTTGTTCTTGGAAGGATACTTCATTTCTAAAAGGAAAGAATCAATATGGTACTAGTTGGAGCTAAAAATTCAAAAAAGTTGGAAGAAACAACAATCCTGAAGACTCAGGAGAGGATAAAGAGACTTTTGAAGCTAGAAATATTAAAACCAGAAATAAGTTAACTTGGAAATAGTTTGCCATCCTTTGTAGAATCCGAGAAGGCAGTATCTCTGTGAAAGAAGATCAGAAAACCAAAATCTAGGAACAGACCATGGTGAAAGAGATAAGACAATGAGCATTAAAAGCAGAAAGATAGTAGGGAGTCTATTATATGTGGGGCAAGTTTTCACCAACTCCACAAGAGTTTCTGTCCGAGTGAGTGGAGGTTATAGTAATTTTAATGCATGAGAGGTTTGAGGAGGGTTTAAAATGTGTGAAAAATGGCCAGGAGTTCCTTCAGTGGGTCCGATATGGTGAACACTAGACCAAGAAGTTCTGCAACCATGTGACACCATCTCCATGGGCAACCATGGGATGTCACGCAGACCTACTTCTACAGAGATCTAGGAGAGATTGAAAGGGAGGAGTGGACACTGCTGAAAAGGCTATAGCCAAGAATGAATTTTACGGACGTGGTTCCATAGTGTAGCGGTGAGCACGTCTGCTTTACACACAGGAGATCCTGGGTTCACACCCCAGTGGAGCCACAGTCCATGGTCTACGGCCATGACACCCCGAACAAGCTCGATGTCTGATCTCGGAAGCTAAGCAGGGTCGGGCCTGGTTAGTACTTGGATGGGAGACCACCTAAGAAGACCAGGTGCAGTAGGCATAAATAATAATAATAATAATAATAATAATAATAATAATAAAATGAATTTCAGGATGGGTGGACTGCCCCAGCTCCCGAGCTACTGCTACTCTGCCCGAGGACACAGGCTGGTCTGAAGGCACCTCTGTCCTACTCAGCAGCTCCCTCCTGAAGACTGGAGCACCCATCTTGTCCCCAAGATAGGATTGTAACGGCCACTGCTCAGGCCAGTGAATGGGAAGGAGGCACCGCTGAGTGACATCGGCTGCTCTTCCACAGACAATGAAAATAATATTGATAGAAAATAAATATCGGTTTCTTTAAAAAAAAAAAAAGTAAGATGAGCCAGAACTATAAGACGAGGAGATAAATAGGATAGGTGAGGTAAGGAAGGATTCTAAGGAAATTAAAATTTCAATAACATAGATAGGTTTTGGAGAAGGCGAACGCAGTGTCAGATTTGATGTAATGAAATACTTGGTTTCTTAAAACACATAATAGATAAACTCTAGGGAAATATAATCAAGAAAATGGAAAAAAATGAACAAATATAGAAATGAGAAAGTGGTAAAATAGATAGATACACTTCTGACAAATATAATCAAAAAATAAATAAGAATTTAGAAATAAGAAATTTCGAGGAAAAGATGGGTTCAATAGAAAAACGTAATCAAAGAATTATAGGAGACATTTCAATCGATTGTAATGTATGAGCTCAAATCATAAACAAGCAGAAGATAATTGGGGAAATATGGACGCTGAATATTTGATGATATTAAGGAATTATTCATGTTTTAGGTAGGTAGTGCCATTTTTATTATTTTTAGGGTTCCCATATTTTAGAGACCTATGCCGAAATAGTTATAGATGAAATTACGATGATGGGATGTGTTCAAAATAACGGGAGAGGGAGGCAGTGAGTGAGCACGTGAATGTCGGTACAGACAGGATAAAATCGCCCGTGAGATGATGGGAACGGAAGCCAGACAATGGGTACAGCAATATGTTGTTCTATTCTCTCAAATTTTGTATTAAAAAGTTTCTAAAAATAGACTGAGGTGAGAACAAACGTGACAGGAAGTCATGATATTCTGTTCCATGTAAAATACAAAAGGAAATCTTTAAAAGTGGGGAGGGACGGTTTTCTGGGTGCATTACCAAAATTGACATAAGAAGAAATCTCAAACGTCAATAGATGAGTAACCGTAAAAGAAATTTAAAATATGATGAACTTATCTCAAAAGTTTCTTTTAAACTTTTAAAGAATTAGATCATCTCCAATACTCCAAAGCACAGGAAAAGATGGAAAGCGACAGAAATGTACTTCACGAAGCTACTTCCAGCACTTAACAAAGACAATGCAAAGGAAAGGAAACCATAAACCAGCCTCACTTAGGAGTAATTTTAAAATTCTATATAAAGTAGCTGCAAATAAATAGCATCTTAAAAGAATTTTCTATCATGATCCGGGAAAACTTACCTTAGTTTGGGATTGCAAAAGGATTGGTATTAGGAAATCTGACATTCTAATTCTTTATGTCAGTAGTCCTACTTTTAATAGTCCTTTAAGGGCATTATGTAACACTTAAAACACATTCCTGAATTTTAAAAAATCCTTGGGGGAAACTAGAACCAAAGGATACCTCTTTCACATAAGAATTATATAAACAAATGGCCAGCATCTTAATAGTAAAACACTGAAGTAGTCCCATAAAATTGGAAACAGAGCATCACGTTGCTTAAGAAGATATGACTCATGTAATAAGATCTGAACGAGAAATACAAACTATAACCATTGGAAAGGAGACAGAAAAATCATTATATACCAGTGATATGACTGGATAACCTAAACATTTAAGGGAATCAACTCTGAAACGCTTAGGATTTTTTAAAAAGCTTAGAAAAGGGGCCAGATTAACAAAACAATAAATGCACAACAGTCAATAGCTTTTCCGTGTACCAACATGAAACAAACAGAAACTGTACTCTCATGGACAGAAAAGATTAAGTTCTTACTAGCAACGTGAAAAAAAGCAACCAAATTTGACTGAAACACAATACAAGCATAAGGAAATGGCACATGATAAAATGTTATGCCACCATTAAAATCTGTAATGACGTGTGAAAATCATTCTGGAAAAAAACAAAACAATAAACAAAACACAGAATCCATGGAGTATATTCAACATGTTTTTTTTTTTTAATAGAATAGAAATTATATATAGTACCAAAAAAAACTAAAAATAAAAAAGATTGCAAGTAAACCTAAGAGATTTTAATAATTATTATTTTTGTGAGACGGATTGTCAGATCACTTTCGTTTTCTCTATACTTTTATGCTATATTGTCTACAACAAGAAAATATTATTTTGAGGTCAAAAAAAATATTTTAATTTGTTGAATTGACTTGAGTTTAAAACCAATCGACTGAAAAATAATAAATTCGTTGGCTACTTATAATTTTCAAGATCTAGACTATGATTCTCTGAATCAACCTGGGGACGAGAGTGTCTCTAAAACATGGAGTAATACCCATGAGCAAACAGTCTGGGACAAAGTTCAAATGGACAAGCCTGGAAATATTTCTCTGGCTTTCCCAAGCTGGCCAGTCTGCCTAGAAACTAATTTGAGAATGTGAAGATGACGTCATTGCAGGTGTTCTTTCAAAGTAGAACATAAATTTGTAATGCTTTGGCTGATAAAATTGGAAGGGAGACAAGATTTTAAAAGCCTCACATATTCTCTTTGTCAGTGTTCACCATCGTTATCTTCAAATAAAAGTATTTATATTTCTTCTTTCTGCTCTTTAGGCTCTGATTCCTGTTAAGAAATGTCTCATAAACTTCAGAAGAGGAGAAAAACATAAGATCATAGTACATAATATTCTCTTTTTAAAGACTATAAATATTTTAACATCTAGAACAGACCACCTATCATGAAATTTTCATATCTTTCAAGTCTTATGGAAATTAACTATGAAGTTTATTATAGTTTCCAAACTCAAGTAGTATATGCCAGATTAGCTTAAAACATTTGGAACTAAGTAATCTGAATGTTTGTTAAAGGTCAACGTACTAGAAAAGAATAATGTCAAATTTAAAAACTGAAAAGTAAGAGACGTCATCAATCGAAAAATTAAATACCTAAATTTGACCCAATTCTTTTAATAAAATCAACGGAGTATGCCACTGTATAGACAGAGCCTAAAACATGCTGATAATCTAATAAATATTTATTAAGTGCCTGCTATTTACAAAGAATTGTGGAGGACACTGTAGACAGAGTTGATAAAACCTCTCAAGGAATTTAGAGAGTATCCAAGGAGAAAAGATCAATACAGAGATAAATAGTAGAACTCCTACAAATTAACATGAAATAAATAATTTTTAACACGGGCAATATATTCGAACAGACATTTCACAAAAGAAGCTATCTGAAAGGCCGGTAAGCATATGAAAAGCCACTCAACAGTATTAATCATCAGAGAAATGAAAATTATAGAAAGATGCCGTTTCATACCCACTAGATTAGCTAAAATAAAAAATGATCGACAGCGCCATTGGCCAAGATGTAGAGCACGGGAACTACCATACTTTGCTGGGAGAGAGTGAAATGATACAGCCGTGTTAGAGATCTGTCTGGCAGCTCCCCTGGGGTTAAATATGCATCTCCTCTACGACCCAGCAATTCCATTTCCGGGTACTCACTCAAGAGACATTAAAACATGTCTACGGAAAGACATAGACAAGAATGTTTACAGCCAAAAAAATTTACGATAGCCAAAAAATAAATGTCCATTGTGGAGGATGGATTAACAAATTGTGGTGTATTCATAAATGGAATAGTACTCAGCCAGGCAAAGAAACAAATTACTGACAGGGAAAACAACATGGATGCATCTCAAAAACATCACATCGAGTGACAGAAGTCACACACACAAAGAATGCGTACTGGAAGAATCCATTTACTTGAAACTCTAGAACAGGCCAAACTAATCTACATCGATAGACGTCAGAGATTATTTGCCTTTGGGATGGTGAGGGTGGGCCAATTATTGACCGAGAAGGGGCAGGAGGGACGTCCCGAGGTGGTGGATGTGCCCTAGATCTTGATCAAGGTCATGGTTACACAGGTGTTCAATTGTCCAAACTCCCCGAACCAAACACTTAGGAGTTGTGTGTTTTCTTGTACTTAAATGATACTTAGATTTTATTAAATGCACGGAAAGAATGATACTTCAATTTTATTCGACAGTAGACATCGGACATTCGTGAGTTTGCATTGTGAGGACTTTAAAAACCCTCACATTTGTTGTCATAACAGACTGAGTGGGTTAAACGGCAGTCATTTCTTTCTCATGGTCCTGGAGCCAGGGAACTCCAAGATCAAGGTGCCAGCAGATTCGGTTCCTGGCAAGGGTCTTCTCGTGGTTTGCAGCTGGCCGCCCTCCTGCTATTCTCATGAGGAGAAGAAAGGAAGCTGACATCTCTTCCTCTTCTTCTAAAGACTCTAATCGCCTCTTGGGAGCCCCATCCTATGACCTCATCTAACCCAAATCACCTCCCAGAGGCCCCACCCCCATCACATTGGGGGATAGGGCTTCGACATATAAATTTGCGGGGACACAAACATTCAGTCCGTATTGTCTGTTTCTATTACCGTAGAACACAACTTCACCAGTAAAATGCTCACTCCCTCCTATGAGACGGTCATGGGCGAGCACTGGACAGTGAAGCCAC
Organism: Pteropus medius; assembly: GCF_902729225.1. Classification (NCBI taxonomy): domain Eukaryota; kingdom Metazoa; phylum Chordata; class Mammalia; order Chiroptera; family Pteropodidae; genus Pteropus; species Pteropus medius. The sequence goes on from NW_024355205.1 coordinate 35,526,705, forward strand.
AATAAAGCCAGATGTTAGGTAGTCATAGGAACCATCTCTGAGGATCATCCCTGCAGAATCTGAGGCTCAAAGGGCTTCAGAAAACTTTTAATTCACCATGCATCGTGAATCTCTACAGTAGCTTGCAAATAATCAAAAGAAGAGGATTTAAAATCCAAAAACATGATTATTCTGAAAGATAGACTATGAAGAACACCAGATGAAACCATAGAGAAAGGTTTATAGAAGATTTAGAATGATAGAAATCCCATCTCCTGAGGAATAAAACCACATTAACTGAGATATTTAGCCATCAAATAGTCCCCCCTCCTCAGAGTCTGGCCCCATCCAGAATGGATGAAGGTTAACTTGGTTCTGCCATCCAAAATAAACACATGGAAACGCTACTAAAACTTAGTTGTTTCACTCAGATACACCCCTTAAGAGCCTTTTAAAAATCGTACCTCATTTTCTAGTGTATTTCAGGTCAAGATACCTTGTTGGAATATAAGTGATATGTAAATATTGCTTATTTATAAATAAGTGAGACATATCGCTTATTGACGATACATAAAGAATTGCCTTAGAAGAGAGTTTGCACGTATTAGGTGATGATAGAGGTTAATTTCAAAGTGTTTACAACCTTGACCTTCAACCCCTTCCCCACCCTAACACGTGTGAGGAGCAAGACGTGGAGAAGGCTGCCTTCTTGCCCATCGGGACTGGTACCTCCACGAAATAGTGGTGTTCTACGGAGGGGAGCATGTGAGGACCTTCTGGGTTTGGGGGGTGGTATGATATACAGCTCTCCTCCCCCACCAGAAGGATCCCCTCGATGATTAAACCAATTAAACACCAATATACCTAGTACGGTTTTGGCTCAGGCGCGAGGCCATCCTTGACCATCCTTTCTCCGCAGTGCCCCGTGTGGCCTGGCCCCAGTCCTCTGCCCAGCCTCCTGCTTCTCTCTCTCCCCTCCAGGTTCAGCCACGCTGGCCTCGCTGCTCTTGAACATGCCCGATGTTCCTGCCTCAGGACGGTGGCAGTGACTGTCTCACCTGCCTGACCACTCCCCCCCGGGTGCCCCGGAGACCGACTCCTTCGCCTCTCACAAGTCTTTTCGTGTAGGTCATCCTCTTCATGGGGCCGACCTTGACCATCCCTATTTAAAACTTCAGTCTGTCCTCCCACCAGCGAGCTCCGTGTCCTCCTCCCACGCTCTGCGCTTCCTTCCTTCCCAGTACACTTAGCGCCTTCAACATGTGACATTTGCTGGTATCAGCGTCTTTATTACCGTATTGAATTATACTTATGATTTGTTATATTATCTTATCAATTATATATATTTTTGCCTGCTCCCCCTGCTACAATGTAAGTATCCCATGGTAGGGGTCTTCGTTTTAGTCATTGATCTCTCCTAAGTACCTACGACCCTACCTGTCACGTAGCACAGTAAATACTTATCGAATAAGAAAGTGTATTTTTTCTATGCTCCTCTAAGTAATTTAGATAATGATTATGAGATTACCATGAACATTTTTTCCTCATTTCTTCCCTCCATCAGGGGAGATGCAAAAGTCCTGTGTTGAACACCAAAGACTAAATTAGCGAGTTGAGTGGTCCGACGAGCCTTCGATGGTGAACAGAGGGGAAAACGACTTGGAAAACAGCCCTTGACCTCACATGTCCCCATCCCACAAAATCTATGAGTGACGTGTCAACACACGGACACGGTCCCCAGCTCTACTCTGCTGTCTCCTTCTCCCCGCCTTCCTCTTCTCTCAGTATGTCACTGACCCAACCAACAAAGTAAGGAAATGGAACAGAAAGCATTTGACTGAGTCTTTCTTGACCTTGGACCCCAATCATTCCAAAAAAATAGAGTAGAATAATGTCGCTGGCATTAGTTTGTCATGTGTGGTAGATCAAATGATGCATTTCGTTTTACGGTAAGGAACAGACTCATTGAGGTCACCTTAAGAACTGGGGTCATATAATTTATTTAAGGACCCACCCGGTAATAAGGAATATGGAGGGAACAGAAACTAAGGTGCCGTTGGCCCCACAGGTGACGAACCTGGGAGGTTGCTCAGGACTGAAGGTGGCTCTGGGTTCCACGTCGTCTTCTCGCCCATTGGCACCAGGCGTCCTTGGGTCTTTGCTGTGGTGCTCCCATCGGCACGGGTCCCCTACTGTCAGTTGGTCTCTGCCTCTCCCTGGGCATCTCTTTGCTTCTTTCAGTAACAACCAACTGATTCCACGTCTCCGGAAGAGAGAACATGACCTTCCTAGCTAATTGCTATGGTCTCTGCTTAGGGCTTTTATCCTACAGCCCCTCATGGGTCATCACTCATTACTCACCACAAAGTAGATGCCCTTGGTTTGACCCCCAAGCAAGCTCAATCGCTCCAAAGATAGGAATTGAAGTATAGCACATTATGCTGGTTAATTTTATGCGTCAACTTGACTGGGCCACAGGGTGTCCAGGGTGGTCATTATTCGAGGTGTTTCTGGATGACATTAACATTTAAATCAGTAGACTGAGTAAAGCAGACTGCTCTCCTTCACGTGGGTGGGCCTCGCCCAATCAGTTGAAGGCCCGAATTGAACACAATGTCCGATTAAAGGGAGCTCCTCCTTCCTGACTGTGTGAGCTGGGACATTGGCTTTTTCCAGTCTCAGACTTGAACCGAAATACCGGCCATCCCTGGTCTCCAGCTTGCCGACGGCAAATCTTGGAACTTCCCAGCTTCTGCAGTTCGTTTCTCTAGAAAACTCTGACTAATACGACACGGTCATCCATGAATAAGGGACAGAGTAGAGTTGCTCCCCTCAGCCTAGCCAAGGGCTGAGCAGTTGCCTTCAGAAGGGTGAGTCATGGCCTCAGCACAATCCACACGGCTGTGTGAGCAGACAGGGGACTGGTGGGCTTCTGTGTTGGACCACAGCTATGACCAACTCCTGTTCTGAGACCATTTTCCTCAGGACCCCTGAGGCTGCGGCCAAATGCCCAGGGCCCCAGGCTCTGAGTGTGCAGCCCTGCTCAGAACACACTGTCCCTGTCACCCAGGCCGAACAGCCGAACCATCTAGTCTTCAGGACGGTGCGGGCGCTGACAGCTTCGCACGGAGCAGCATCAGCACGGAGCAGTCCTGCTGGTTTCTGGTAACTCTCTAGCTCCCAGGCCATGACATCCAGAACAACCCAAGTCCCATTTCTCCAAGGTCCAGAATGGATTTCAGTAAGCATCGAAAGCACCCAGGGGCTCGACAGAACACCCACGTGCCCTGGAATCCCCTCAGAGAGAACGTGACGGGTAAACGCGGTGACCACATATGGGAAAGGAAAATGAAGGTTCTCGAGCTTCACGAAGCCTAGAAATTTCCACGGCACTTGAACGCATCTACAAACATTTTGCGTTGGGACAATTATAAGCAGCGGGCTCATCGATGTGGAAAACAACCTGCGGGAGGCCGTGGCCTTGCGTTCCGCCTGCCGCAGCAGGGGCAGAGAGCTACTTGGAGCTGCTAGGACCCCCCGATGTTTGTTTTCAACAGATATTTTCTGAATGCCTACTACGCACCCGACGCCATGGTTAAGAGCAGGCCCCAGCCTGCTGGCGCTTCCCGTTCGGTCTCTCAGCTCTGTCCTTAACCTGCTGGAAGCTGCAAGGAATTTGGTACTGGAAACAGGTCCCCACAAGTCCGGGGACTCAGCCAAGTCTCCGATTCACTTCGCCAAGAATAAAAATAGAGGCTGATCTATTAAAATGATCCTGGGAGATTAAAGGATTTCTGAGCCCCAACAAGAGCCGAAATAAGCTGCCTACGTGTGAGTGGGGAGGCGCGTCAGGTCTGGGGTGCCAGCAGTGTCCGGGAAGGGACCTGCAGCCTGATGAGACTTGCCCTGGCGGCCTCTTCCCTCCCAAGGCCCTGCATCTGCACGAGAGGGCGTGGCGGCACACTTGGCAAAGCGCTCGGTGCCACGGGCCGCTTTCTCACGTGGCCTCTGCCCTGTCTATTTCGCCTGGTAACTTCCAGTTAAAACTCACTGTTTGTATTGTTTTAAAGATCTACTCCACTCCTCACGAATGTCTTTAAAAACAAAATTAATCCCTTCCATCTGCTGAGCTCCGATATGTCCCCCTGTCCCCTGTGAGAACTGGATTGGGTCATTCCTCAGCTTCGACATGAATTTCTTGTCTTCTCAAGGGCTCAGTGAGCTTGGCCCAGAAAGGCATGAAATGCTGACTTGTGAAGCAGGACTCACTCGTGTCAAGCTCGGGGAGGTCTTCCTAGAGGAGGACACATGGAAAGGGTGACAGGCTTTCTGGAGCCTGTCCCCTGCACGGGGCGCTGTGCACAGACCCCAGGCAGCACATCGAGACTGTGTGGGTCCACCACGTCTCAAAAACAAAACAAAACTCAAAATGGTTCATGATCTAACTTTCTGTCTTTGCACAGAAAGATAGATCATGAACCATTTTGAGTTTTGTTTGGGTTTTTTTGTACCTGGAAGAGCGAACAACCAACTACCAAACTGTTTTGCCTTAGACAGGCACTAGATTGAGACCCAGAGGACATGATTTTTAGTCCTCCTTCTGTCCCTTATCAGTTATGCTACCTCGGACAACCTCTGAGCCTCAGCGTTCTCACCCGCGACTCACAGGTAATACTGTTCTTCGTTATGGGGCGGTCGGGAGAACCCAAATGAGACACCACACTTTGTCCGTGCGTTGTCGAGGGTACAGTACCCCATAAAGAGGAATTTATTGTTATTAGAACAGCTTGACCTTTGTCATAGGGAGACCGTTTTAAATAAAAAGTGACTACGTTTTAGGAATCTTAGTGAGCTGGAAATGGAGGTTTTGGTAACTTCGAACAGAATATCGGAAGTGGGTCAGTGGCCTTTTCTTAGGTCGCAGATAAGGGAACGTTCCCGCTGGAAGGCACCTCGGTGCTCTGTAATCAAACGGTGGCGCTGACGCTGATAAGCTCTCCTGCATGTGGAGCCCCCTCCCCCAGGCACCTGCTGCTCTGCTGACAGTCCCATGTGCCGTGACCACATACAGCCCTCCAAATGGCCCTGAGAGGTCCCAGGGACAGAAGTGTCTCCGTTTAACACGAGAAGACTGTGTCTTCCCGGGGCAAGGCCTCTCCCACGGTCTCACCGGGAAGATGAGGGACACAGCAGCCCCCGTGCCTGACTGCGCTGCGCTGCTGCCCACGGGGACGTCGGTAGCTGAACACCTGTACTGTACAGGTGCGGAGCCGCAGGCTCCAAGAGGAGAAATTATTGATCTACGTCCCTCTGAGACCAGCTTCTAGTCCCAGACCACGGTCCCTTGGCTACTCAGACTTTCTCAAGAAGAAATTCTGCTCAAATCAACCCTTCCAAAGTGCAGACCACCGTGTGTCCTTGGGCAGCGCTGATGCGGACATCTGGTTTACCTCAGGCTCACTCTTCACATCAGGGGTTCTACCAGCTGCCAGCTCATCTCACCTTTCCCGGACTCTCCCTTTCTTGGCCCACAGGCCACCCGAGTGACACGCTCAGTGCTGTAAATGAAGGTGTTATGGCGTGTTCTCAGGTCTTACTGGAAGTGCAGCTGTTAAAAAGCCATGTAGTAAACAGCCAGCCCAGTCAGCACACGCCAGTGGCCCCGCTCCGGGCTTCCGACGTCAGCAGAAGCGGCGCCAAGTCCTCTGTGCCAGCTGCCACCCCGCTGTCATGCCAGCCCTGCCTGCGCCAGTCTGCAGGACGAGACCGGCCAGCACCTCGCAGCACCGACCCCTCCCCTGCTGGCTTCTGGAGCTTCCAGATCTTCTGGGGACAGTGGACCCATGCTCAAAATTGGGACCTGGGACTTGCTCCCCTGGCAACCACACTCACCTGAGCAGGGGGTAGAACCAGAATACAGATACTGAGCGGATCATGGAGACCCTAAACTGAAGTCACAGGGAACGGGTGGCTAGAGCGTTTATTCCGTGCCTCAGTGCCCCAGATTTGTTGCCTCCACGGGTCTCGTTTTGGGTCTCCTTATGGATTCTTGACAAACAAGAACAATGGGCTCATAAAATCAGTTCAGGAAGAGTTCGCAGAGGACTGAACCACATGTTGGGGGACAAGGAGTGAAAGTTCCTCGGTAGAAATGAGAAGATGAGATGATGAGAAGATGAGGGCTCGAATTAGCTTCAGATCTTAGCAAAAAAAGAAAATTATGACAGCAGAGCTCTAAGACTTTTTCAGTGTCTTAGCGAAGGTCAACAGGAGACTTTTCCCCTCAAGAAGACCCTCCTCCCTCCAGAGACACTGTCGACGGGCAACCAGCCATAAGTAGATGTAAAAGTGGGCGTAGTGCTTAAATTCTGAAGCCAACTGCTAATAACAGAAATGATCAAAACAACCACCATTTATTTAGTCTTAATCCACTAAAGCCTAAGAATGGAGGCAAGGACTTCGTCTTCATCCCATGTGATCTCTGGCCCAGAAAATCCTTGGCACATATGCAGCAGCTCAACGTACATGTTTTGCACAGATCTGTGCACACACAAGTCCATACGTGCCAGAGCTCGGCTGGGAACCATGGTCAGTCACCTCCAGGGCTTTTGCGATTAACCGCAACTGTGCTGCCATCTTTACCGAGATCTCTGGACAGGTGCATGGGTCCCCACATTCCCCCCCTTGAATTGTTAAGAGGACCTTAGCACCCCTGAATGTGTATGTAGAGCTTCGAGAGCCTGGGCTTCCCTGACTGGGGCTGGGGCCGGGTTTTAGGGTCACGAGGTACTTGCCGAATGACCCCTCTCACGCCTATACTTCTGTTTCCCAAGTTCAGGGTGTCCTTGTCCGTTAAGCTCTTTGGAATGTGTGACGCTGGTCTCCAAGTGGCTGAGCTCCAGCTCCGCCCAGGGCCCCCGCCGACATAAGGACTGAGCAAGGAAGCCTTGGTGACCACTGTGTGCGGCTTTTCCCAGAGCCAGCCCTTCCTCCCCCTCCTTAGTAAAAACAGCAAGGCGTGTCACCCAGGCCCACGGGGGCCTGGCCTTTCATTTGCATGGGGCAGAGTAGGGAGGAGTGTGGTAATCAAACAGGAGTGTCACCTGGTCCTGGCCCTCTGTGGCTTTGGTACTTAATGACTTATGAGTCAGCAGACACTCCCTTTTGAACATTGGCTTTACAGAGACGGACCCAGGCCTGGGGATCTAGAATCTTTGGGGGTCAGTTAGAAGTGGCCATTTACCCTGAGGATGCCGCAGGCTACCTATAGAATGAGCGAGGCCATCAGCCTCACCGGCCTCAGCTTTGCCTGTGGAAGGAAGCCCATGGCATCTCTGGCGGAGAAATGCCACCTGCACTAAATTAGATGGTTTGCAGACCCGGGACCAGGAAGCAGCCTCGGCACCCCCTTCCCTTGTCCCAGTACAAAAGTCAGCTCACCGACAGCCTGGCCAACCCCGGGCCGAGCCCAGCCCTGCGCCTGACCAGTCATCAAGGGCACGGGGCTGGTGTTTCGGGAAGAACCCAGCTTTCAAAGTTGATTTCAGATTGCTGTGAGTCACCCTATCTGATTCCAGCGTGGGCTTGCGTGGACTTTGAGATAGCTGATTGCTTCAGATGAATCCACGATTGCTTCAGCTGGTAATTTACCTCTAGGAGTTTCAGGTACCAAGGAGAACAATGCATTTGCGGACGAAGTCTAAACTCCCAGTCCCCCAGAGGCCCGTCTTTGGCTGGCGGCACCGGACAGAAGCTGGCTCCACCCAGCAAGCAGGGAGGGCTCCTGTGAGTCCACGCCGCCCCCATCCTTCCCTCCCCCCTGCTTATCTAAGTGCGATTCATTACATCCCATAAGTGAAGAGGGTCCCGGGTCCCCAACCACTGCCCCTGATAGTGGGCGCCCCACCTCCAGGCTCCTCACCAGCTCTCTCCACGTCCTATTGACCTTTGCTGCCACAACACTGTTCGGTGTCCGGGATAACCATCCACCGCCTCACGCCTCCAGCCTCCCTCCAGGTCCCCTCCATCCAGGTCCACAGGACAAAAGTCACCTCCTTTCACCATGGGACTTTTCTCTGTGTTTGTGAACAGCTCTTTCTCTCTTCCCTCCACAGACCAAAATTCTGGGCTCTCTGGGCTTCTTGCTGCATCATGGTTCTGGAACATTGCCCCATCCTGCCCCCTCTGGGCTTCCTATTCTTGGTGGCCTCCCTCTCAGAATGTGGCAGCCATATCAGGGGTGATCTTGCCACTGTTACCTCCCTGTACACCTTTGAATATAATCTAAAATCCCATTGGCTGTTTTGGCAGCTCAGTGCAATGACGGATCATAATGAGATTTCTTTAGAGTCGACCAAAACCGCTTTCCAAATGGGCTGCGTGCGGGGTCCTCTCCCACCCGGTGGCTGCTCTTTCGGATTTGGGAGTGAAATGCCAGACTTTGCGTTTGTTCCTATTATTCTTCTTTATTAGGCCGCCTATCATTTCTTCCCTGTCAGTCACAGTAATTTTCTGTCCTTCGGAAACCGGTTACAAACGCCCTCTGTGGATCGACCCAGACTATTATTTTAAAAGCAGTTTCCATTCTGGACACACCAACCCTCAGCCCACAGCCAGCTTCTCCGTACCTTTCTCCAAAGGTAAGAAGAGGCCGCTTGTTCACTGCTTGGCTAGAAGAGCCTGCAGGAGCCGTTAGAGACCGTGTGGTCTGAACCCTTCATTTCACAGATGAGGGACCTGAGGCCAGGGGAGGGGACCGTGCTGAGGGACCACGCGGTGGCAGCGCCAAGCGTCCTGACTCAGAGGCCAACCCGGCAGTGCTTCGGTTCTTCGGTTGTTTGCTCACATGTTCTGGAAGGTTCTGGTGGTAGACAACAGAACCCCTGGGGCGGGGGTGGGGCCCGGAAAGCAAGGACACGTAACCGCCGCAGCAGTCCAGCGCGGATGGCCCCGGGGAGCGTCGTCCAGCCCTGGAACCACATCCTGACCCGTGCGCTCCCTGGGGCGCCCTGGCTACGTTCCTGGAGGTGCAAGGGGCCCCTCACCAAAGACCGGATCCACCCGTCTAGGGGAAGATGCGTTTCCAGGGTGCAGGGAGAGGGGCACCCAGGGCGCAGGGCTCCTTCGGGGGGCCAGGCTCTGGGGTCCCGTGGGGCGAGTGAACTGCACTCAGAGTCACGCACCGCGCACCTCGTAGCGCTCCAAGGGGTGCGTCTTATGGCACAGGAATTACACCGTCGTTTTTTAAGAAGAAGCCACAGCGGGCCTGCCACTCGTGGACGGGGAGGAACTGAGGGCACCGGGGCGACATCTGTCCTTGGCTCCCACTCACAGAGCGTTCCAGAGGGCGGGGCGGCCCCCCAGGTGGATTTTACCCCAAAGGGCCGTGAGGAGTCAGGGGGCTCCCCGCAGGGTAGATGGGAGTGGGGGGTACCCCCTGGGTGCGGATGCAGCGCCCCACAGCTCGTATGAGGGGAGAGGCCGTAGTAATCCGCGCCCCCTGGGGTCCCCCACACCGTGCGCCCTCGCTGGGGTGGACCCTGGTGAAGGTTCTCAGGAATCCCGACAAAGAAGAGGAGAAGCAACAGTTTGAGGTGGTTTCAAAAAAAAAAGTAAAAAGCCCTTGTCAGCTGGAAGCTGATGCCTTTCATGTCGCTGTGACTGATTTCGCGGGGGCGGCTGGCGGCCGGCCGCCCTGGGCCGTGGGCGGTGTTCTCAGAACAAAAGTTCAGGGCCATGCAGACAAGTCCCCTCCAGTGACAGCCCTGTCCCTGCCCTTGCCAGTGCTTCATTTCCTCCCCCGGTTATCCACAGCCACTGGATCGCAGCTCCAGGTACCTGCCGAGGTCCCCGAGGGCACACGCCACACACAGCACACACAGAGTACATTACAAATACACACGCACACCACCGCACGAAGCACACACACAGCACATCACAGACACACTCACTATATGTCACGCACACACCACACACCATATATACACCACTACACACACGGACATCAACGCACACCACACAGATACACACCACACATACTACATACACCACACAAAAACACACACCACACACACAGATATACACACACCATTCCATGCAAACCACACACACAGTGTGCACATCACACACACCTCACACACGCGCACCACGCACACTCTCCCCAACCTGGTTTGAGCCCTGGGAAGGGGAGGAACTTGCTAGAGCCCACAGCCTTCCACAAAGAAGTGGGGGAAAATGACAGGCCCTCCCTCTGCCAGGAAGACCTGAGGCAAGGTCTTCCCTTTATCTGCCTTCAAAGAACTTCGCAAACATTCACTAATTAAGCCACCCCCACCTGGTGAGGTCAGTGGCCAATCCAAGATGGGACAACAGCCCTGGCTCTCAGCTCCGGGGACACCAGCCAACACACCCTGCCTCTCCCCAGGGAGGAGGTCAAATGAGGTCAGAGGGCGGACCCCGCTCCCCAGGTGCTGAAGCGGAAGGGAGAGAGGGTGGCTGGTGGCCAGAGGTCGGCGCCAGGTGACAACCCACCCTCCATGGGCACCATCTGCTGGCCTTTTTGCTGTCACCCGGGAGAGCTGGTTGCAGGCAGCTGTGAGGAGGAGGTGGGCCGGAACTGCCCGCGTCCCCAGGGCCACCACCTCTGCTGTCCTCTCCCTGTGCTGGCAAGGCAGAGTCTCCGAGGGGCTCGGGCTCGGGAATCAGTTCATTCACTTCTTGTTTATGGGGGTGAGTCATCATGACCTGCTCGCAGGCCCCGCCCCCAGGCAGCAGCTCTTCAGGACGTCACGCTGACCACCTTTCCGGCACACGCTGTCTGAACGCACCATGGAAGATTGTACTGTGCTAACAGGATGGAAAAGAGACAATTTTTCTCAAGCGAAGGGGTTTTGAAGACCTGTATCCCACGTTTTGTTGTTTGTTTGTTTGTTTGCTTGTTTCTGGGCAGACCCTCTCCCCCATTCAAACCCCCATTTGGAAGCAGGCATCCTTCCTCTCTCAAAAGACGTCATACCCCGGAACGAGAAAGAAATGCTAAGTCCACTAACTCGCTATGGAAAGAGCATCACTTGGCAGAGGCAGCTTTCTCCGATACCATCCCTCCCTCCATCCGTGCGTCCAGAAAAGTTTACAAGAGGAACTGTCCGGCCCAAACAATGGCTTCTTCATTCATGGCCTGGGGTGCGTTTGTCTTAGGTCTCAGTGACCGTTTCAGCACGTGATATGAAGCGTAAAGGAATACATTAAGGCATTAAAGAGAAGATCAAGAAACCAAGCCAAAAAGAGACACGGCATTAGAAGCAGCTAGGCGTAACCTACAGAACGATTTCAGAAGACAGAATGAGAACTACCCAGAACTTTGTTTTGAGCCCTTCACTGGAAATCTTACCAATTTTCTCATGGTTTTAACTAATGGTTCAACTGGTTTTAACTAAAACTATTTCTAAATGCTGCTGTAGACATTTTTGGTACTAGGCATGAATTCAGGGCAGCTGTATCAGTTCAAGGAGACGGTTTAATCAGGCGAATTGTATTTAGGTCAAAGTGACTTGAAATCTTAGGTCAGATGGACTCTTAATTGGTGCAATATGAACACAGATCTACACACCCAAGTCGGCTTACACATTCTCATTAGAAGGTGTGTGTCGGGTGTACTAAATCATTGGCAGCTTGTTACGGCGTTGGGAGTTCAAATTCTGCCTCTACCATGTACTCACTGAGTGATCTCAGGTTAATTAACCTCTTCTGCACTTGGTGTCCCCACCTCCTTCACAGGCTGTTGTAAAGACTAAATGAGATGTGGCCTGCAAAATTCTAGCTCCTAGCAAGCACTTTTTGCCCCTGGGTTTTTATTTTCCCCATAGCAAATTTCAAGCACCTTAAAAAATCAAATGATGACAAACTGATTCTAAAGTTTATATGAAAAGGCTAAAGACTCAATAGTCAACACAATATTGAAAAAGAACGAAATTGGAAGACTGATATTATCTGACTTTAAGACTTAGTATAAAGTGACAGTAATTGTGACAGTGTGGCACTGGTGAAAAAAATAGACAAATCATAGATCATTGGAATAGAACGCAGAGCCCAGAAATAACCCACATAGTATAGTCAACTGGTCTTTGACAAAGACCCCAAGGCAACACAATGGAGCAGACATCTCTTCGACAAATGGTACTGGAACAACTGGACAGCCACATGCAAAAAAAGAAAAAAGAAAAAGAAGAAGAATCTGGACATATATCTTCCACTTCACAAAAATTTACCTCAGATAGATTCAGATGTAAAATGCAAAACTATAAAACTCCTAGATGAAAACGTAGGAGAAAACTTAGACGACCTTGGGTATGGTGATAACATTGAACACCAAAGGCATGATTCATGAAAAAAAATTGATAAACTAGACTTTATTAAAATAAAAAAGGTCTGTTAGGTGGAAGACAATGTCAAGAGAATGAGAAGACAAGCCACAGACTGGGAGAAAATGTTTACAAAAGAAACATCTGATAAAAGGCTGTTTCCTAAAATATACAAAGAACTCAAAAAACTCAATTAAAGAAACGTGATTTAAAAATGACAAAAGACCTTAACAGACACCTCACCAAAGAAGATATACAGATGGCAAATAAACATGTGAAAAGATGCTCCATATGTCATTATATGTCATGAGGGAAAAAAAAAATTAAAGCAACAGTGAGATATCACTACACGCCTACTGGAATGGCTGAAATCCTAAACACCGAAAACACCAAATGCTGGTGAAGATGTGGAGGAACAGGAACTCTCGGTTATTGTTGGTTGTAATGCAAAATGGTGTAGCCATTTGGGAAGACAGTTTGGTGGTTTCTTACAAAACTGAATATTAAAAAAAAAAACTGAACATACTCTTACCATATGATGTAGCAATCATATTCCTTGTATTTACCCAAAGGAATTAAAAATTTATGTCCACCTAAAACCTGTACACAGATGTTTGTAGCAACATTATTCATATTTGCCAAAATTCGGAAGCAACCAAGATGTCCTTCAGTAGTTGAATGGATAAAGGAACTATGGTATATCCAGACAACGGAATATTATTCATCGCTAAAAAGAAATGAGCTATTAAGCCATGAAAAGACGTGGAGGAAGCTTAAATGCATATTACTATTACTAAGTGAAAGAAGTCAATCTGAAAGGCTTCATACTGTGTGATCCCAACTCTATGACGTTCTGGAAAAAGCAAAATGAGGGAGACAGTAAAAAGATCGGTGGTTGCCATGGATTTGGGGGAAGGATGGATAGGCAGATCAGAGGATTTTTAGGGCAGTGAAACTACTCTGTATGATACTATAATGATGGATACATTTTGTGACACATTTACCCAAACCCATAGTATGGAAAACACCAAGAGTGAACCCTAATGGAAACTATGGATCTGGGGTGGTGATGATGACGCATCGGTGTAGGTTCATTGATTGTAAAAAATGCACCACTCACTCTGGTGGGGGTGCTGCTGATGGGGGCGGCTGTGCCTGTTGGGGGCTGGAGCAGGGAGGCAAAATCTCTATTCCCACTTTTGCTGTGAACATAAATGGCTCTAAGAAAGTAAAACCTTAATTTAAAAAATCAAATGATAGATTGATTATTTTGTTTACTGGAGCTAATCTAGGGGATGCCTGTAAGATTATCGAAATTGGTGTGTTTTTCTAGATCTTTGTGTTAAAACTAAAGATTGATGAAAGAAAAAGGGGTTGGGGAGGGAGGGACAGGATAGGGAGAAGGAGGAAGGAGGGGACATAAATGAGCCTATGTTAACCAAACCAACACACCCTCACATTAGAGCTCACCCTATCTCATGCTCGCCTGTTTTTATGTAAATCAGAAAGAAAGAAAAAGCTTTCTGCTTCCTCACCAGAGGTGTCAGAGGCACTCCCCCTCACAGACCCAGCCTGTTGCGGCCGTTTATAAAGAAAGACCTTCTTTTTCTTGAAACAGTGCGCCAAAAAAAATACCCCTGGAGTTAGAAATATGTAAAAGCACCTGAAAAGGTAAAAAAAAAAAATTAATAAAAAAGGAAAAACGTTATATAGACTAAGAGCTAGCTCAGTAAATATGTATAGAACGAATAAATTCTAGCTCCTAGTGATACCCTTGAGCATAGTACATTTTTCTGTAGGGTGGGCTGCAAAGCAGTAACCCCATTTTAACTTTCTGTGTTAATGTTGTCACTGAACAGACGAGAACTGCTATTTCATGTCACCTTTATTGGTTTTAGAGTGTGTTTTGCCCAACCACATGCGCCACAGATATCTGCTGAAAAAGTATATTCCAGGTCTTTTTGCTCAAAGCTGGGAATTCTAAAGAGAAGTGGTGATGTCTAATGAACTTCTCTGGGAGAGAGGGAAGCCAGCGAGAGTTAACATGGATTCCCAAACCGGGCTGATACTTAGGCTGGAGGAGGGATTGGGGGAATTTGGGGGAGGAGGATGGTAGGGGAAGCTGGGGAACTAATACCTTTATCTTTCAAAGTGAGGGCCTGAGGGACGCTGCTGGAGAGGCCACAACTCTATTATTTAGACTTATGAAGTCAACCAGTTGAGAAACCAAAATAGTGTAATGACTATATTGACAGACACTGAAGAAGGGATGAGCACCTTCATTTCTCATGACAGAACGCCTAGAGAGTTTGCCAAAATGGGGCATTTTTCTAAAGTGCTGTGCACATACCACTTAGCAACCTGGCGGTGATTACCATCACGACCGAAAACAGAAGTAGCTGAAAACTCCATTTAAAATGGTATTTGTGTGGAGCTGGGCTGCGGTGGATAGGAAACTCTTTGTTTCCCCCGATAAAACTTTTCTACGCTGGTTGATTTTTCCCCCCCAGCCACGTCTTACCTGCAAAAGAAGGTCGTGGTTCATCTTTGAAGAGCTCTTTGGCTCACTCCGTGCTGGTCATCAGCCACTCGGAGTGGAGGGGCCCAAGATGGCGCATCTCAGAAAGCTCCCGCGTGAGGCCCTGAACAAGGCTAGGTCGACCTCATCATCCACCAGGGAACGTGTGACAGGAATGAACAAATGAATAAATAATGAAGGAAGAGTCTGTCTGATAACACCTGCCGCCCACGTAAAAGGCCAATGCCGGCCGTTGGATGAGCATGGGAATACATCTGCCTTGCCCAGGACCCACAACCCAGCCAAGTCGAAAGGCAAACTGGAGGTCCCAGGGTTACCTGGTCAAGCTTCTCTGCAATATTCTTCCTCCTGCACCCCCTCCAATTTTTAAATGAATTAAAATACCAAAAGATACATCATACACAAATCGCTTCCAAAAATATCCTTGGCTTCTGCCATCACCCAGGCCCTCCCCAGGGTGGACAAATAACCATTTCAATTTAGACCCCTCGGCAGTCTGTACCAAACACAGAAGCCTCAAACTACAGAACCTTCCAGCAAATTTCAGTCCTTTCAAGACCCAAAGTCTTCAACAGAAAAGCCTTGAGACAAACAAAAACAAACAAAAACAAGAGATGAGATTCTGGGTTTCCACCAAGCTCAAAGAGGCTTTGTCAGAGCAAATCAAAGCTCTCCAGGTAGTCAGCTCATTATGCTTCATCATCAGTTGTGCTTATCAGATTCTTAATTTGTAAAAGTCCCTTGAAGGAAAACCGTGCAGAAAGAATGCTTCTGTGCTTTGGAGATCGATTTCAAAGCAGGCTTTGAGGTCACCTGCGGAGATGCTCCAGGCAGAAATTACCAGCAGGAAACAAAGCGTAGTCATGTGATTTCATAAAGTTAGACAGAACCCCTAGATGCGAACTTGGCGTTGGAATTAAAGCAAGGCCTCGGAGCCAGTCCGCACGGCACACCAATTTCCCCTGGGGACGAGGGCGTTGGCAGCGATGCAGGTTGGGGCCTGTTTTGACCCCCCCGGAGGTGATACTACACGGAGGTAACTGGGCTGAAATGGGAGGAGGCCAGTCAGATTTACCTGCTAGAAACAAAAGGGCACCTTGCGGTCCCCAGAATTGTCTGGGTTTGCTTTCCTTGGCCTATTCTTCACCATGGTTTAGAGATTTGGGGTCTTGAGATGACATTCAACTCAATCCAAGTGAAGGCATCTTGTGAAGCTGATCGACCCGAGCGTCAGTACCCAGACCTACGGTTCCAACTCCAGTATCTTTTCGGGGAGAGCCAGTGAGCTGACCTGCCGCTGGGTGGATGCCCATGAGAACCGTCGTGAACGGTTACGGCTGTCATCGGTGAAGCCTGCAGCAAGGCGGCTTGCTCTGCTGGCACCCCGAAGCCAGCCACGGCCTGGTGTCCGATTCGAAATCCAAACAACCCAGCAGGCAAAGAATCAAACGAAAAGCAAATCGAGCCTCTCGAAAGAGCCAAATAAAGATTCCATTCCAACGCACGGAGAACCTTCTTTCTGACTTCTTTCTCCATCCTTCTGTCTGGATCTCGTGTTTCAGTGCTTTGCGATTCTCACTCTCTCGTGTCCCCAGACAAACTCTGCCTCCCGCACCCAGGACTGGCTCGTTGCTTTCCTCCTTCTTCTTTTTTTTTTTTTTGGTGCAACAGTAGTTCTCGAAATTTTTGATTGAAAATCCCGCCGTTTTCGCCCTTTCTCTCGCTTTCCCTTCCTCAGTACTGAAAGATCAAAACCAGGCTGGCGTTACAGAGTGCGGGCCCCTGGGCGTGGGCCGGGAAAGAGAGCCTAGTGTTACCGCGTCATTTAATAGGTGGTCCCAGAAGCACTATTGATACCGTGTTGGATACGGTATTAAATTACTGAATTTAGCAGGTGTCTAAATTGGACTTTTCTTAAGTGTGTTCTGAAGGCACTAAATCCGGGGATATTGTTCCTTGATAAGAGGGTTTGATGATTAAATACATTTGGAAAATGGATCATCCCTCATCCGTCTCCTGGAGATTCTCAATGCACATTAAATTTCTGATAACTCCTAAGGTAAATGGGTGTATTCATCATCGGTTAACCCAGTGTTTCCTTAACTTATTTGATCACTAAACTTTCTTGACCACGGGAAGAGAAGGAGCTAGTGTCGCCAGCATACTCCGCCCCCACAGGTCTGTTATACCAAAGCACCCCCGGGCCTGCTTGTTCTCTCGATGCAGGTTCTGGAGAACCTGACAGCGATCCATTCTGATTTACTGGGGTGTTTGTGGTGGTGCAGGCAAGGGCTTGATTATTTTTGATTGAAAGGTCTGGCACCCCAGGCCAAGGGCTGGGTAAAGATGAGCCAACGCCTTCAGTCACATCTTGAAAAACGAGACTTGTGATGGCACCCAGCAGTCCCTGTGGAAGAAGTCCCCCTCCCCCGGCTCCATACCCCAAATCGCCCTGGGGAAGGCCGAGAGGGGTGAGCGCCTGGGAGACTGGCAGTCAGGCCCAGCAGCCAGCACCGGCCCACCCAGTGGCACATGTGATATAAATCGGCTGCAAGGCACTGAAGCCTTAAATTTAAGCTGATAACTAGAAACAAAAAGATCAATCAACCAACTTGGTGCTACTGGATGGGATTTATTTTCCAAAATGATTATGGCTTTTCGATCCTTTAGTCTCCTTTCTCACACTCCCCTTCTCCACCAACCCCCAGGCCGGCCTCTCCATCAACATCGAGGTTGCTTATGTGGGATGGAGACTTGAGTGTGACCGGCAAGACCCAACAGAGGGCTAGCAAGCCTGAACTGACTGAGGAAAGAAGTCCCCTCCAGCCCAGGGCCAGCCGCTGACTTCTAACATGGGGCTACTATTTTGAAGGGCTGCTTTGAGAGCTGCGGCTTCAGGCGTTTTGGTATTTTACTGTTTGCTTTTGGAATTTCTTAAAACAAACCTCAAAGAAGAGAAAACTCTTGTCTGAAACTAATTCCTTTTAGAATCCAAGGAATGACTCACAGAGGCTCTTTTGGCATTTATGCTCCCCGTTGAGTTAATATGATTAGACTCATAAATTCTATTTTTGAAATGTAGACTTTGTACCCTGAATATTCTTCCAGAACAAAAATAACTGGGGGGAAACTGACACCAGTGTTTACATATTTGGTTTTATCTAAATACGTGCTATTTGCCCGCTAACTGTCGTCTTTCATCGTCTGTTTTTCCACCGGATTAAAGAGATTGGGCAAATTCTTCAGCGAAGTTGCATAAGACTCTTTAGAACAAGTCTTGTCCATATATAGGATAATAATACCAAAAGTTTTGTTTTCACCAAATGTTTATTGACAGATGAGTAGATAAGCCAAATGTGGTATACACGTTCAATGGAATATTATCTCACATTAACTCTGGCACGTGTTACAACACGGATGAACCCTGAGGACATCACGCCAAGTGAAATAAGCCGGTCACAGAAGGTCTAACCCTGTCCTGAGCGTCGTCAGAGCCGTAGAGACAGAAGGTGGCATGGTGAGTGCCGGAGCTGGGATTTGGGAAGATGAGAAAGTTCTGGAAGTAAATGTGATCACCTTTGCATGACAAAGTGAAGGCACCTGATGCCATCAAACTGTACACTTAAAAATGGGTAAAGGGGCAAAGTTTACTTTATAAGTGCTTTTAACACACAATACTACACACACACACACACACACACACACACACTCTTCACACTCACACACTGCATTCCCTGGGAGCGGAGCAGAGCCATGCCCCGAGGCCCGAGGCTTCCCCCTGCTTGTTTTTGATCTTACCAACTCTGCTACTCCAGTAATAACCAAGTTAGCATTCTTCAAAGCTAACACATGGCCAGACCTAAATCCTCCTTCATCCAGCACTGGCCTGTTGCAACAGAGCTAGGTGCTTTTCCTAAGGCGTGCAAGGACAGTCTTGGCAGGGGGCAGGTGCAGCCCTCCTTCCCGGGGAAAACGTCCTAACTGTAGAAATTTGATGGCTCCTGAGATTTGTTTTAAGTCGCTGTAATCATTACATAAGTTAACGCGCAAACCCTTTGTTCTTGTGTAATAAATGGCCAACCACGGCGTGTTCAGAGACACATGGCCCTTCGTATGGCCATATAATTAACCCTAATCTCGAGACGGCTCTGCTTCATTTCAACCGTGCGGCAAGCCCACTTTTAAACGTTTTGTTTGTTAGATAATTTTTGATAACTCTTATAAAACACTGTTAAGCGTAATAAAAGACTTCGTGTGTGCCCGTTAATAACGGCAAACTGCCCCGACCACGAACCTCAAGAGAAATATCCTGCTGTTTGAGGTTTAACTAAAAAATAAAGATCTTTTTTTTGTTGCCACGAGAAACAAGGTCTTTTGAGAACTTCATTTTCCCAACTCTCTGGCATGAATGCAGACGTAATAAACGCCCATATCCTATGTAGCCTCAGGCTTTTAAGGCACATCACACATTTCAGAATGTGTGAATAGGCCAGGTGAGTGACCAGTCATGACATTCCAAAAATAATCCCGTGAAACATAATCATTTTAACTAGATTTGTCCCGAACCTCTTATTCCTTGTCCTCAAATAGTCACCTTTCTCTCTTCGATGCACCTGGATGGGTTTTGGAAGAGTGTAGAGGATTGATTGCATCAAACAGAGACCAAATTGTCAGAGGAACTTTACAAGGAAAAAGTCTGCCATGTGGTTTTCATATGCAGGCCATTTTGAATTTTTTTTTTTTTCAGCATCCAAAATCTTTCTTTTTAATAACATGGCAGGACCTGGGGTTCATTTTGTAGCCACAGCTGACCCGTAAGCCCTCAATTTCTTAATTGGGGCTAATTCCGAGTGATGTTAACACACCCTGGTTGGTTTTACTCTTGCTTCACACTTCTGGACCACTCCAGCCGCTGCGCCCTTGGGGCAAAAGAGAAAGATGGATAAAAACTCAATGACCACCCGTTTCCAGGACATCTAATTAGGAAGGTCTCTTGGCCAGGGCTGGGGGAGCTCCCGTGTGACACAGGAGAGGGCAAAGCGTGTGGGGCTGGGCTGGGTTTCATTCCCGCCACTCGAGATGCAAGGCCGGGCGCCATACTGCAGCGGCCACGACAACAGGCTCTGAATGGCACAGTTATCTTCACCTCTGCTCTGCTAACCACCCCTTCCCCTGCTCTTTGCCCGCCCTCCTTTAAAGAATGAGATTTCTTCTGAGGTCGTACGGTAAGTCACAGGAGAAACACTCCCACAAAGGACATGGTCATGGAAGGCAGGCAAGGTTGGAGCCTTGCACAGAAATAACAAAGCCCAACACAGACCCCAGACAACCCGGGAAAAAACCTCCCCGGTGCTCAGGAATGAAGGGGTGCGGTGGGGGTGGGGGGATGTCCCTCCACACCCCTATCTGAAGATCATGGCGCGTGCTTTGAAGACAATAACCAGAAGCGATGTGCTGAAGAGGCCTGGGCGGTTTTCGATGGGAGGGCGAGCGACAGCCAAGCTAAGACCTCAGTCACGAGAAGGAGCCAGGGAAGCAAAGACACAGGGGTGAGCTGCGTGCGCGCGTGAAGCGCCAAGCGCAGGCCCCGAGGGAGGGTTCTGGGGGTTCAAGGAGCAGCCGGGCGTGCGCATGGCTGGAGGGCAGGAAGAAAAGATGCCGGCAGCAAGTTTACAGGGGTGAGCAGGTGCATCGTGGGAGGGGTGAAGGTGGTCTCCAAGCGGCCCGTTCTCATGGGAGCACTGAGCCACCTGGGAGGCTGGTGGGGGAGCTCCCCGACTCAGCAGCCGGACAGGCCGGCCTCCTGTCGCCCTACACACCTCTGACAGAGGCCGTAATGTCTCTGATAGTTTTTCCATCCACCTTAAACATTTAAGACGTGATCCACGCACCACTTACGGCCTACTGTACTCTCAAAAAAGAGGCAAAGCCAGGGCACCAAGACACCCATTCTGGTTTTCTCCATGGGTTAGTTAGACCAGTCCTTCTCAACTGAGGGTGATTTTTTCCCCCAGAGGCCATTGCAGTGTCTGGAGATATTTGGGGCTGGCAATGGGGCAGGGGTGCCACTGACATCTACTAGGTAAGGACAAGAATACTGCCAACCTGCTCCAGTACACAGGCTGGCCCCCGAAAACGGGGACTCACCCCATACGAAATGCTGACGGACAGATAAGGAGGAAGACTACCCCAGAGAGATTTCCAGGGAGGACGCTGTCCCAGAAGGAATGACCCATAAGAAAGCTGGCTCAGCTCCTTCCAGAATGAAATGCCTCCCTCCTTTGTCACACACTGGAAAACTAGTGAGTTTTGATTTCAGTCTGTGGGGTGGGCGTGCTGTCTGTCTGGCCGGCTTTCTGGCAGAGGCTGATGCATCGTTGGACAGCTGGGTGCAGCTTGCTTTGTATCAAGAAGAGACGTGTCCGAATGGCCAGCGTCGTCCGCATGGAAGGCAGGGTACCTTGCTCAGAGCTTCCAGGAGCTGGAGCACACTCAGCTGGGTCCTTCCCATGGAGAGTGACTGCACTCGAGACTTAAAGCCGTAGGCGCTACCTGCTATGGCAAGTTTCCCCCCTTTTAGACACGGCTGTAAAAGCTCCGATTCAAAGCAGGCATTTGTCTAAAAATACTCTTAAATAGAAATGTCAGCAATGTCAACACACAACGTAGTCACTGTGGGCTGAACGACATCCCTTCAAATTTGTATGTCGAAGCCCTGACCCCCAGGACCTCAGAATGTGACTGTATTTGCAGGTGGGGCCTTGAAAGAGGTGACGAAGGCCACAACCGAGATGACTGTGTCCTCATCAGAAGAGGAGTCCAGGACGCCACGCACACATAGGCATGGTCAGGTGAGACATAGAGACAAGACACCCGTCTACTGGCCTCGGAGAGAAGCCTCAGGACCAGCCTCCAGAACAGCGAGAAAAGACGGCTGTCCTTTAAGCCGCCCAGCGTGTAGGACTTGGTCGTGGCAGAGCTTTCAGGGTTCAGAAATTCTCCCGTGTGACCTGCCACCCAGAGCCACCATCATCTCCTTACGGACACGCTCTGAGGAGCCATCTGGCCTCCGATCGCCATCAGGGATGGAGGCCTCATTGCCTCCCAAAGAAATCGCCTGCCATGGTGTATCAGGTTCTTCTTGCTGCTGTTAACAATGGCCACAAACTTGGGAGTTAAAGACAAAAGCAATTTATCCGCTCACAGTTCTGGAGGCCAGCAGTCCCAGATGAGTTTCACAGGGCGGCTCCGGGTCCCAGGGCTGCAGGGGAGGGTCTGTGTCCTTACCTTTTCCAGGGTCTAGAGCTGCATCCCTTTGCATTCTTTGGGTTACGGTCCCTCCCTCGTCTTCTAAGCCAGCAGCTTCTGCCATCTCATGGACTTCTCTCTGTCTGTGTCAACTGTCCCTCTATCTTTTATGACACTTGTGACGGCATTTAGGGACCACCGGGATGATCCAGGATAACGTCTCATCTCAAGATTCTTAACCCCATTTACAAAGTCCCTTTTGTCATAGAAGGTAACATCTTTGCAGGTTCAAGGGATTCATTGGCACATCTTTGTGGGGAGGGGCCTTATTCAGGCCACCATGGGCCTTGAGGCAGAGTTATTGTGCCAGGCCAGCTTAGTGGCCACAAACCAGGCCTGATCAGGGTGGCCAGAGTGTTTAAGCCACGAGACATGACGTGCTCGGCAGCATGTAGGCTTGGAGGGGAGCCAAGGGAAATACGAGCATTGCAGACCCTCTGTGGGGCCCTGTTTGCAAGGCCTGCCCAGATATGTTCCCAGGGATGTTTATATTCTTAAAGAGAACTTTAGATTAAAGCAGTGGTCCCCAACCTTTTGGCACCTGGGACCGGTGCTCCTATGAGCATCCAATGCCTGATGACCTGAGGCGGAGCTGAGGCAGTGATGCCAGCGCTGGGGAGCGGCTGCAGATGCAGATGAAGCTTTGCTCGCTCGCCTGCCACTCACCTCCTGCCATGCAGCCTGGCTCCTAACAGGCAAGGATCGGTACCGGTCCACGTCCAGGGAGTGGGGACCCCTGGGTTACAGGACTGAAGGTCAACTCAGAAGAGCAGTGCTAGGGACGAGCCCCCACTTTGAGCCAGCAGTCGGTCGCTCAATCTACTGAAGGAAACAATCAGTGTTCAGGCAGGCAGAGACTCAGAACACTCTAGAAGGGGCCCCAACACCCAACACCCCAAGACCAGATCTCTTTCTTCCCTCCAAGGTGGTGCAGTATACTGCTTCTGGGAAGTGAGGTCACCCACTTCTCTGTCACCCAGAGCGGAGCAGGGTACAATTTACAGAGTGCGAGCAGTGGTTTGGCTGAGCTCACACTCTTCCCCGAGCCCAGCAGTTTTTTCCGCCGCTAAAAGTGTCTTTTTAAAGAACGGGCCGCAAACAGTCACAGGGAACTCACACACTAACAAACACATCATTAAACACGTTCCACTTCCTTCCAGAGCATTTTTTTGTCCAGATGCAGAGACGGTTAAGGCTTTTATTTTCAGACCACCCTCATCCTTGCTCCAGCCCACCCCTCATTTTATTAAATTGCCTTCAGGCAAAAAAAAAAAAATCGTAAAGATCTAAGTTGCTGCTTCTCCTTTTTCTTTTTTCAATTAAATGGCTCTAAATGGGCAATAGCTGGTTCCAGAAAACGACCTAAGACATTTCCTCATTTTCTCCACTCTCCTTACCCTTCTGAGAATCCAGCTGTTTGCTCCTAAGAGACGCCCCCTTCCTCGGTGGCTGGGGGGGTGGGGGAAGGGAGAAGAAGGGGAACCAACACTTTCTGAGAAGCCTCACAGTTGACCAGTTGTCCACCCACCTGCCAGCCTGTACAGAAGCGAAGGGTCTCAAAGGCGTGCGACATCCACAGCATTGCCTGTCGGTGCTTTCAGTGTGGGTGGGCTGATCTGTGTCCCCCAACCCCGCCCCCCAAAAAATTACATTGCTGTCCTAACACCGTACCCGTGAAACGTGACCGTATTTGCAGTCTGTCGAGTTAAAACGAGGTCAGGGCTACTCCGATGACTGACGAAGAGGGAACTTCGCACAGGGGCCACTCAGAGCGAGGACAATGCAGAGACCTGGGGAGGGTGCCCTGCGGCGTGGGCGATGCTCTGTACGCCCAGGAAAACCAAGGTTTGCTGGCGACCACCAGAAACTAGGAAAAGACGAGAAACGGGGCTTCCTCGGAGCCTCCGAGAAAGAACCAACCCTGCCGACACCTGCATCTCGGATTTCCGGCCGCCAGACTGTGAGGCAATACATTTCCGTTGCTTTAAGCCTCCTGGTCTGTGGTGCTTTGTTGCAACAGCCCCGGCAAAGCAATACACTGAGTTAGACAAAAAGCCCCTTTCGGTCGCTTTAACGCAAAAGCTGCTGATCGGCTCTGTGTTCATGCTTCATCTCCCCTGCCCCTCACATCTGAACCTCGCCTAGGCTGCAAATCTGCGGGAGAACCACCGAGGCCCTCTGGGGGTTTGATGGGCTCCAAAGAGGAAAAGTGGGGTGTCTCCTCCCCCGTCATGCCTCTCCCCAAGTTCTCTTAAAGTAGGATGGAGCCAAATGAAACCACACGACACCAACATCATGCGAGATGTCCGCGGGGGGCTCCGTGGACGGATGGGGGGGGCGCCTGCTGGCAGTGGCGTGTGGCTCGCCTCTGCCCTCGGCCCCACGGCCCTACGAGACAAGGGCCCAGGTTCCCACGGGCAGGGGCACCGCGTGAGAGCGGGACCTGAGCTGAGGCCTCCTGGCTCCATAGATCACGCGGCTTCGCCCGCAGCCTGGTGTCACCGGGGCTGGTCCTCTTCCCAGGCTCTACGCGGGGCCGTCCAGCTTGAATTCAGCTCAGCGAACTCCTCAGTCTCCCAGCGAGCAGCAGAATCGCTTGCAGGGCCCGCCGAGGCAGCCATTGCTCCCCCTGCCTCCATCCCCAGCCTGCGATCCGGTGGGTCTGTGTGGGCCCCCGATTCTGCATTGCTAACGGGTTCCCAAGCAAGGATGAGAGGTCGGTGCAGGCTCCAGGGGCTGAGGCCGTCGTTGGTTTGTGCAAACGCGGGCTGGCATCGGGTGTGGCCAGGTCCCGGTGCCCACGTCCTCCCCCGGGATGGGAGGGAAAGCTGAGAAAGAGCGAGCCTCCTTCTTCCTCGCTGTCCCTTCACCCCTGCCCTGTCCTTCCCAGCTGCCCCCACCCATAGCGATCCACATCCTCCGTCGCTCCCCATCCTTCTGTGTTCCGATGGCCGTTTGTCCTTGCCGTTTGCTCTCGGTTAGTGGTTTATTCCCATGGTAAAGTCGTTCAGAGGAGCGGACGTGCCCTCAGAGAGACGTCGGCCCTTCTCCGTTCTTGGCCATTCCCGTGGAACTTTCCGTTTGGAACGATGGTGCTCTGCATCAGGGTTCCGGGCGGAATCGCTCCCACCCAGAATCCGCATGTCGACGTCCTGACCCCCGGCACCTCACGATGTGTCTGTTTCTAGAGAAAGGGCCTTTAAAGGGGTGACGAAGGTAAAATGACGTCGTTGGGATGGGCCCGAATCCAATAGGACTGATGTCCTTGAAAAGAGATTAGGACACAGACAAACACAGAGGGACGACCACGAGAGGCCCCAGGAGGAACCGGCCCTGCCAACACTGTGACCGTGGACTTCCACTCTCCAAACCGTGAGGAAATCAGCTTGGGTTTTTAAGGCACCTGCCTGTCCGTGGCATTGCGTACGGCAGCCTGAGCAGACTAATACACGTTGCTTGCATTTCTGTGTCCCCAGCTGTGGATGACAAATGCCTCCAGGGTGGGGACTGTGTCTTTTCATCCTTGGATTCCAAACACTTACCATGTGCCTGGCACAATTAAAGTGCATAAGAGTGATAATGATAATAAAACAATGGTAACTTTCGTTTATTGAGCACTTGCTATGTGCCAGGCCCTATGCTCTGCATTTTATATGTAATCCTCACAGCTGTGATGTAGGTACTACGAGCGTCTCCATTCTTAAAATGAGGCACCCGTGAGGGCACAGAGAGGTGAGGAAGCTCGCCCACAGATACACGGCTAGTAAGTGGTGCATGTGTTGGGCTGAATACTCACCCCCAAAGATACCCGCATCCTAATCCCTGAAACCTACAAATGTTGATAAAGAGACTCTGGTGATGTGATTAATTTAAGAATTTTGGCGTGAAAGATTGTCCCAGATTTATTCCAAGTGCAGTCACAAGCGTCCTCGTGTATAAGAGGAAGTCGGGGGTTGATTTATCACAGACAGAGGAGCAGAAGGCAGTGTGGTCACTGAAGCCAGATGCTCCATGCTGGCTTTGAGGGCCACAAGGCAGGGAATGCAGGTGCCTCTAGAAGCCGGACGAGGCAAGAAATGGACTCTCCCCTGGAACCTCTGGAGGGAGCCCAGCCTGCCGACGCTTCGATTTCAGCTCAGTGACGTGGATTTCAGACTTCCAGCCTCCAGAACTGTGGCAATAAATTTGTGATGATTTGTTACAGCAGCCACAGGAAACCGATACGGAGGAGAAAGGATTTAAGACCCGCTAGTCCGTCTTCAGAACCTGCACTGTTTTTTGTTTTGTTAAGATTTTTAAAAACGATTTCCTTAAGAGTTTAAGATTTAAGCTTTTTTTTTATGAGGCAAAACTTCATACAATGGCGTGCACGATACACGTTGACAAATTTAAACACCTATGTCGTTCCCACCCCAGTCAAGATACAGAACAGACCCATCTCCCTGTCAGTCGACCCATCGCCTGTCCCGAGGCAGCTGCTGTTCTGATGGCTGCCACTATCGCTTCCTTTTGCCTGTCCCTGAGCTTTGAAAATACAAACATATAGTATATTATATGCATTCATGCTTATTGATTATTACTCAGCCATAGTTTGAATAGACCTCACTGAGGGTCTGGCTCAGGCAGATGAGGGGCATCTGGGGAAAGCCTGTCTCTGCAGCTGTGGTTTTCCAGGGCTTCCGCTCAAAACAATAAACACGATGAAGTGGCATATTCTGGAGGGGCATGTCCTGAACGCCTTCAAAATCATATTTCTTTTATTCTTGCTGAAACCTCTGATCTGCTATTTATGTCTGCTCACCACCAATTACAATGCAGGGGCTCAGAGACCGGTCTCTGGTCCCTGCTGAGGACACGGTGGCCTCTGTTGATGTTCATCAGCAATGACTGTGACAGATGTCCCTTCCATGGTGACAGGTTACAGAGCCCTTCACGAAAGACTGCTTAGGGAAAAACAGCCCAGATACCTTCTCTCCTTCTCTCTCTCTCCCAAAGATACTCTGTGATTATTCTTGGAATTTGGGGTTTAAAAAAGGGAGGTTAGGTTTGTGTTTAGTGAATTTCCTTTCGGAGATATTTTTCGAATCTTGAAAAACAGTCAAAGAATTATATACGCAATTAGAGGTCAGATAGTGATTTCTTTTTAAAAATAAAAGAGGACTATAATTTTTTATTGGTTTTAGTAGTTCCTAACTACGCTCAGTTTGCCCAGCTGCTTTTTACCATGATGGCACCCGCCTTCCTCCCCGTGAAAATCAGGGTTGCTCAAGCATTAGGTCACTCCCTACCTCCAATGTCAGGTTCACAGGAAACGGTTCTCAGCCTCCCCTCACTAGCATGGCTGACGTGTACGCGCGATGTGATAACAAAACCTACTGTTCCGCGCCCCCCGGCCCCCCGTGCAACACGTAAGCCAAAGCACGAACACTGATTTCCACCCACTAATGCGCCCCTCCCTCTTAGAGGCACACTTATCCTAGAACTTGTGTTCAGCCTTTATTTTTTAATAACGTAGTTTTATCGTGTGTATGTATTCCTAAAAACTCTTTAGCTGTTTTTTTCCTTTTGCCAAAGGTTTTCTTGTTGAACGCAATTTTCCGGAATTCATGGTTTTCATTCAGTGTTTGAAGCTGCTACGATGTATGCATATGGTCGCGGACGGTTGCAGTTAATTCTTTCTTACTGCAGAACGATACCCTGCTGCGTGACTGTGCCACCATCGTTTGTCCTCTGTCCAGTTGGCGGGCAGTGGGTTACTTCCAGGTGTCTGCTATTCCTAACAACGCCGATTATAATGGTTGCTCTGCGTGTTTCCTGCAGAAGCTTTGGGAGTTTCTCTTCGGTACGTGCCCGGCGCACCTGTTCAACTTTACGAGATGACGCCAAACACTTCCTCGGGGCTGCGCCCCCTCTGCACGCCCACCGCGCCGTCTCTAACTCACCGGCTGATGAGGAAATTAGGGATCACTCAGTAAACGGAGCTGGAGCTAAATGCTTTCCACGTGGACGAAATCACACTGGGCCCTGACCTCCCACTGTCCACACACCTCCAGGGAGCTCGAAAGCTTAAATTCCAAAGGCAAAGCTAGTGGAAAGTGAGATTAATATACATCTTCACAGGGGCAGGGAAGGTACAAACAAAAGGTATAAACTGTACATTAAAAGAATGACAATTTTGACTCTTTTAAAATTAAGAATGTTTATCATAAAAAGGCCTCATAGAAAGGAAACAGACAAGATAGTACTTTAATATACACAGCAAAAAAAGGATTAGAATTAAGAATATATAAAGAACCCCTACACACCCAGGAACCTCCTAGATGGTTCTCTGTTAACGTCCTGGCTTCCCCACAGCACCAGGGGCCGGCGGTCTTTTGAAAACTTGAACCAGACCATGGCGTTGCCCTGCCACGGCACGCCCCGCCCCCGACAACTTTCCATTGCTCAATCTGAACTGCTGGTGGGGCCTAGAGCCCAAGGCCCTCCCTCGACCTTGCCTGGGCTCCTCTTGGCCTCTGAGGGCACATGGACCTCTTCCCACACCAACTCCTGTCCACCTCGGGTCCTTGGCAATTGTCACAGCCAGTGCCTAGAGGGGTCACTGTCAGCTCTTCCCAAGGCCGGTTCTGGGAAAAGTCTGTCCTGACCACTCTGTCTAAAATACACGTCCACGCTCAACTGTCACAGCACGCGATTGTCTCCTCCATGGCCGCTACTCTCTGCAGTCCACGGGAGGGAGGGAGGGAGGAGGACGGCCCTTCCTGGAGCCACGGGTCAGGTCGGCCTGGAGGAGCAGGGGTTTCAGCAAATGCAGATTTACTCAGGTGTCTGGACAGCACCTTGTAGCATCTGCTGTGACCAGGACTCGGCCCGAAAACAGCCCCAGGTCGTCAAGGTTCTGCACCCACTGTGGTTACGTGTCTCACACACGTATGCACACACACAGCCTTGGCCACACACAAGGTCACGGGTGACCAGCCCTGGGATGCCAGGCGTGCATGTACACACACACACTGGTGCACACACACCCACAGTCCCTGCAGATTAAGCACTTAGCATGTTTTATCCTGTTGGACCCTCGTAACCGCCTCCTTATGAAGCTGGTTATCGTACCCACTTCCCCCACTGCACAGGTGAGTAAACTGAGGCCCTGACGGGTGAAGTCGCTCATCTGAGGCATCTCCCTAGTGGCAGTTGAGCTTCTCATGAAGAGTCGACGTTCTTGTCACTTCCTGGAAACCACAGGCTTCTCATGCCAGCCCTGAGCATGCGGACTCCAAGACCGACTGTGAGTCACCACACGTTTCTGCTTACCTGTCGGGAATTTGGTCTTCACTTCCTGCTTCGAAGGCAGGAGGTAGAGCAGGGGAAGTCACTGTTGCATAAAGCGTATTTCAAGGGCCTTCCCACTCCTTATGCACTTGGGAAATGTAGGTGGGAACAGCCTGCCGTAGCCCATCTGGTGCCTTTGTCCACGTTACGAAAGGCCCTTCCTCTCTCCAGGGAGTCGTGCGTGCTCACTGGGGCCCCTCGGTTGTGCAGGGAGCACAGGGGGCTCATTCCCCGGGAGCCCGCCCTTGGGAGCCTGGTGCAGGGAGCACCCTGTGCAACCCCGCATGGCCAGCAAATCTGTCCGAAGAGAAATGTGATTGCTCCAGATGCCACCGACAGTGCCAGGAGTGCGTCTCCCAGTCTGTCTGTCTGTCATTCTCTCCTCTCTTTCTCTCTCGGTACCTCTGTGTGTCCCTGTCTCTGACAGATTCCATTTAATCTGTTGCCACAAATAGATGCCGTGCTCACGTAGATGGCCTTCGAAACTGTGGACGACTTTAGAGGAAGCGTTTCATTCAAACTGCGGGCCGGAACTCGGCCTGGGATTGGCCAGGGACACCGTTGCCACAGCAACGCGACTCGCAGCTTCCTGCCTGACCCCCTGCACCCGGCATCCCCTTCATTATTATCCTCACTGACACCACAGATTATTAAGGTGCTTTAATAACTCGGCTTGGGCATACGGGCTTAGTCATTGTTCCAGGGACAAAGGCCCGTCACCCCCTCTGCAGCGACCCGTGCGCCTCTCGGTGGGCGGCCCGTGAATCACTTCTAGCCTTTCTTACATAAATTCCTGTGAGGAATTTATGTCCAAATGGTACTCGGTGAGATGTTTCGGATTCTAAGGAAACAGCTACAGCAGCCTCTCTTGCCTCTCACGAGGTACAAGGTCCCCTTTGTCTTTCTGAGGCACATTCGTTGTAGATAAATACTGATGATGTCTTCGAGAAGAACATCTGTGTGTGTTAGACCCGAGTAGGGAGACCAGCCTGTGGTTCTTCCACACCTTCCTGGACCTTACCTGGACGGGAGAGCAGAAGGGAGGGGAGGGGAGGCCCGCGAGGGATGACTGGGACCCAAATCCAGCAGGCGGGGGCCCCTAACCTGGACCTGGGAACTCAAACGGTAAAAAAAAAAAAAAAAACCGTGTTTTTGTTCCGCTAGCCTCTAACTGAAATACATCATTTCCTTCCAGTGTGCACAGAGGCAGCAACCTCCGTACCTATGATAACAGTTCTCCTGACCTTGACCGGAAAAGTGCAGGCGACCCCACACCACGGTGCATTCGGCGCAGACATCCGCACACATCACTCATGCCCATCGCCACTTCGAAAGGACCGTCCGTGTTAGTCCCGCCCACGGGTCCTGTTATTGATGAGACGGGCTGGGATTTGACCTGGACTTTCTAATGGAGAAAAATATATTTAAAAAAATAAAAAGCCAAGGCATGGAAGAGAACGTGACGCTCGCTGCAGAATGCAGAAGCCATGATGTTTGGTCATTAAAACCTATCCCTGTTCCAGTGAATTCTACCAAAACAAAGACACTGAAGTATACTCTCTACGTAGTTAATGACACTCCCCAACGTAAACTGAGCACACCGGAGCCCCAGAACCAGTGCTCAGGGTTCTCCTTTATGTGATCATTTGTTTGTTTTAACACGTACGTACTGACGCAGCATTTGCCACATGCCGGGCAGTATTCTAGGCGCTTCAAAAGCATTAGCTTATCTCTCAGTCGCAACAGCCTGGGTAGGAGGTGCGGTTAGAGTCCCCGATTTTCAGATGAAGAACTGAGGCCCGGGCAGTTTCAAAGCTCATACCAAGTTCCTGGAGCCAGGCCGTGCACCCACACCTCTGCCCCACAGTCCCCGAGCCTCCCCCGGCCCCCGCAGGTGCTCGGGGCTTCCTCTCAGGCCGACCCTAGTTTCCACACAGCTACTAGCAGTGGGGCGCACGTTCTCATCATCACGCCCCGCCTCCTGAGCCACTGATCCGGGGAGGAAACGGGCATCAAGGAGTTAAAGGCGTTCAGTAAGACCACGCCTTTGGCATCGGCAACACATCCCCTGACAGGACAGGAACCGCTGGAGTCTAAAAGGACACTCCCAGCTCCCTGACTTTGCTCGCTTATTTTTCGTCCTTCAAAAGTCAGCTGTTGTGCAGATACCAAGCGAGCATCAGATAAGAGAGAGCGAGGCGGCACGGACTCGGCCATCTCCACTGGCGGAGCCGCCTAATCGCCACCTGCGCCCGCAAGCCCGTCATTACGAGCAAGGCTGCGACTCAGCGTTTACACAGCGCCTGGTCTGGGTCCTAGGAGTCACGCGGTGACCAGCGGGGCCGCCCACACAGCCCCATGGAGCTTGGTCTGAGATATGGCTTCGTCTCGATGAGAACACAGGACCTCGGAGGCTCAGCGTCTGGCCCCAGCATCAATGTGACCGTCAATGGCGAGATCTGAATTCAACTCACTCTAGCTACACACCGTTCTCTCAAGCAATGGCTGTGGTGCTGCTTTTTTTTTAATCAACATTCTTTATATATAAATTATACGCAGGAAAATGCATCCATTTTGTGCAGTTCAGTGAGCTTTGAGAAAGGTAAACACTCACATAATCTGCACAATAAATATGGCTGTCTGACACTGTGCAGTTTGACTTCCCTCCTCTAGAACTTGATATAAACGGAATCAGATATAAACTTCATATAAACAGAAGCTAGATGCAGAGTTCACTGTGCATTTACAATTTGCTACGTTCCGGAGAGGCTGGGAGGATCTTTACGACGACGCCATTTGAAGGTACACCTGTGTCACTGGCTCCAGTGGAGGAGTCTGGAGAGACGAGACATGATGAAGCAGGCACTCAGGCTCCATGCGCCGAGAACACGGCAAAGCCTTCTGCACACAGCTCCCCAGGCCGACGTCCACCTGTCCGCCTCAGTCTGGCTGCTATGGGACGTCTGCTCCATTCCGTCTTTGCAGATGACGGAGCGTGTCCCCTCGAGTCCCCAGACCCTGGCTCCATCGCCTCCTTCGCAGTTCAAACCCCTCTGGGGCCCTTCCAACTTCCCGACACTCCCCACCTTGGACTTCTAGCCTCCGACTTCCAGCTCTCCCCTTTAATTAGTCATTTCCATCACCGGCTCCCGGGGACTTCGCTCACTGAATTCCTCGCTTTCCCTCGTCTCACACGTGGAATGAGGCATTTCAGTGATGATAAGACGCTGCCCTTGGCCTTGACGTAAGCCACACTCTCTCTTCCTCAGTGGGCCTCACTGAGGTCTCCCCGAGGCACGTTTTCCCTAGAGAAGCAAAAGCTTCTGCTTCCTCTGACTCCTCTGTCATTGGGCAAGAATGAAAAATGAGGGGCGGCACGTGGGGGCTGCTCTGGGAGGGAAGAACATGGGATTTCGAGCACGGGCAGCCCCTCCCACTCCCAGAGCCTCGGCTTCCCGCGTCGCCAGGCCTGGCACGAAGCATGAGTGGCCAGCCCTTGCTCGCTGTTGCGTGTACACACCTTGCTGTGTGTGCAGCGTATGGATGAGAGTCAGTGTGGAAAAACCAGCTCAAAGTCAAGCCCCAGCCAAGCCCGCCTCAGGGTTCACTCTACAGAAGCCTCGCACTCTGATACATAAAACTATGTCTTCTGTGTCAGAATTGTGGTTGGCAGAATGGTCCCCAAAGGTGTCCACGCCTAATCCCTGGGACCTGTGAATGTGTCATGTCACAGGCAAGAGACTTCACAGATGCAGTTAAGGTTATGGGCTATAAGACAGAAAAATTATCCTGGATTACCTGGATGGGCCCCATCTTGTCACGTGATCCCTTGAAAGCAGAGAACTTTCTCAGGCTGGACTCAGAGGGGAGATGGAGCAGGCGGAAAGTCAGAAAGATCCCAGGAATGAGGGGGAGTCCCTCACCTCAGGGGACAGTTGGCACTGTCTGGAGTCATTTTCAATTGTCGCTCATGACTGGGGATGCTACTGGCATCTGGCAGGTAGAGGCCAAGGGTGCAGCTAAGCATCCTACGATGCACAGGACAGCCCCCCAAACAAAGAATCATCCGGCCCTACTGTCAATAGTGCTGAAGGTAAGAAATCTGTCTTAACCTATGAACTCCACGAGGTCAGCAATGCCCTGCTCCCCACTGCGCCCCAGCACCTGGAACCCAAACCGGCCTGGAGGAGGTGCTCCATGGGTGAGTTCGGCTGTAGGACTCGGGAAGTGCTTGCCCACCCATAACTGGCTGGCCGCTAGTCATTTCTCATTAGCTCTTCCTTGCCCAAAGTCAGAAAGCCAGGAATCACGTTCGACTTTCCCTTCCCCGTGTCTCCCCGGGGGCCTTCGGGACGTCTCATCGCTGCTCACTGGCTCTCACCTCCCTCCGCCCACCTCCACCCTCCCACCCCGGGGTCTAAGGAAGGTCAGTGAGATCCCATGGTTTCTGCTGCAGGAAGGGCAGCAAAAGATCCAAGGCAGGCCCTTCCTCGGCCTTCCTAAGATGACCACTTGCCGCCTTTCCTTCCTGGCTTACCTGAATGCAAGGATTCAGTGATGGAAGGGATCAGATGTTGGTCCTTCTCTGAGCGGGGCACCCGCGGTAACCACTTACTCCCTCGGGTTCTGGGAGACCGAGGTCAGCGAGGCCTGACTGACACAAGCCGCTCTCACAAAGTAAGTGAATGGAACAGCCTGAGTCCTTGTAAACAGAGCCAGACTCGCCGGCTGCCTGCGGAGCCGAAAACCGCGGGAAGACAGAAGAGACTTAGCCAAAGGTGCTCAAATAAGAAAGGTTTTCTCCCAGAACCTGGTGTTCCGGGAGAATCTTCCTGATCAGTCATTAACTGGTACATTATCAGTGCCATGTGCCAAGGGTTAAGTGGGTAATTCCCATTCATTCTAGAGAGCAAGGCAATGCGTGTCCCCAGCCGGGCAGGGGCCCTGTGCCTGGGTGACCTCGGCAGCCGGCCGTCCGGCGGCTCCGCAGAAACAGCGCCCAGACCATCTTTGCTCAGCAGCGAGCTCCTAACCCTGGCGTTTCCCCCGGCACGGAGGGACGTCCTGTCGCTTGGGCTAATTCTCGTCTCCCACTCGCTGGACACCCAGTTTTTGAGAAGGGATTCTTCCTCTTCTCGTCTGAGTCTCATTCTTCCGCTCAGGAACTTCGTGGCTGCAGCCTCTTGGCGCGTCAAGAACACTGCAGCTAATTTTAGCATCCCTAATTGGCTCTGCTAAAGAAACTTGTCTTAAAGGACTATGATTCAGCTCTTAATCATAGCATTTTATTATACCCTCATTACCAAAAAACCTTTATTCTCCTCTAAAAAAGAAATAAATAAGTGATCTTACAGTTTGACCATTCCACGTCGAAACTTTCTCTATTTCTATATTACACATTTGTCTTATGGCCCAGAAAACTGTGAGTGGTTTGTGGAGAGAGAGACGCACCCTGGAATCAGAAGTCTCCTGTCCGAGTCCCAGTTTGTTCTTGTACCTATTGACTCGTCTGTAGAAGAGTCCCCGGGTGCAGGGAGGGGGTGACATCTCAGAAGGAGAAGGATGGGGAGCCGAGATGAAGGAGAGGCGATGCGTGGGCACACGGAGCTCTCCTGCAAGATGAGACCACGAGGAAGAGGCAGCAGCAGGCCTGCAGAGCCCCGGCAGGACAGGCGAGGGACGGCATGTGGCCCTGTCCTCAGGGCTCAGGGAGGGGCCAGAGAGCAGTGGGAATCGGAGCGCGCCCCAGGCCTCCCTTCTCGGCTTCTCCCGGGCGTGTCAGAGACGGAGACACGGAGGGGACAAATGTGGCAGTGTTGGTCCCGGAGTGCTCTGCCTCCTCGGGCCAGGCTTAGCCGTCCCCTGGAAGGACAGCAGGACGGAGACGCACCTGCCACCGGCCCAGCCTCCAGGGTTGACGCTGGACCCCGTCACTAAGGGCTTGACCCCCAGGAAGAGAAGGGGGTGTGGCAGGACCCTCCAGCGCTCCCCACCCCTGCGTCTCTTCCTGAGCCTCTCGCTCGGGTTGTCACTTACACATACAGGCCGCACCCCCCACGGGCCAGGGCTCTGCCCACTGTTCTGCTTTCCCTCTTTATTGAAGGATCTGGACAGGAACGCACCCGAGCAGCATCTCGGGGTGCTCTCAGGCAGCGCCCTGGACAGGAGAGGCGCCCCGTATGTCAGCGGTGTTCTCCAATGACGCGGGAGCTTTTCCTTCCCGGGTGGCCACCGACTGTTGGGCGCCAGTGGGAACACGTGAACGGCAGAGGACCCTGGCCCGGGCAAGGCCGCCCTCCTTCTGAGATGGGGCATCCCGGGCAGCTTGCAGGCGAGCCACCACGTGCTACTCACGCAGCCCTTCATCGTAGCCCCCCAAAAGGGTTAAACGTTAAGAACCTACAAGTCGAAGAGTGGATTTACATATTCTACCGGTTAGAACCAGAAACATCAAATAGCAGTGCTTTAAACAGCGTGAAGGGGGCTTCCTTCTCCTGCAAAGTCTGGCAGAAGTGACCCTCCCGACCCTCCAGTTGGCCAGCCCTGCGATTAGGTCCCGTCTCATGGCCAGGACGGTGCCCCAGCCCCCACACCTGTGGTCCACACAGCAGGAAGACTCCAGGCTTTAAGGCAGGACTCCGTCGCTGTCCTCTCATTGGCCACGATGGGTCACATGTCTTCACCTCGGTGCAAGAAAGACAGGAAAATGTAGTCTTTCTTCTAGGCAGCCATATGCCCAACTAAAAATTCTATTCTTTGAAAGATTTGGAAAACAGAGCAGAATCAGACAAGTGGTGATTCTGTCCCAGAGAACAAAAACCCCTCCAATTATCGTTTCTGTGAGCGTTTCTCACGTGAGTCCAGGTGATGCAGCAGGAAGGTGAGATCCAGCACAGGCGCTGGTCCAGATGGGGGTAGATGCTGCTGCCATACCCAGACACCCCTCTTTCCCAGGGGCCAGTGCGTCTCCCCAAACCTCGGGTGAGGCTGACACAACGGGCAGCCATGTGCTCTCAGCAGGCACTCACCGGACACCTCCAGCTGGGCTCATGCAAAGGGGTCTTTCTCCTGCGGTCCCCACAAACACAGACTCTGTGGGACTTCATCACCAGCCCCCCGAACAAGCTCCCTGCTAGCCCTACCCGCTTTCAGAGTTTCCCACCTACTCACAGGCCTATGCATCTTTGCTGTGGGGACCGGCCCTGTGCAGTGCAGGATATTTAGCAGGGTCCTGCCTTCTACTTACTACATGACAGTAGCATTCACCCCCAGCGTGTATGTCACTTCTAACTGGTGACCAAAATGCTTTTAGACATCACCAAATGCCTGAAAAGCAAATCTCTCTCTCTCTCTCACACACACACACACACACACACACACACACACACATACACCACTCCACTGAGACCACCACCCTGAACCCAATACCAACTACTTCTACGCCCACAGCTGAAGCACTCACATTTATCAGCCCAGAAACAGCGGCTGGGTGGGACCTTCTCCATCTGCGGGCCGGGAGGCGTTTGCTGAGGAATGGCAGAGGACTGCACATGAAGAGCTGGGGGTTGGGAAGAGACAGGCAGGATGAG
>NW_024355205.1:35564121-35617979 GCF_902729225.1 Pteropus medius
CCTTCCTTCCTTCCTTCCTTCCTTCTTTTCTTTCTTTCTTCTTTATTTACTTATTTATTTTTGCTTAAGCCAGTATGAACCCAATTTCTGTCACTTGCACCCAAAAGAGTACTGATCATTTCAGTGAGAGTCTCGGTCATGTTAGTCAACTCCATGAAGTCCTAGTGTCTCCAGACCTAAATGGTCTTGATATTATTTAATTCCCATTAACCAAATGAGACGGTCTCTAATCCAGGATTGACATTGCCTCATCATTAAAGTGAAGAAGAGAACCAAATGTAGACCTTATTTCTAACTGGACTCAAGATACATTTCAGCTTCTGGAGAGAAAAAAAAAAAAAGTCTCGTTGAGGCGAGTGTGGCCACCAGGGCTGGGCAGCGACCTTGTGTGAGCATTGGTGCCCCGTGCTTGCCCGGAGCCTCAAGGCAGCCTCGTGCACACCACTGGTCCGTCACAGAACATATCGCCTATTTCCTTTTATTTGCTTCAGAGAAAGCATCTAGAAAGCATCTAAAACTCTCGATGACTTTCGTGTTTTCAACTCTTTCTCAAGACTGGGTGCGAGGCCTGGACTAGCATACGGGCAGTATGAGTACAGCATTTATCGATTGAAAGACCGTAGGTAACAGTATGTGAGTTTGTTCTCTGATTTTATCAACGGATTAGCCACGATTAGTCATTAAAAACCTTCCAAGCAGAAGACGTCGTCCTTCGTTTCACGCACCATAGAATTATTTTTAAGCTGCGGAATAATACTATTATATTTATTACGAAAGTTTGCTGAATAAGGAACAATTCAAGTCATGGCAAAGAAAATCCAAAAAGCACCAATGATCAAAAGCTTAGAGACACTGAAAAGGAAACCTTTTCATTCGTAATCCAAATAGCACCAGCAGCTTTTAAGCAGCCAGTTGCATCCCAGAGACGTAGCATGACTCAGGAGACTGTTGTCCTCACCGTCTCAGAAACACTGCTTTTCACCTTCGGTTTTCTGTGCTCCAGCACGGTCTCCGGGGTATCGCTCCAGTGTTTCGGCTCTTTCTGTTTATGTTAAAGATATTTTGTCACAGCACAGCTATCATTTCTGATTTTGGTAACAACAGGAATGGTTCCGTCCAAATAAAAGCCTTCGTTAATGAGAAACGTCATTAGAAGGAAGAAAAAATCTTCTAAGCAAGGCAAGTTTCCATATGTTTACCATCAAAGTAACCTAGACTCCACCTCGGAGTGTATAAATATACAGACCATTCACTATATGTATATTGGCATTGAGTTTTGGGGTTTTTGTGTGTGTTTTTTTTTAAAAGAAACTTTTGTAAACATATCCATTAAAACTTAATTGCTGCTTTTATCATTTACTCGAATAACATCTGAAAGGACTGGAACACATCCATCACAGAAGCAGTCATCTTGTTATGGCTCGGGGGTGAGGGTGACGTATTGCACAGCGTGTCCTGCCCGCCGGGTGACGGGCCCATGAGAGCACAGAGCTGGGGAGTGTTATCTACACGTGGCTGTAAAGGATCCTTTAAAGACTATCCAGAAACATCAACTCATGAAATATCTCTATGTGTAAGTCTGTGGGCATCTATTTTCTAATTTCCTGGGTCATGTTTGTTTAAGAAAGACTCAACTAAGGATCTTTAGATCCAAAAGTTGGTGTTTAATTCGGAATGTGAGGGGAAATGGGAAATTCCGATCAGAATTGAAACTTAGGCCCAAGGGTGACTCCTAGAAATCCTCTTAAGACTCAGAACCTCGGATGTCAGACCGAAGGCCAGCAGACTTTGGGGTCTCTGCTGGGCTCTGTGTCTACTGCCCCCTTCAGCTTAATTTTACGAGTTTGGTTATTTCTCTCTCTCTCTCTCTCTCTCTCTCTCTCTCGCTCGCTCGCTCGCTCGCTCTCTCTCTCTTTTTACCACGAATGAGGACAAGGCAGTTCAGGGAGCATCGCCTGGGAGTGGAGTCGGGTGACCGACCTCCAGACCTCGGAGCTGTCCTCCCAGCATCTCGCCAACCACCCGAAGATCCTGTGCCAAGATTCTGACTCAGATTCGGGGTGGAGGGTGGGGCTGAAATTCTGCATCTCCAACAAGACCCCAGGCAACACGGATGGTGCTGGTGCTCAGTCCACTCTTGGAAGAGAAAAATCCCATCTGCCCAGTGAAGAGTTGATCCCAGCCACCGCATCCTCAGACCACCTCTTGGGACGAAAGCTGCAGGACACCTAGGAACCCCTGTAGCCACAGTGTCTCCAAAGACACCAAACCGGGGACACTTGCCCTTTTCATCTGCCAAAAAGGACAGAGAGCGTGCTGTTCCAGAAGACCCGGAGGCTCAGCATTCTCCCTGCAGCCCGAAGAAATCCAGGTGACGCTGAAAAATGACACATGGCCAGTTCCCACAGAAATTGTGGCATTGTTGGTCTGGAAAGAACACCAGAGAGATGAGCTCACTTTTCATCGCTTAAATAAATATATCGTTATCGGGCTTTTCTTCTCATGAAATCTTACATGGATTCCCACGGCATAAAATCCTCAAAGCAGAGCTGTCATCCTGGAGGGGGACAGAGGCCAGGCCAGGCAAAACCCCATCCCACCCGTGAGGGCAGCTGGGCCTCTCTGCAGGATTCTTCAGGTTCCGGAGGAAAGTTGGAAATGCTTAGATTTAGCGCAATGCACGATTTTATTTCCCTTCTTTTTTAACCCTGGAGTAGAGTCACACAACATAAAAAATTCACCATTTTAAAGTGAACGACGCAGTGACATTCAGGATATTCACGATGTAGTGTGACCACACCCTTATCTAATTCCGCACCGCCTTCGTCCCCCCAGAAGGAAGCCACACACCCGTTAAGCAGCCACTCCCCATCCTTCCCCGCACTGCGGGCCTGGCAAGCGCCAATTTCCTTTCTGTTCCCATGCACTAACCTATTTTAGATATTTCAGATCAATGGAATATACAGAGTGTGGTCGTCTGTGTCTGTCTTCTCTCATTTTGCATAATGCTTTCGAGGCTCATTTACCTGGTGGCATGGATCGGAATTTCGTTTATTTTTATAGCTAAATAATATTCCATCATGTGGTATACCCTATGTTGTTTATTCATCTGCCCATCGATGGACAATTGGGGCTGCTTCCACCTTTTAACTGTTGTGAATATTGCCGTCGTGAATATTCGTGTGTAAGTATTTGAGTCCGTTTTCAAATCTTTGGATCATATACCTCAATGCACGGTTTTGATGATAAACCAGGCCAAAGAAGATGGGGTGAGTGGCCCAGGCTTGCTCAGCTAGCTCGGGGCGGAGCTGGGGCCAGACACCAGGTCACCGAGGGTCTGGTCCAGCCGCTCACTAGTTTTCCCCGTACTGGTTCCCTGGATGAGAAAGCGCCCCCTACACACACCCAACATCCTTTGAAATCTTTCCACCTTCACATGCCAGCGCTCCACCCACCTGCCCCGTGAGCTGTCCCTGAGCAAGCTACAGGCCCTCCCATTCAACCTCTAATTTCCATTTCTATAATAACCTCACTCTGATCCCACGGAGCACACGATGCGGTCCCGTGTGGCAAGTCGTTTCAAGGAATCTTCCTGACTGGCGTCGAATGCAAGGTCTTAGAGGCCAGGAGCTTAAATCTTTGTGACGGATCGATCCTGGGGTGAAAGCCTATGGAGCCAGCTGGGTGATGTCCAGTCTGCGGGTGTCCACT
The DNA here is from genome assembly GCF_902729225.1 of Pteropus medius. Classification (NCBI taxonomy): domain Eukaryota; kingdom Metazoa; phylum Chordata; class Mammalia; order Chiroptera; family Pteropodidae; genus Pteropus; species Pteropus medius. The sequence continues at coordinate 35,567,833 of NW_024355205.1, forward strand.
CTGGGTCGACACAGCTGGCGGGGGGTATGGTGACTGTGCATCTTGTCATTCAGCAGCACAGCAGGGCAGCCACTCTGGTCTGTGTAATTCTCCGAACAGTGCATTACATCACCTGCTGGGGATGCCACCACTTTTGGCCGTTAACTACGTGGACAGAGGCCCAGCTGGAGTGCTGCCCAGAAGGGCAGTGGGTGACCCTCCTCCCAACTTCCACCAGAGAATGACCAGCAGAGGCCACACTGACAAGGACCGATGATCTTATAGGCTAGTGGACCTGGATCTCTATTTTCCCAGCTGTGGCACTTGGTCCTTTATAGGATTTGTCATGACAAAAGCGCTTCAGGGTCTTTCGAAAAATACCACTCAAAAGCACAATTTTTAAAAAATCCATCCTAGAGATTTTTATTCCCCGTTTAGGCCTTTATTAGGGCAATCGAAGGAGCAGCTAATCCAAGAAAGGCTGAAAGAGTTCAATTTTTAAAAATCGAAAAACGTAGAAAACCTAATGCCCCCGCTTATTTTTTCACTTTCTCACATTTTTAGGCTTAGAAAAAGCATATGTTTCAGTCTCAAAACTTCTGGAAAAATAATGTTCCTCCGTCTTCTATGTAAAGGAGACAAATCGGTCACGAGAAGCCAATCCCTTGCTCAGCAGCATGAATAAAGAGAATTTTTCATTCTTCTGGCCACAAAGATATATGACGGCTCAAAATACACATACTAAAACATTAATAGATTAAAAACCTATGTTCCCAAGGGAAGGTAGAAGGACACAGAGCAGGAAACCCAGATGTGCCCTGACTGGTGGGTGCTCGTATCATCCTGGTGCTGACGCGTGGTTAGCGATTTAATATTTCCAGGAGCCTCGCAAGGAAGGCACCGTAACCTCTGTTTAAAGGTGAGGAGACCAAGCCTTTGGGGACAGTCAGTGACCACGGCCAGCCTCACACAGTCACGGTCACCGGATCGGGCTAGAGATCCCCAAGCCCTGACTCTCCATCGCCCTCGAAAGGACTTCACGGAAACGAACGCCCCGGCAGGATGATCTGCACGGTAACCAGCAGTGGTACCGTGTCGCCGTCCCTGTGTTTGCCATCCTCATGTGCTTCACGTCAGCCGGGACCTGGCGAGGCCCCGCGACCTCTTCACCTGCCCAGCGAGCCCTGTCACGGAAACGACCAGGTGCCCGGAGGCGTTGTGTACACAGACTCCAACAAGCAGACACCTGTGTGTATCCGATTTCCTACCAGCGCCAGCTCACCGGCTGGGCATGAAAGGGAAGAAAACTACCACTCATTAGAAAACAGCCATTGTTGATCCTCACGCTGAAAAAAAAACACCCTTTGCAGAAACAAAAGGAGGTATGGAGAGGTGGAGAGGGCGACAGGCGGAAGCAGATAGTCCTGGGTGCGGGGCCTGCTTCTCCGCCTGTGTAGACCATCACCACTCCTCAGCCTCAGGATTCCCCTCTGGGAAGAGGGGGGTCCCAATAAAGCCACCCTCGTATAAAAATAACGCATTTGTTCACGGTAGTCAAAAGGTCTAAGCAAGTCAAGTGCTCATCGATAGATGAACGGATACACAAAACATGGTCTTCACGTGCAGTGGAATAATATTCAGCCTTGAAACCGAAGGACGGCCTGACAACACGCTACGACACGGAGGAAACCTGAGGACATTATGCTGAGGGAAATAACCAGACGCAAAGGACAAACACCGTGTGACTCAACTACTGTGAGGCGCCTAGAAGATCCGAAACCATAGAAACAAAAAGTAGAGGGGTGGTTCCCAGGGGCCGAGGGGACGGGGAGAGCGGTAGTTAGTGTTTAATGGGCGCGGAGTTTTAGATTTGAAGATGAAAAGAATTCTAGGGATGGACCGTGGTGCCGGTTGAATGTACTGACCTGTGCACTTAAAAGTGGTCAAGCCGGTAACATTTCATGTGCATTTTGCCACAATTTTAAAATAATAATAATAAATAATAATAATGTGTTTGCCCTAATTCTACCTTTTTTATTGCGCAGGAAAGAGGAAAGCCACTCTGCGTCGTGAACCCAAATTCAGAGTCTGCTGTTCTCAGTCTTGGCTGCAAGTGAGACTCCACCAAGGATTAAAACTATCAACATGTCATGTCAAAAATAAGGATTATAAACGAATGTTGATTCCAGTCGTATTGTCTTATCATATTGTCTTTCCAAAGGGCTGCCAGTTAAAACGGGAAGCATTGTGTTTACAAATCTGTTTTTGAAAGGTTTGCCAAAATTTTGGTAGTATCTTTAAAAAAGATGTTTGTCTTCAGCAAAAAAAAATCAAATACCAACGCCCACCTCCACAATTCAAATTAGGATCTCTTGGGATTGGGCCTGGGTGGCAGATTTTCCTAGAAGTTCTATTGTGTGCGTGGGCTGAGCATTACCAGAATAAATGAGAGCTTAGCTCAGTCAGCAAGTTTCTCCCTAATGCTTGTTCACCATCCCACTGTAAGACAGCAAGACACACCAGGGAGCGTGGGCATCTGTGTGCATTGAATTAAATGTTTTGTGTAATTCAACTAAAGAAACATGGCTTGCCTAAGACAGGGCTGGCCTCACAGGTGAGAACAACCTGGGCGGTGGCACAGGGCCCTGCCCCCGGAAGGGACAAGTCTTGGTTGAATGCGGCCACCATCTTGAAATTCTCAATAATTTTTAAACACGAAGCCCTCATCGCTCTGTTGCTCTGGGTTTTGAAAATTGTGTATCCAGTTCTGCAAAGCCAGAGCCTGTTCTAAGCACTGCGAAGACAGAGCTGAAAGGTGGGGTTTCCTGCCTTGGGGAGGCCACAGCCTGCGGAATGCCAAGGACAAGGCAAGGGACTTCCCGGTCCACCACCACCCACTGACCATGCAGCCCAGGAAGCTGGGCACGGAGCTGCTTGCAGAGAAAGGGAGGAACAAGCTCATGACTAATAATAAATAGCAAATACAGGAACAATGGCAGAGAACATGAGCAAACACTGGGCTATAGAACGAGGAAAAGCAGCAGACAGAGTGGGCACCTCAGAGTTCTGAGCGCCAGGCGCGGCCCTGTGTCAACTCAGCCTCCTGGCATTCATTAGACATCCACCACCTAAAGCACGTGTCCCCCCCATTCCTACAGCTTCCGGGCTGAATAAAGTGTGGTGAGAAAGGACAGCCAGCCACAGCTGCCACTCACTAAGGCTTCCTTCAGGCCGGGCACCGTGCTCAAATTACGCGTTCTCATCACGGTTCCGTGAGCTGGCCATTGAATGGCCCATTTTACAGATGAGGAGATGGAGGATCAGAGGCGCGAAGCTCTCCCGAGGTTCATAGCCAGTCAGCAGGGGGTCGAATTGGAGCTGGGCTCGCTGGCCTTGATCTCTGTGACACCGTCAGACAACTGCCGTCTGGCCCCCGCAGCCCGTTTCATAAGGAAGCGTGCGACCCAGGGCAAACTGAGCCGGCTCCATACGCGCTCTAGGAGGTCGGGGAACCCACAGATAAAGCTCGACCCTTCCCCATTCCAGAAGTCCCCAGGCTGAGCGAACGGTCCTCCTCAGGTGAGAAGTGAGGAGAAAAAGAACTGTGTGGAGAACCCGGTGAGAGCATGTCGTGGGCAGGGTGGCCGAGAGCTGAGGCAGCTTGCTAACAGTCAGGTGGCCGGCTTGTCAGAGGCACCTTTTCCCAAGATGAGTGTGGACAGCTGCGCTCGGATCATGACCCTGGGCAGGGCTGTTGCTATTCAGCCTCGCAGAGATAATGCTGCTTTTTTCAGGAAGAAATTGGGGGGCAGGGTCAAATGAAAACGTGTAATCTCAGGTAACAGGTAATAAACGTTCTGTTCTGGAACTTCTAAATGAAGTTTCTGCACCTGGTCGCTGGGTGCCCGTGGTGCTGGCACCCAGCCTGCGGATGGCTTTGTGCACCAGCTGTCCCTGGTTTCCCCCGATAAAATACCACTTTCCGCTCTGTCCGCAGCTTCTTCCTCTTTCTTGGTGGAAATCTACTGCCTTCTTAAAATAGTGAATGGAAAATTACATGGTCAGTGCCGCATTCAGGGCTAGAAAGCACACAGCCCACGGTGATTTCAGATGATCTAGACTTTCATCATTTAAGAAAAAGTCTGTGGGCGAGGATGGGGGAAGGACCGTGAGGCCCTAAAGCAGATGACTCATCTCGGAGAAAAATGACAAAGCCGTTTCTGAGCAGATGGGTTGACACTGAGCAAATGCTTCTCTTAATTCATGCATGCGGGCGTGCATTCATTCATTCAGCAAATATCACTGAGCGCTCCGTGAGCACTGGGCTCCGTTGTGGGTGCAGTTGGGAGCAGCAGCTCCTATAACAAAACCAAAAAGTCCCTCTTCCGTTAGAGCTTCCACCCAGTGGGGGACAGAGGGGAAGCGTTAGGAAACCATACCGTGTGAGGATGAGTTATGGAGAAAAAAGGGGTAGAGGCTGCTGCAGTTTCAAAAGGGGGGCAGCCTCCAGGGAAGGGGGGCAGCCTCCAGGGAGAGGTGGCATTAGAGCAAAGGGCCGAAAAGGTGCAGAGGGAGCCATGAGGTCATCTGGGGGTCAGTGGTCCCTCCGGGCAGAGGGAGCAGCATGGCGGGAGCGGGGCGGGAGGCGAGGCAGGTCCACGGCGGGCCTGGGCGCCACCACGAGCACTTCAGCCTCACGGCGAGTGACAGGGGAGCCGCCGCCTTGTGCAAAGGAAACGGGCGATTGGGATTTGCTTTTCGCCAGGCTCACTCCAAGGAGCAGGGAGCTGGGAGACTGGGGGAAATGTCTCAGGGATGGGGTGCGGGATGGTGGAGCGGGGGGAACGGAAGTGGGGAGCAGAGTCTAGTTTAGCAGAAACCTCAGAGATTCCTTCAGACCGTGCGTGCCTCTAGCCTCCCCGGGGGCTGACGTTCCAACCCCAGGTCGTCTCCCGTGGACGGCCCACGGTGGCGGAGATCTGTCTGTGACCAGCGCTGACAGGCACCCAGAGCTGTGGCAGCATCGTTCCGACAGCCGCAGGATTAGGTCACAGTCCCTGTTTACTAACAGGAAGGAACACTTGGATGGAGGATGCAAATGTCTGGAAATTGCAGAAATGGTATCATGTAGCGGGTCACATGTTGGCGTCTTCCTTGTGGGGCTGCCCTGCGTGCACACACCCGTCCTGAGCCGCTGACCAAGCAAGAGGGTCGCTGCCAGGAGGAAGAACAAAGTAGCGAACCACGCACACGCCCTGTAACCTGATTCTTGTTTGCTCTACAGACGGCGTTGTTAATTGGATCGTGATGAGTAGGTGACACGCGTCGAGGACTTCAGGGGTTGATTGCACAGGTCTTATCAGAGTAGAAGAGAAAGCGAAACACTTCGCATGGGGGAAAGTTCTCCTTCTTCATCCCCAAACTTCAAGGCACGCGAATATTTCTTTTAAACAAGCAGCGTATCGATCTTATTGACATGAAGAAGCAATTACACCGAAACCTCCAATGCATGTCGTTCCAAAGCAGACATCCCAGCAGGAACAGCTTCGCTGCCCTGGGTGATGATTAAGCTGGGGTCCGCACCTCTACGCTGAACGGCCTTCGAATTAACAGAGCGTAAACCCACGTCTCGTTTCTGCAGAGGCATTGACGGTCTTTAGGATGATTCACGTTAAAATGAGTGTGGGACGCTTCCCCAGGACCACCCCGCGGGCTTTGAGGGGTGGGGGTGGTCAGCCAAAGCTGCCCCAGGCGAGGCAGCTGGGATGGGTCAGCTGACACGTCCTCCAAAAGATGCGTCCGCATCCTGCTCCGCAGACCCTGTGAATGGGACCTCCCTTGGGAAGAGGGTCTTTGCAGATGTGACGAAGTTCGTGATTGCAAGGTGAGATCACCCTAGATTTAAGTTGGGCCCTACATCCAGCAAGCGTCCTCACGAGACACGGGAGAGAAGACACAACAGAGGTGGTCACATGAAGACGGAACGATGCAGCCGCACGCCAAGGAACCCCCGGAGCCACCTGCGATGGAAGAGGCGAGCAAGCACCTCCCTAGAGCTTTCAGGGCGCACGGTTCTGCCGACACTTTGATCTCCCCGACTTCTGGGACACAGCCTCCAAACACACAGCCCCCCCAGCACCTTGATTTGAGACTTGTGAGTCCCCAGGCAGAGAACCAACAGAGCTGCGCGTGCTACGTCTCAGCCGCGACCCACAGAACTGTGAGATGGGTGCGGTCTCAGGCCACTAAAATTGGGGTCATTCGTTACAGCAGCGATAGGACACCAGCACAGTGGGGTGTCACGTGAGTGACCGGCAGGGGCACTGGCTGTGCTGGAGGGTCAGGGACGGCCTCCTCTAGTGAGCGGCTTCAGGCCAAGAGTGAAGCTGCGGGTTGGGCTGAGCATCCCAGGCAGGGGCCTTGGGAAGTCACAGGCACAGTACGCAAAACCGACGTCCTTGGTTTTCATTTGGAGTCACAACCCAGGGCAGGAGGAGCCATCGAGGGCCCTGAAGAGCAGAGAATAGAAACCCAAAGATCTGGGGAGGGATGGTGGCCTCAACGGCCGCCAAAGGCAGCCGTTTGCTGAGAGGCCCTGCGGACGCTCCCATTGGCCCAGAGGTCCAAGGCATTTGGTCTGCCGCATTTTATGCATTTATGGTGACAGCCTAGGACGCCCCGTGACTGACACTTTTTTACATCACCCGATAGTTATGGGGTGGAACGAAGTCAACCGTGGGCCAATGGCCCTCACTTCACTGTGAGACTCGCCTCCTGGAGACTGTCCAGGCGCCTCTAAGGCTTGATGCTGGCTTTGAAATTTCTTCACAGCAGCAGCAACAACCTCCTCCCCAAGAAAAACATATCACTCTAGTTTCTTTCCAAACGAAATTCAAGTCTGCCCAAACGTCTGTTCCAAAGCATGTTATTCAGGCTCCAGTGACATTAAGCCAACTGGCAGCTCTCAAAATACCCCGGGTAATTGGCCAGAGCTGTGTGTTTCATGCACCGCGAACCACACAAAACCCATAGCATTTGCATAGAAACCTTAACAGGCTCCAAGAGGCTTCACGCAGAGCCCGGGTCCATGTCCGCGGAGGTCTGTGACTATTCTAAACATGATGTTGTTGTCGTCTACACTGTTACATATGTTTGAGTAACAACTTTTTCTAAAACTAAACAGATGAGCACAGAAATTGCAAAGTCTTCACCATAGCTCTTCAGCTCCACACAAGGAGGATTTCTTGGTGAAGGTTAAACTCAGATGTGATCAGTGTTATCCTGTCCCCAAGAACGGGTCCAAGTTCAAGTTTGCTCCTGTCGTGACGACGAGCACTTCCGTCGTCTGTGACCTCCCACCTCTCACCCTCCACATCTGACCTTCCGTCCACACAGAGGATGTAGGTTAGAGTTCAGCTGAAAACAGGACAGAAAACCTAACGCCTAAGACACGGCAGCCTCGTGGGCATGCGCCTGCTGCACGCGACTAGGGTATTTTTTTTAAAAGAGTAGAAGGAGAGTTTGCCAGCCAAAGAAATTGCAGCAGCCAGAGTGCACCCCAAAATGCACACCCAACACGTCATCCCTTGCTGAGGCACTCGGTGTCTTCTCGGCACAGAGTGAAGCTCCACCGGTTCGAGTGGCCTCGAATCTCCCATGACGTGGCCCCGGCTTCCCTTCCGCCCCGTCTCACACTGCCCCCTTGACACGTCCCCTCCGGCCCGGAGTTTGTTGCTGTTCCTCAAAGGACACTCATTCCTGCGTTAGACCTTGGGCCCCACCTGTTCCCTCTGAGTTGTATCTGCCCCCAACTGCCACCCCTTCTGACCTGCGGAGGGTGCAGACAGCCAGCATCGCCCATTCCGCCCTCCTACAGCAGACACCGGGTGCTATGGGTGGGGCTCTGTTCCCCCCCCCCCACAAATTCACGTGTTAACGTTACAGCCCCCGTACCTCGGAATGCCAGCTTGCTTGGGGACGACGCCCTCGCAGATGCAGTTAGTCACGGTGAGGTCTTTGGGGTGGGCCCTCATCGAATATGACAACATGCAGGTAAAGAGGGAGGGCTCGGACACAGAAACAGGCACACGCACAGGGAGGACGCCCCGTGGCGATGAAGGCAGACCTCGGGACGAGGCTTCCGCCAGCAGAGGATCGCTGAAGACAGCCGGCAGGCCGCCAGACGCTGGGGGAGGGACACGTCCTCCTTCGTAGCTCTCAGGAGTGACAGGGGCCTCGGGGTTGGACTGCCAGCCTCCACGATCATGAGACCATGAACTTTTGATGTTCAAGCCGCCCAGCACGCGGGACTTAATTCCGGCAGCCCCAGCTAACCAATCCTCTGGGGAGCCGAGGGCCACGTTCCCGACTGCCCGGGGCTGGGACTCGGGGAGAAGCAGGTCCCAGCGACTTGGGGCACGAACACAAGATGCGGAGGGGGTGAGCTGCAGCGTGGGGGTTCCTGCAGAGCATCTGGGGGTCACGCTGCGAGAGCAGCACGAGGCAGCTACGATGGCAGCGGCGCCTGAACTCAGGTGTGCGGGTGTCCAGGGACGTCTCCGGAAGCTTCCAGATGTCTGGATCCAGCTGCCCATCACTTCCCTGAGAGCAGCCCAGCCCCCGGCAGGCCAGCGGGCTGGCCCAGGCCTTTGACAGGTCTGAAAGCACCCAGCTCCCTCCGTGAACCTTCCCCGCAGCTGGACGCTGACTGACAGCGTCCGCCCAGACCCCGACACCGCCCCCAGCAACGACGCCAAACGCTCATCCTCGGTCCCCTTTTCCGCGTCGCCGCCCTCCCACGCATCTAAACGCATCGTGTTTGCGCCTTTGTTGTTCTCACTGTGACCTCCACAGGAACACTGTCCCGTCTGTCACGCCCTCCCACGCCCCGCACCCAGCACGAGGCTCGGCTCACAGCGGCGCTTGCTGGGTGTTCACAGAAGCAGCGGGTGAGGGTAGCAGAAGATGCCAGCCCAGAATTGACCCCTTTGCCAGAAGCAGTGTTTGAGCTGATAACGTTTGAGAAAATGCAGATGGAGATGCTCTGAAAACAGAATATACGCCGCCCTTTTGCAAGGAAAATTCACGTTTATAAAGGAGGTGTCCACGTCCAAGGCCGGCTCCCTCGTCATTACCAGGGAGGGAAGGGTGACCCCCGAATCACGAGACTAAAATCTGCGTTCCGACCTTGCTCTCGTTCACGGTGCTTTTCCTGGTCATCTCCCAGAACTGGCCTCTCTCCGCCAACACCGTTCTTTGTCTGTAGCTGGAGCTGGTATTTACGGTGAGGGTGAGGGCCCTCTCATTTTCTGGGTCTCTCCCGTGTGCCCACAAGGTACGCGTGTTAATACACGTCTGTTCCCTTTTTCTCTTGCTAATCTATGACCACAGCAGCTCCCAGCCAAGAACTCAGAAAGGTAGAGGCCACATTATCTTTCCTCGCCAGCAGGAAGGGAAGAAGAAATTTCTAAGTTCGGCTTCTCCCTGAAGAAGCTTCCAAAGGCATTCTTAGAACACCAAATATTTGAAAACGAGGCCCTGACAGGTTACGTGTTCGATGGGTTTTGCTTAAGGAGCTTCGGCTGCGATTTTTTTCTCCTCTGCTGTTAAATATGTTTTGCCGTTTTAAATAAACTAACAGCTGCAAGACAGTGAGATATCGGCTTCCCTTTTGAAAAGTCATTGGAAGCACTGAGGTCCTCTGAGAAGCTGTGGGTCACGGGTAGAAACTAGACGTCTCGGTTACTGGAATCCTGACTGCAGTCACTTCTGGCACATTTGTACACCCTCTCCAGGTGTCCCCACTCCTCCCAGCCGCCTCGGTCGCCTGGCTGACTAAGGGGCTTCTCTTGGAATGTTATGTTTTTATTAAAAACATGATTTGGGCTTTCTCAGGGATGTCTGGGCCACTGTAAGCCAGAGTCCACCCGTTTTTGTAAATAAAGTTTTATTGGAACACAGCCACGTCCATTTATTTACACACCGTCTGTGGCTGCCTTCCAGGGTTGAGTAGTTGGGACAGAGCCCTACGGCCCACAGAGCCAGAAATGTTTACTGCCTGGCCCTTTAGAAAATGTTTGTTGACTCATGCTCAACGAACCCAGCCAGCCAAATGGCCTCCGGCCCTGCCTAGTCTCCACGGGTGCGGTGGAGGTCGGCTGTGCTCACCGGCATCCATTCCCTTCTTCCTGGGCGGAGGGGAGCCCACCCTTTCCAGCCCCATGTGACCTGTTCTGACCAATGAAACACAAGAAGAAATGATAGGTGTCACTCCCCAGCTCCTGTGCAGTTCTCTGCCCTTCTCTTCCTCTGTTTGGGCGACCAGCCAACTCCTGGGGAATGGAGCCCCGAGGGAGGGTATGGAGCAGAGTCCCCATGCTACTGGCCCAAGGTGGGCTTGCAGTGAGCAAGCAGTCAGCTTTTACATCTCGTGCCACTGAGACTTTAGGATCGTTTGTTACAGCAGCATAACCCTTGCTCGTCCTAACGATTACAGACGTCTTCGAGGGAGAGTAATTGTGTTTCTCAAAGCTTAAAAGGGTGCACTTGCCCCAAATCTCAGACGGACTTTTATGAACTTACCTAGAGAATAATATACGATAGAAAGACCAACCGTCTATTTTTCCAGCAAATGTGGCAATTTATTAGTACCTCTAAGCATATTCAAGTCTCCCCAAGACTCTGGCCTCTGCCGCTGGCCACTGGGCTACTAAAAGCATAGATATGGACACTTATCACTACTGATCGTGATGATAATAATAATGGCTGTGCAGTGAGAACATTTTAAATATGCCAGGGACTGTGGCAACTTCTTCCTCGTACTATTTCATTTAATCTGAACAATACCTCATCAGGTAGCAATTATTCTGATCCCGATTTTGTTAACGAGGAATCTGAAGCTTAGAGAGGATAAATGACTTATGCAAGGTCACTCACGGCTTTCAAGTGGTAGCACCTGGGTATAAATCCGGGCTCCTTTTGCAGAGTACAGAAAGAAGGCAGAAAATACAGGAGGCAAGGGACACTCCTCCACACTGTGTCCTTGCAAAGGGGACAGGTTGAGAGGCCCAGAGGCAGCCATCGGGAGTGAGCCTTTCACTGGCTGCAGAAGGAAGTGGCCGGCTACCTCTGACCGTCTAGCCAGAGAAGCCTAGGGACATATTAGCCTTTGTCCTACTTTCCATCAGCAATCTTGGTGCAGTCCCTTGAGATAATGAAAATATTATTTGATTTAGAGCTGATCTTCTCCATCTTAGGACAGTGTGGGTAAAAGCATCTTGCTGATTTTATTTATCTGAAACATGACATCTAAGTAAGAATACGCCAGCTTGATACACAAATGACCTTTTCTTCCAACCAAAGTATATTGCCAAGGCTCTCCTTTGGGAAAATTCTGCTGCCCAGGCCACCTGTAATAACACTTGAATCATGGCTCAGGTAAAGGGGGGCGGGGCAGGGCTGAGGGGTTCACAATGCGTGTCCCCAAGATGTGCCACTTTGGCATGTGAATTATTTTGAGCTGAAGGTAATCGAGTCCCTAAGGGCTTGTGAGAAACTTTTATCTTTTCCCAAAAGGATTTCCATTTGAGTTATTGCCAGAAAAACCTTTTGATGACCTACCCATAGAGCAGAACAAACATCTACCTACTGAACATTGGCTTTCCTTCTCGTCCTGTGAACGACCCTGCTCCCCTCTGAAATCCCAAGGCTCCTTACCCATCCTTAGCCCAGAACGCCATTTATACCTCATTTTAACTTTCTGTCTTTAAACCTTCGTGTGCATGGGATTTCTGACTGTCTCCTGTATGCAGGGGTCTCATACATATGTATGTCATTAAATCTGCTTATTTTCTCTTGTTAATCTCTCATGTCAATTTGACTATTAGACCAGCCAGAAGAACCAACAACAATAGAGGAAAGTTTCTTCCTCCCCCACACACCTAAGGCTTCTGTCCTCGTGACCTGGAACAGCAGTGTCACCCCGCCCTCAGATGGCCAGACCGAGAATCAAGAGTGGTCCTTGTTGCCCCTTCCAGAACTGTCACTCAGACGTGGCCACACGGAGGTCGATACTTCCCAGCAGTCTGGTTATCAAAACATCCACTGGAGCCCGGACGGGTCACCATGCCCCTGAGTTTCCAGGCCCCGTGTCCTGAAGAGTCGGGAGGTGCTGGGAAAGATCTGTGGGCCCTCGGAAGGCTCACAGCTGCCTCTTCCTTGCCACCCACGGGGAGAAAGCCTCCCATCTCAGTGGCTCTTAACTGGGGTGACTTTGTCCCTCAGGCATTTGGCCAGGTCCAGAGCAGGGCCAGGGCCAGGGCGACACAAGAAGAATCAAGAAGGAAAATGTAAGAGGTCCTCCAGAGCCTCGCTCTCCTGTCCTTTGTCCCACCCCAGCCTGGAGACACTCTGGGTATTCACAAGGCGGGGAGGGGTAGCTCCCGGTCACCTCTACTGGGTAGAGCCAGGGGATGCTGCTCAACATCCTGAGACACTCAGGTGGCCCCCACGACGAGGCATGATGTGGCCCAGAATGTCAGCAGTGCCAAGCGGAGGACCCCGGCCTGGCCCAGGGTATTTGATAAAGAAAGGAGAGCCACAGCTGATTCCAGAACTATAAACTCTCATAAAGACCAACCGCCAGCTTCCACCCCACTGTAATTACCCAGGTGCGTGAGCCGGCAATCTGAGCCTCCCCGTAAAACCAGCCCTCCAATCGCTGCGGTTTAACAGGCTCAGATCTCAGGCTGAGCAAGAAGGGCAGGACAGAAGGCAGATGGGGCCACCTCTGCCGGAGCAAGGAGTGAGCCGGGCAAGTGCCGTTGGGCTCAGCCCTATAGTGTCTGCCTGGTTTACAGAGAATACGTTCTCTAAGGCCATCTGCAACCGTGATGTCACCTTACGGAAAAAATGAGCCAAGCCAAGCTGGTGATTTCAGTATCCCCAACCATCTATCAAAATTATAAGCTCAGCATTACTTTATTCCAATAAAAACCAGTCGCATAGGCTGGGGCCACAGTTACGATCTCTTTTCGTGGATGAAAAGACTGAGGTTTAGAGAGGTCCAGTGACCCGTGGGAGGTCGTACAGCCAACAGCGACCTTCCTGGGCAGCCCGAGGTCTGCCTGCTGGATCACCCACCCACAGGTTCATCCACACACCTACTTCAGAAGCAAAGGGGAAGACCCATAGCACCTACTCATCTGTTCTGAACCTTTTCAGGTGCTGGGAGGCCAGGTGAAGCTCTCAAACCAACTTCATCCCGGGTGTCTTCCCAAGGTGGGCTTCCTCTGGGGTCAGCCTTGACCATGCCCCACATGGACAAGGAAGGCAAGACAGAGACTCTGAATAGCCCTTAACAAATGGGCTACGTGTCCAGACCTGGAGGCTTCTGGTTAGTGCCAGGGATGGATGATGGCACCGGCGGGTCCCTTTCATTTGAATAATAGAGGTCGCGTCGATTTCGGAAACATTTTTCTCTTACATCGTGCTCCCCAGGGTCCCTCCGTGTCTCTCTCAAAGGATTATCCAAAAGAGAAGTCCGATCAGAACTCCGATCTGGGATTTTTGTGTCATTTACTCTCCCAATTTCTAATTCGTTCCCCTCCATAGCTTCGTCACAGTCTCTTCACAGATCTTATAAAGCAGGACCTGACTCGGCCAGAGTCTGTTTGCAAACAGAAATGAAGAAACGGCCCTAAGTGTCAGGGTCAGTCACGCCCGAGGAGTGTCCTTGCTCACCGTGTGGATGGCAGGAACGCCCCGACGCCCGTTTCATGCACACACAGAAACTGGAAGCCGCTCTCTAGGAAGCACCGTGCTCTTTCCTGCAGCCCACACCACCCCACCCCCGCTCTGTGACGCCCACACCGCGGGAACGCCGAAAAGGCTGGCATCGAGCACCCTTTGGAGAACCCGCTTCGTGCCGGGGCCCGGGCTGCAGAAGGTCTCCGTGTACTCTGAGAAAATGAACAGGTGTCAGCTCCGTACCAGGTACGGCTCACCTGGTACAGACCTCAGTGGGTGCTCACCTTACGAAAGAGGGCGTGGCAAAGAGGTGAGCACACCGCTCCCAGCTTCACCGCTCAGAACCGTGCGACCTCGGGCAAGCCACTCGGCCGGAATGCGCCTCCCCTGCCACTTCTGTCGAAAGGTATAGGAACCAAGCGTGCTCCCGGGTTAGACGTGGAGCTCAAACGGGTCAGCAGAAGCGAGAGGTTCGGCCCAGTTCTGGCCAGGGGGGTCCTCAGAAGCAGTGGCTGCTACCGTTTATCTTCACGATGACCTTAGAAGTGGATATTTTGGGGTCTCTTATCACAGATGAGGAATTGGAGGCTTAGAAAACGTGTGGGACTCGCAGTAGGTCACACAGCTCCTAAGTGGCAGATGTCTTTAACCTCAAAGCCAAAGTCACTTCCCCGAATTCAACCAGTAAGGGGCGCAGCACGGTGGGCGACTGGCCAGGAGGACGGGGCCTGCCTCGCTTTTGGTGGCTGCGCACTCTTTACGAGTTTGGGTTTGGGGTTTTTTTACTTAAAGTATACTTGGTATACAATGTTATATTAGTCTCAGGTATACAGTCAAGCAATTTGACATTTTTAGACCTTACAATGTGATCCCCCGGGTAATTCTAGTAATCATCTGTCGCGGTGCAAACTTATCACAATATTACTAACTAGAGTCTCCTTGGTTTGTTGCCTTCCCCACCCCACCCTCTGGCGACCATTCTTTGGTCTTGTCTCTATAAGTTTGTTTTCATTTTGTTCATTTTAAATTTTTTTTTTTTTTAGCAATTCCACTTCTGAGTATTTATCCAAAGAAGACAAAAGCACTGATTCGAAACCATATATGCACCCCTATGTTCACTGCAGCATTATTTTCAATAGCCAAGATACGGAAGCAACCTAGGCGTCCATCGATCGAGGAAGGATAAAGAAGATGTGGTAGACATGGACGTGTAATGGAATACTATGCAGCAATGAAAAAGAATGAAATCATGCCATCTGTGACGACACGGGTGGATGGACCTAGTGAATATTGCCCAAGTGTGTTTTGCTTATGACTCTAACTTGCTTCTAATGGAAATCTAACCTTCGCCGGTAAAGGAGATCATCGCAAAGCCCGGCAGTGCCCTCTCTTTTTTGCTGATGGCAGAAGACTAAAGCTCAGGGACTCAGCACTGCTGTGTGCAGGGTGGCAGGCAGACAGGAGCATTTGTGGGCCTCGTTTGCAAAGCTCTCACTTCAAAGGCTGGGACTCTATTTAATTCCCCCTCGTAACGCTAGAGTAGAGGATGCAATTAGAGGGACCGGTGGGGAGAGGTCCCATTGACTGCCGATGGCTTTGCCTTATGTCCGGTGATGTTGCTGCACCTGAATCCGCCATCACGGAGAAGTGATCCTCTGGGTACCAGCCCACCCTTCCTGTAGTCAGGGGAGGGGCTGACATCGGGAAGGGGAGAAGGGATCTCGGAAAGGAAAACCAACGTCCTCTCCAAAGGAGAGAACCAGCATTCCACTCCACCCCAAGACTCAGCTCCCCTCTCCTCCAGCTGGCCCCCCGATCTCCCCCACGGCAGCCTGCCCACACCTTTTACAGCCCCAGTCGCCACCTTCCCCAATATCCCTTTATTGGTAGGCAGCTCCCGTCGTGGCTGCTTAGAGAGGAAGCGGCTCATTAGCTCAGCCTGGTGATAAATGTTGGATGATAGAAAGGACGGAAGGGTGGCGATCTGTCCTGACATCTGTCTGCTCCAACAATGAAAAGGCATGGCTTTCGTCATACTGGGGTCACCACACCCCTATTCCTGTCCTTGACTCCAGGAAGCCAGACTTCCGCTGAATCCTGACCTCGCTCAGGCCAGGCCGGCAGGTCCTTTGCACGTTGTTGCTGTCTTTGCTTCCCTGGGCACTGGGGCTGCCAGCCAAGGAGCCAGAATCATGGCTTAGGAGAGCCCAGCACATGAGGACAAGAGCGGAGGATGGTGACCCGCTGGGCACACAGAGAGGGGCCTCCCGGGAGGGCCGTGCTCCCACACACCTGTGCTCGGGCCCTCCACAGACCTGGCTGCATGCAGGGACCGTCCCCTGGGCTCCCGTCCCTTCCACTGTGTGCACTAGAGTCCCTGGCACATTCACGGTGGTTTTAAATTGCCAACCTCATCATTCCAGCACCTCTGCCACGTCCGAGTTGCTTCGGATGCTTGTTCTTCCCCTTCGAATTTCTGGTTTTTTCCTGGTAGCATGCCTGAAAATGTTTGTATTGACAGCCAGACATGTCGGACAGGTCGAAGGAACCCTGATTCCCAGGGATGTGCCTCTCTGCATCTGCCTGTCTGTCGCTCCCATTCCGGAGGCACTCGTCTGCCCTGTGACCTCGGTCCTCTCATGTTCGCCGGCTCTCGATCTGTTGAGCTTTCTTCCGGTTCTCTGGATGGGAGTGACGATCTCCAAGCTTCTCACGTGTCGGACCAGAAACCGGAAGTCCCCATTTCTTTCATTGCCAGCACTGCCTCTGAGCCTCGAATGATGCTGTGGACTCCTCCTGGGGGTCTCAGCCCCGCCCCCATGTCTATATTTCCAACCTCTCATAGGTCTCACTAAAGGCTATTTTTTCTAGCGACGTCTTCCCTGACACCCCAGTTGGAGTCGTCAACGTCCTTGCTTCGTCTGGCTGTCGGCACGACCCATACTCTGCTTCGTGGAGCAACGGTACTCGCCGAGTATTCTCTCTTATGAGACTCAAAGCTCGTTGGGCACAGTGAGTGTGGGCCTGGTCACCTTACTATCCGAGATCAGATACTCGATACATGTTGACCAGACAAATAAACATGACTTTAACTTCCCACCACGGAGCCCACGCACACTGTAGGCATTTCTGAAAACGTGTTATCTGGATGTCATCAGAAGATCTTTTCGGGAAAATGGCTGTCTCTGTTTAGCAAAATATCTTGGTGCGGCTGATTGGGGTATAAAAGAATCTGAAGACACAGGTCGGTATAAAAGAAGGCGCGAAATCGCAGCGCTGGGCGTCATCCTAGGGATTGAGGACAGGAAATGAGCAAAGAGGGGCAGTGGAGATGGCGGGGAGGAGAGCCGGTCACTGCCAAGGGAGACGTGAGCCGGGGCCAAGCACGTGGCCGGCGCTTTAGCCGCAGAAACGGTTTTCCCAAAGTCGTTGGTCTCGAAGCGGCCTACGTGATCCAGCCAGCTCAGCCTTGCCCGAATCACACGATGCTTTGTGTGAGTGTGTTTGCGACGGAAAGATCTGGAACTCCACGTCTGGGTAGACACAGCGAGGAATGGGGATTGCAGAAGAAAATGATGACATCGTCCCTAAAGGGGACGAAACTCAGAGGTCTCGGATTTCACGCGACTTGCGGGATGGAGCTGATGCAACCTAGAACTTAGGAGGCCCAGTCACCGTGATTGACACCCACGGTGCAGACACCCCGGTGTGAACAGACGCGACCCTGTGTCGTCACACTTCGGAGGGAATGCGATGGCCTGGGCTCTATCCATCGTGGCGCGAGGGTCTGGGCTGGCCACGGGCGGAGTGTGGGGGGAACAGCACTCTCGGCACAGTAGAGCCACGCGGAGAGAAGAGGCCTCTGCAGGGTTGTTTGTTCCACTGTAGTTTGCAAAACAGACGCAAACGATGACTTCACCTGCCACAAACAGAACCAACCGGGCGAGATCTGCAGCTGTCATCTGTCAGCCAAGAGCAAGGCAGCCATCCAGGTGGGGAGCGAAGACATTCTGAGCCACTGGGGTCGTCGGCTAGCTTCCTGGGGAGGGTCTGGTCAGGCAACCCGGGGTGACCGGTCCTCCCTGACAGGCAGAGCCCGGGGTGGGTGCCACCCTAGGATGGTTGGTCTGGAGGTAAAGACTCCCTGTCTCTGTCTGTCTCTCTCTCCTTCTTTCCCTCTCTCGTTTCTGTTATTGCTGTCTGGAGCCCAGGTTCTGAGAAGCCTGCACCCTCAGATTCCATCAATAAATCCCGCCAGACCGGCTTCAGTAATTTCATTATCCAGCGCAAGGCAGAAACCCGAGACCGTCCCCAAACACAGAGCACAACATTAATTAATTGCCAGCAGGCAACCCCAGAGACGGCAAGTAAACTCCACAAAAGCAAAACAAATCCAAACAAAAAAACCCCTCTCCAAGAGGCCGAGGCGTCGGAGTGAGTCGTAACACAACATCGGTAATTTGGCTTGGGAAAACAGAGTCGTGTAAGGCATGGCTTTTAAAAGAAAGTGACTGAATGCTTTCAAGTGGCTTCCACAACGGCGCTTGGCGGATTACAAGCCGTCACTGTACCTGCAGGTGTATATCAAGTTCAGACATTCGAGTCTGACGACCAGGCCCCGGCGAGGCCGGCAGGCTGGATGTTAGACGTAACCATTCCGCTTAATGCTTTTTCGGAGTCCATGTAATTCGCTGCTGGGTCGTGTTTCGTGTTTAGATTGTCTGGCTCTCTTTCTTCTTAAGAAAACAACCAACCAAGACCAGCAGGCCAAACATGCTTAAGAGTCATGAAATCATAGAATGTCAACCCTGGGAGGCGGCTCAGGAACCCAGACTCGGGTCCCTCTGTTTCTTAGAAAAGGTAACTGGGGCCTGGGGAGGGGACGGGGTGGTCTCTTGGGACAGAGGAGGAAGGGGTCAAAGGGGGGATCTGGGCAAAGAAGCAGATGCCAGCGCTTACACGAAATGATTTCTCTCAATTCCACACCCTCTGGATTTAACAGTAACGATCTGTCTTCCAGTCCACAGAGAGCTCTCTGTCGGGATCTCTGTCGACGTTCACAGGACATGTGTCAATGCCTGTGTCATGATCTCTGTTTTACAGAGAAAGAAACGAAGACTTAGAGAGATTCAGTGGTTTGCCCAAGGCCCCAGGGCTCAGGGCTCATCTCTCATCAGTCTTGAAGTCGAAGGGTCACTGCTGTGAACCACGCCTGCCCCGGGCAAACCCAGGCTTTGGTCGCTTGACCTATGACCTCGAGCCATGCCAGAGTCACTTGGTCACCTTGCCCCAATACCACCATCCATTGCATTAGGCCTCACGTTTCTCAAAGGATTTCTATGCTTTCTTTTCTGCTGCTAAGTGACGCTGTGAGCTCGGCAGGGCGGGCGCGGGCGTCATTTACACAAGAGAAAACAGAGCGCCTAGAATCGGCTTCTTCAAAGATCTGAGCCTGAGTGCAAAGCCAAGGTCCTTTACAGCTGCTGTCAGTCCAGGGTCCCTTCTGCCTGCTCTGGAGCCCTCTCCCCCACATGCTTTTCCGTCCACCAGGACAGGAGACTGCTCAAGTATTTAATAGATTGGTAACACATGAGACCAGAAAACCAATCTTAGAGAGAAGTGAGGGGGAGGGAAGCAGACCCGCCCACCGAACCCCAGGGGGATGAGAAGGATCCTAGCTATCCCCAGACCACCTGGCGGCGTTCATGAGAAACAGGTCCGAGGTCCGCCGAGCCAAACCCCCAGACGTGGGCCGGGAATCTGCACTTATCCAGGCTCCTCAGATGAACCTAGTGGACGCTAACATTTGAGAACGAGCTTTGACTTCATCAAGCAGTGTGACCATTCGCCCGGTGGGGGGCCTTCTGGGAGACTCGGTACCCAGGGGGCCAAGTCACCTTTCCCCGTGCCTCTCTGAGGCTTCCTTGACTTCTCCTAGAGATGGAGACAAGTCCACTGCCCCCCAACCAAATAAACCAGAAGACCACCATGGGCACGACCATGTATGTAACTGATGGTGATGTTTCTTGCAAAAAAAAAAACAAACTTTCATTTACATCTACAGCGAGCAGAGCTGACCCCACGGCCGCCATCGGGGCGAGTGGGCAGGTTTACAAGCTCTTAAATAAATTTGAGCAGCGTTATGGTGTAATTATCTTTTCAAAATTGCATTTCATAGCCCAAAGGTTGGCTTCCATCAAGGCTGTTCCCACAGTGTCATGGCCACCCCCGGGGGCAGCCAGCCAAGGGGCTCGGGTAATCCCCCGCCAGCCTTCACCTCCAGCTCCTCACTTTCCTGTGTGTCTTCTTGCCACATTCCTCCAGCTAATTGTGCCTGTGTGTCCTTAACCTTGGCATTCAGCCATTATAGAGAGAAACGTTTTACCTCCTGTAAGAAGCCTTCTTAGACTGCAAGCCTTCTGCCCCCACAGCCACAGCAAACCTGGTGAACACTAGCAGACCCCTAAATTACCGAAGACATGCAGGAAGAATAGAAAGACAGTTAAAGAAGAATCTAGAATCAGGCGCCAAATTCCTGGTTCCTGGTGGGCGAAGCAGAACCTCTCTGTGACTGCACAGACACAGGGGGCCCGGCCTGGGGCAGCGTTTTTTGGACCAGCTGTGCACCCAGCATGAGGAGCCACACTGAGTGCAGGACATGGATGGGAAAGGCGACAGGGGCCTCGTCCAAGGGCACAGAAGGACACCTCTGCCCGTCTTCCACGTGTCCGGGTGTCTGGGTGACGGAAGGCGCCCTGTGACTGAGATCCGCCCAGCTGGGCGCATCCTGCAGAAAGCACCTCCTTCCTCTGGCAGCAGGCTCTGCTTGCGAATCTGGCCCAGTGACGCAGATGATCTGGGGTGGGGGGTGCGGGGTGTGGGTTCGGGGTTCTCACCTCGCCCGCCTCCACGAAGCACTCATTGGCATTTTGGCAAACCCTCGTTTGGTTCACTGCTAACTCTCCTTTCCTAGAACCTTCCCTCCTGGGGCTCGTTGGACTGAGGGGGTGTTCACAGGGGGAAATGCGAGCGTCCTCAGGCCTCTGAGTCTCAGCCACACCCGGTCAGAGGAACCAGGGACGGCTGAGTGTCCACAGGCGCATCCTCGCCTTTTCAGAAAAACGTGGCCATGAGACAAAGGGCATCCAGGCAGGAAAGATGTCCCCAGGACTCCAGAGTCCCCAGCCCTTCACAGGAGCTACGGACCCCAGATGGGCTCTCCCCTAAGAAACTGCCACTCATGTGACAGTCTGGTTCATACCAAGATATAAACCCAAAGCAGCAGCTTCGCAGTGAGCCAGCCACCCAGGGCTCGACAAGGAACTCCGGCATAAAAGCGTCAAGAAAGCACCTGTAATGGCCTGCTGAAATGTGAAAGGGTTAAAGAATAATTAAAACCTGAAACTGGACAAAGGAAGTCCATAACTTAGGCCTAGTTTCTGGAACCCCTAACCACACTCTGTTAATCATAAAACTTGTAACAATGAGCTCATACGCTAACTGCCAATTTTAGCCTGTGTAACCCTGCTTGCTTGCGTGGCATGAAAAATAATCAATTGTATATAAGCTGAAAATTACTGTTTGGCCATCGCCCATGGGAACATTGGCTATTGCCCATGGGAACATAGGCAATCACCCATAGGAACATAACATTCTAACACAAGCTTTCTGCTTCTGTACTTCCCGCTTGCACTCCTGACCAGTGGGTTGACAGGTAGTGAATAGGAGAAAGATGGACCTTTGTGTTTAAGACAGAATGAGGAATGGGATTTGGGGCTTAAAAACCTTGTATCTTCGCATTTCGAGGCTGCTCCTTTGCAAGGACAGCCGCCGGCTAATAAACTGTCTCCTGGTTAAGAGCACTCAAGTTGGGTCTGGTTATTCTGGACACAACACACCCAGAGTTGCCCCCAGCCCACCCACTGCTGCCTCGTGGCTCTGGGATACCCCTCCCACAGCGGACAGCAGCTCTGGCTGGTCGCCAGCCACCCCTCCATCCTGTGACCGGCAGGCTCGGCCTTGGGCCAGTCTTGGGCCTTGCTCACATGCTTCCTGAGTTTCCCCAGCTGTTTCTGCCTGGACCAAGGATGCGCCAAGTCAGCAGCTTCTCTCCTCCATCTTGAGCCCACTCACAAAGGGCAAAGGTCGTGACAGCCCCGCCCCGCCTCAAAGCGCGAAGCGCCCCGGTGCTGTCCCCTTTCAAGGGTGCGGTCACAGGCCACTTGTGTCCTGGACCACTGGTGTCCCCTGCAGCCCCTCCTTGCACCAGCTGCCACCTCCCCTGCAACGAGCCTGCTCAGGCTGTCGTGGTTGGAGCACAAACTATCGACCTCCATTTTTGGTTTATTTTCACTAGCACCATTATTAAAAAAAAAAAAATTCACCATTAAAGGAATCTCCCAGCTGCAGGAAAACGTCGGAACTGGGTGGTCCGGTGACCAGCGGGTCTTCTTCCCACCAATGTGAACACACGCGACGCTCAGTCAGGTGGAATTCTCCAAAAACGAAGCGCTGAAGTGCATGTTGCTAGTTCAGGACCATCGCAAACTCTGGGCGTTTGTGGAGGAAACCCCGGTCAGTCCGCCTTCTCACCCCGTCAGTGCAGGGGCCTGACATAATCTGCTCTCGCTTTTCTGCGTGAGGCGGTCTGTGCCCTGAGGCCTCGGCTCCACGGTGACCCCGGGGCCGAGGCCACACTCAATCACTCACCGTGGTTGGATTTTAAAAGCCTCTTCCACTGGTCTCATTTGCTTCTTTCCATGAAATTATTTGTCGAAAAAAATGTCCAGGTAACTGAGGATTCTGGTTAGCGGTTACGCCGTTAACGCAGGTTTTATTATAAATCGGTGTGAGCAGGGCCCGGAGCCGCCCACCCCCCTGTGCAGACGGAGAGTGGCCACTCGCCAGAGAGTGGCCACTCGCCACCACCAAGGTGCGGGAACCGGATGTTAGACGTTGTTCCATTTTAACGATTTTAAATTTAAATAGGCACACGTGGTTGAGTGGCTCAGTCCTGGGGGCACAGGAAGGCCCCGAGGGGCAGCCGATGCTGGCCCCGAACGAGGCCGTCTGGGTCCCAGGCCTCATGCCAGCACCGGCTTGTCGACTTAGAGCATGTTAATGTAATGGACCTCGATTTGCTCGTCTGTAAAATGGGCATAAATAGCCCGAACTCACCATGGGGTGGTGAGGATTTAGAGACACGACTCCTGGGAGCCTCGGACTCGGTGTCTGCCACAGAGTAGGTTCCAGAAAGCGCGGCTGTGGGGTTCCGCTGCAGGCCAGTTGTGGGGGGTCGGGGGCTAGACGAGGCAAGTTTCTGCCTCTCCACCTGCCCGGTTTCCGCACACCTGCTGGCTTCACTCTTCGATTTATTCTGACTCAGGCGCTGTAGTGGGTTGAGTTGCATCCTCTGAAAGGGTGCGCAGGAGAAAGCCACGGAGAGACAGAGGCAGAGACTGAAGTGAGGCGGGCATAATACACGGAGCACCAGGCCACCAGCAGATGGAGAGGCAGGAGGGGCCCTTCCCGGGAGACTTCAGCAGGGGCGGGAGCCAGTCGACGCCTGGATCTGGGACTTCGGGCCTCCAGACTGTGGGAGAATAAATGTCTGTTGTTTTAAGCCCGTCGCGTGCGGTGCTTCGTCATGGTGGACCCAGAAAATGAGCACAGGTGCCACCGTGTGCCTTGCCGAAAGCCAGACTTCACTATTGGGTGTCTTGCTTCTTTGGAATAACGACTTAGGATTGAGTGGACTCGTTGCCTAGGTTGAGGCTCAGAGAAAAAAAAAAAACCGCGTGTTTAATTTGGTTTGACTCCTTGAAATGGGTTCAATTTCTAGCCTCATCCTAAGGACCCCGTCCGACTAGGAGGCTTTTGCTGCCGCGGCCATGCAAGGGTCTGCACGCAGGCGGCTGGGCCAGCGAGCCTGGACGTGGAGGCTTAACCAGGGCTAGAAGGGCAGCAGCCCAGGAATTGCATGGGAATCAAATACCATCTTATTTCCATTGTCCCCTCACAGAACAATTACGTTGGAGCCCAGGCAGCGACGTCCAGAGACTTAGCTGAACCCGTGATTGTAGAAATAAGATATTTTTCGTATCTCATTTCAGTTGTGAGTATCTTAAATACCTTCCACACTTATCTCTACTCTGAAATCATGGTAGTTATTAGACAGACGGATCAGTCTTATTTTTAATGTATTAATAAAGAAGCAGTTGGGTTACCACACACGGGTCTGGTTTTCATAATAGTTTGGTAACCGTGCTTCGATATAATGGTCTTCTTTGTAATCCTACGTAATTTATTTCATGCATCTTAAATCCTTATTCTGAGAAGAAATCCATAAGGCTCGCCAGCTGCCGAAGGGGGCTGTGGCAGCAGGCAGGTTAAGCTCTGCTGATCCAGACATTCGGAACCTACATGAGTGCCTCTTTCAAGGTAAGCTCTGAGCAGTTAGAACTTTAGAAAGGTATACTGTCACATGAAGAAGACAGGTGACCTTCCTACGGCCCTAACCTGAAGCAAATAGATTTCTCTCCATTTCGTAGAGAGATGCATAATTGATACACAGCCGGCTGTTTCCAGCAGGTCCGCACTGGTCCACGGCCTAAAGGGAACGGGCGTATTCACCTCTGCGAATTGTTTCACTCTGACGCTGTCTCATTTCCAGGAATCAGACAGTAAAAATGATATATATTTGTGGTTTGGCATTTGGAACTTTGCTCTGGCTTCGCCGGTTACTGCCAACATCTGCAAATTATTATGTGCTCTAAAAAAATTAACCGCCGCCACAGGCTGCACCCACAGTCCCCGGCTGGGCCGGGCCCCCTGCCCGGCCACAGGGCAAGTGCTTGGACCAGGAGGTGGCTGGGTCGGGACACCAGGTGTCCTAGTAAACCCCTGAAGACGTTTATGATGAGAGCCAGGTGCCCTCTGCATGTGCGAGAGTCTCCTGGTTCTCACTGTGATTCGCTCATCCGTCCAAAAAAAGAAGAAAAAAGACGTAGATGCTCCAAAGAAAAATCAGCATATTTGTGTCAGTGGCAAGAGCTCTTTGGGTCTTAGACCCGTTTTAGCCCCAGGAATAAGGGAACACCATCTGGGTACCTGACGATTCAAACGGCGTGAGGAGCCCAGGCCCGCGCTCAGAAACGTGGCACAGAGCACCTCGCCTGGGAACCCGTCCCTTGCTGGTCTCGTGACGGGCTCGGCACAGCAGAGCAGATGTTTGTGTGGGAAGCCGGCCGCGCCCGACATCTGTCCTGCGGCGGTGAGTATGTGTTCGCAGATAGCGTGGAGTCCCCGGAGGGCGGGGCCGACAATTAGCTGGCTGCGTCATGACTAATCTAATTATGGGGGAAATGGGGCGCGGCCCCTGTGATAAGCAGGGTGACTGCTTCGGGTGGCTTTGTCATTTTCCCTCCGTTAATTTCCTCCGTAGCTCACGAGGATGTCGTAAAGCTTATGTTAAAACAGCGTGGGAGGATTCGTGTCACGTGCCGAGTGCCCGCTCACGCGTGGAACGAAACCGAGGCCTCGGAAACAGAGATTATAAAGGGTTTCGGCGAAATCAGACACCGTGCCAAGCAGTATTTCGCTGTGAACCCAAAGACGATGTACCCCGATGGATACAAATGAGGAAGGAGGAAGACAAGGAGTGACTCCGGGGGGCTTCCTGGAAGAGGTGACCTCCTAAAAGAGACGACGAGCTCGGTGGAGGAGAGAAACGGGAGAAAGAAAGGGCACCGGAGCCAAGGGAAGCGTAGGAGCAGAACCGAGGGGGCGAGAATCCAAAACGCAGGGTGCAAACCTCAGGACAAGTAAACTGACTCTAGGGAACGGTCTCCTTCCAAGGGGACGCCGGGGGCGGAACAGGTGGCAGAGGTCCAACCCCGGGCTGTAAGCGAACGTCTGAGAGCAGAAAGCCAAGCCCCTCTGCAACCCATATCAAAGTAACCGAGCTTTCCATAAAAGTCACCCCAAGTCCCCAAGACCCCTATATACCCAGGACACCTGAGCCTGGTGTCACCAGGCTTTGCACATAGTAGGCAATGAATAACATGCGTTGTTTGACTTAAGGATTTAGACCTCACACTCATCGCCGGTATTGCTTGTGCGCCAGCTGAATGAGATAGAATTTGCTGATTACGACAGACGTAGTACGTAATTCTAAGCGATGGATAGCACACCTGCTGTTTTGAATGTGTGTCCGTATTAGGTCACGTTAAAATCACTTCGTATTCTCAGGACACACAGCAACTGATGGGGTTGTAGGTGGCGTGGGGCACACGTCCCCCCAAGCAGGAAGACGCATGTGAAAGCCACATTTTCTGAGGGGGCGGAGGTGTCCTCTTACCCAGAAGTTGGGACTTCATAATGGCAATCAAAAGATGACTTGACCACAGCAGTGAAGGCACGATGCAGAGCGTAGTAAATAGACAATGTACCATAGACCATCTACACACACACACACACACACACACACTCACGCACATGCTCACAAGTCCACACACATAAGTAAGCAATATCTGACAGTGTATTTCTGGTGTCACCAAGCCTGCCAGCGTGGGGAATGGCTTGCCCGGGGCTGGCCAGATCCTCTGCTTGTTTTTGTATCTGAGTCCACTAATCCTGGTGGACATTATGACGTTATACACCCTGCGTGTGCGATTTCCGCTCCTCTGGGCGTTGGAAAGCTTCTTCCTTGACTTCGGCACTTGGGACTCATTGCAGGGAGCTCTCAGTCCTTTCGTCTGCGATCGACTGAAGGTCACTCCATTAGTCTCCTGGGGCTGCCGTAACGAAGGACGCACGCTGGGAGGCTTAAACCACAGGTATGTATCAGGCCTTTATCGTCTCACAGTTCTGGAGACCAGAAGTCCAGCTTCAAGGCGCCAGTGGGATGGTTCCCTCTGAGGGCTGTGAGGGAAGGTCCGTCCCCGCCTCTCTCTCGGCTTTCGGTGTTGCCAACAGTCCTTGGCGTTCCTCGGCCTGTAGACACATCGCCCCCATCGCTGCCTCTGTCTTCACAGGGTCTTCCCCCGTGGCTCTGCATCTCTTCTTCCCAAATTCAGAATGACCTCATCTAAACTAACTACATCTGCAAAGGCCCTATTTCCAAGCAAGGCCACATTCTGATCCACCAGGGCTCAGGACTTCGGCATACCTTTGAGGCGACACGGTTCAGCCCACAACAGTCACGTACGTGGGCCGTCCTCGCTAAGCATACACGCAGGCCTCCTTTCTTCTATTTCTAACGGGTGCCCTGTCCGTCTAAGGTAGAAAATGAAGAATGCCCCTTTTCTGCCAACGTACCCTGCCCACAATGCCTGCCAGAGCTGCTCGTTGCTGGAAGATGTCGCCTTTCATACTGTACAGTCCTGTGACAATAGGCTACATTTCGTGTTTTCACAGACACCCACATATAGACACGGGGGCTTTGGGCAGGAAGAGAATGATGTCCAGTTGAGTCTGTTTTTAAAAGTCTCCCCCAGAAGGGTCACCAGATTTAGCATGTAAAGATACAGGAGGCCCAAAAAGTTGTAAGAGATTAAGTTCAAATTGCCAGTTACGAAAATAGTCGCAGCGATATAAAATACAACATAGGGAATATAATTAATAATATTGTAATGACTCTGGAGGGTGTCGGATGGGTACTAGACTTAACGGGATGATCATTTTGTGAGATATATAAATGATAAGCACTATGTTATACATACGAAACTAACAGAATATAGTATGTTGACTATAAATAAAAAATAAATTTTAAAAACTTAACAGGAAAAAAATACAGGACATTCGGTTAAATCTGAATTTCAGATAGACAGCAAATCATTTTTTAGTATAAGTTCATCCCAAGCAATATTTGGGACATACTTATACTGCAAAAATTATGAAATTTAAATGTAACCGAGAGTTATGTGATTTGTGTGACACCTCCCTCCCTCCATGTGACAATTAGCGAAGCCTGTTTTGAGATCATGGCCCTCCTTCAACATCTGTCCTCGCTCCATCTTCCCTCTAAGCTGGGAGGCTGGTCGAACCCCCACGGGGCGGGAACACTATGAGACAGGTTGGCAAAGGGGACACACGTGGAGTTTAAATTGTGTAGCAAATAATTCCTGAACTAAAGAGCTCAGGTGAACATCTCCAGTTTCATATCAAACTGTTTCGGAATAATAATGCACGTCGTGGTTTTCAAAGTTAGTTTTCATTTCCTAATTGCTCTGACAACTCTCTCCAAGGGCTCACCAAGGTAACCTTCATCCTCGAATCCTTTCTTCTTACCCAAACCCCATCAGAACGACCCTCTTGGTCTGGGGGTGGAGGAATGGGCAGGGTGCCTTCTCCTCTCCCGTCCCGTGTGATGAACGCAGCTGGAGACGATTTCTCAGCGGCTCTGTGACCCACTCGAGTCAGACCGCGTGCCTCTCCTCCCGGCCCGTGGACAGCCGGCTCCCTGCTCGCCCCGTCCCCTCCCCTCCGTCCCCTCCCCTCCGTGGTCGCCGAGCGCTGCTCTGAACACATCTGGGATCCAGACATCAACTCAACCGAGTGGCCATCGAGAGAGGCGGGTCCACTTCGGCTAAGCCCTCACAGACACAGCTCCTGACCCACGGCTGCCCCATCTTAAAAATCAGGATACGGTGTCCCTTTAAAAACAAGGCTTTTTAACAACGAGGAAGCATACACTTTGCTAAAACCACAGACCTAAAATCCGATTGCTAACTTCTGGGGCAGATTTACATCTCTTTCTGACCTTCCTGCCTATCTGTCCCTTCTGAGGCCACACCCATCTGCCACGGCCCCACAGCTGCTCTCTGGCATCGGGGAAGCAACCCTGAACTGTCCTGGACAGGCGCCAGCCCCTCACCCCCCACCCCACTCCCCCCCCCCCCCACCCCCCCCTGGACTAGCAGCAGCCGTTGTTTGCTACCTATTGTCACTGGAGTTTGAAATCTGATGATGCTCCCTGACCCGCTCCTGGTTACCTTCTCATTGGTTCTGACTTTTGGCAGGAAGGTCCTAAAGCACAAAGAAAATTGCCCAAGGCCGTGGGAGCAAAAACAGGTGCATCCTGGTGGAAGAGGCAGCGAGTGATGGTCGCAGAGACACGTAGAGGTCAGTGAATCCGAGACAAGTAGGCAGCGAGACCCACCAAAATCTGTCCACCAGGTGAGTGAGTTTGTCTCGCTCTCAAAACAAATTCCTTGGAGATGGGAAAACCGTGTCCTTCAGGTTGATCACCTAGAGCTAAGCTAAGCCTGGAAGCAAAGTTTTGAGTCTTCATCCCTAGCAGAATTGGAGGAGACCTTAGCTGAGCTGTTAACTGTGACCCCTGACCTCGGGACTACTGGTCCCTCTACAGAAAAAAGGAGGGGGGAGGATTCAACTGATAAGTCTAGTGAAAGTTTTTTTTTTTTCCTACACTAGAAAATTCGTATTAGCATCTCTCCCTGTGAGCCTGGGCAGACGAGGCTATTGAACCACCAAATCGATCGTCACTTTTCACGGGCTTTTGTCAACCAAGGCATGGCCGTCACTGTGGTCTGAACATTAGGCTGGAAACATCAAAAAAAAAAAAAAACTCCAAGAAAACAAGCAGAAGATTGGAGTCTGCAGGGATCCGTTTGTTTGTTTTCATGAGGGCTACGTGCCCCTCCGAGTCCGGGTCCAAACCTCCCCACACAGAGGCTCAGAGGGAGTGGGCGTCAGGAGCGGTCAGGTGATGATGCTGACCGTCCAGCTCTTTCCCAGGAGTTTCCTATGAAACAAAACTGCACAAAGGCCAGTCACCGGCCACCTGCCCTCCCTGCCTCTTCCAGGGAGCAGCTGCATCCCACTGTGCTTCACAGGGCTTTCCTGTCACTTTTCTTGCTAATTCCTTTCCCAACGTGACATCAAAATCCACGGAAAAAGCTTAAACCACTATTTCATTGACCTTTCCGGCCCCGCAGGGAGTGCGTGTTTGGGCATCCGACGTGGCTTCGAGCGTCCCCACGGCGAGCCTGCACACGGGGAGTGGGGGAGCGTGGATCGCTCAGGACGGGGAATCACAGCCTGGAACGCCGCCCATCCAAACCCCAGCCCGACGCTGATGGAGGGGTCCTGCAGAGCGTTTCGTTTCTCTGTGTTTGTTTTTTCTTCCATCTACAAAAATGCAGAAGTAGAAAGGGAACGAATACGAGACCAAAAAGGCTTATTATTACCTGAACAAGGGAGTCATTGGGACTGACTAAAGCCAGTGAAATGCTTTGAAGATTAACGGGCCCATATAAACGTTAATTTGTTACGAGGTTTCTCCGAGGACGTTAACCAGAGCTAGCTCAGAAGACGGGCATATAAACGCAGCATGGAGTCCGTGGCCATAATTAGTGCCTATAAAGGTGCCTTTATCGAATTCGCCGATGCCAGCGCAGGAGGGGAGATGAGGAGCTGTTTCTTGTGGGCCTCAAAGTGAGACTGTGGCCTGACACGTTCTTCAGAAACAGTCATTGCATGGTGAGGAGTTAATGATGGACCCCAAAACTGGGCAGATCACATGGAGCTCCTCTGGGGACCCGGAGGCCCTTCAGGAGACTAAGGCAATGAAACCCCTTGTCTCCACCGTCAGCTGCTCACTCTGTCCCATCTGCTTTCACGAGGACGAGACCCGGGGTGGCTGAGTAACCACAGCCCTTTCGAGGGAACCGTAACTAAGGACCTGACAACTGAAAAATCCCACCACCCTACAAAGTCAGGGGGCTTCTCGTGGGAACACACCTCACGCTTGCTGACAGTGGTCGAAAATCCTCTCAGGGAAATTTAAAAAAAAATTAAACCAAATTAATAGGGCTTTGTACCTGAAATGCCATTTTCACCAGCCAGTAATTGTGATCCGAGGGTGCCCAGCAATCTGGAAGTGACGGACCTCATGGAATTGGAACTGTCCGACGCCCCCTGGACACTTGCCCTCTGTGGCCGTGGAGGGACGGGGAGTAGAAGACTCCCCAGGAACGCATCAAGACCAGATAAGTAGAAAGGTGACGATAATCACATTTGAATTTGAGAGTGCTTTTGGCGAAGTTCACGTGCCCTCTACAGGTGTGTAGACACCACGCCAACGACATAGATGGTAGCAGGCCTCGGCCACCGCTACGGGCTGAATCGTGCCCTGCCTCCCAAGCTCATGCATTGAAGTCCTAACCCCAGCACCTCAGAATGTCACTGTTTTTGGAGACAGGGTTTTAAAGAGGTAGCTAAGGTGAAATGAGGTCGTTAGGGTGAGCCCTTATCCGCTCTGACCGGTGCCCTTTTCAGAAGAGGAAATTTGGACACACAGAGACAGCAAGAGTCATCTCACAAGGAGATAGGACCGCGTGAGGACACAGGGAGAGGACAGTCATCTATGAGCCAAGGAGAGAGACTCAGCAGACACCGACCCTCATGGCACCTCCATCCTGGACTTCCAGTCTCCAGGTCCGTGAGAAAATAAATGCCCCTCGTTTAAGGCCCCAGTCTGTAGTGCTTTGTCATGGCAGCCCTAGCAGACTAATGCAGCTGTCGTCGAAGAGCCAGAGGCCACAGCACTCCACCAGCCCGATGCCTTGGGTACCACACCCCCACCTGGGGTCCTGGGTGCACTGCCCCTCCCCCTGGCTCCCAGACACCAGCTCAGGGCTATGGCTCCGTGGTTCCAGGAGCCAGGTGGGCAGCTCGAGACAGTGAGAACACTGATGGAGGCGTCAGCTCCTCCAGGAAGCCTTCCCTGACTGCTACTGCTCCTCTGGGCTGGGCACTCTGCACCCTCCCCAGCCTCTCAAAAAGCCCTGGACGCCCAGGTGTGGTAATTCTCCGACTTACCCCGGGAGCCTCGCACCCTGTGTCTTTTATTAATCCCTGGGTCCCTGTGCCTAGCTCAGCACCCGGCAGTGGGTGTACAGGGTTCTTTTTATCAAACAGCTACCAGCTGACCACGACATGCAGGCCCTGGGGAGAGGGCAGTGTCAGGTGGGCCTGGGCCCTGCAGAGCTGAGCCCCCGCGTGAGGAGGCAGTGAGCCCAGTGGCCGGTCCATGAAGCCCTGCCTCTGCCAGCTGGGAATGTGCAGGCATGTGGGACACAGGGTCAGGCCCCTAACTCACTTAGCACGGTCAAGGACGACCAACTGGGGGTATCCTGAAACCTGCTGGGGGATGAGGACGTGGTCAGAGAGGACAGCATGTGCGGCAGGCCAGAGGTGAGAGAGGTCAGTTCCAGCAGCTGGCAGAGGCTCCGGATGGCTGCGGGGCAATGCTCCATCTTGGATGGGGCGGGCAAGCTCCGTAAGGGCGGGGCCGCGAAGGTCAAGGCTGACACGCTGCTAAGAAGGGAATGGCCAGGGGAGCAGCCGCTGGGATTTTCTGCTGGTTCATCCTCTCTAGAGGCTTCACCAGCTGGTTGCCTTCAAAAATATCCTGACCCCAATCTGTGGCATTTGGCCCCCAAGGACATCATGGATGAGACTTGTCTCCTTCTAAGGGTGGAGGGGGGGGCCTCCTCTAAGGGGCAGGGTGCCCAAGGCCAAGGCCACAGGTACCACTGACACCCAGTGCCAGCCTGGAGAGCTAGGAAGGGCCGAGTCCATCTGGTCCACGGTACGATGCCCCGTGCTCTCCCGTTTGGGGCCTCGTTCTATTCACCCCTGGCCTGAAATGAGAGGGTCAGATGGGAACATTATTTCACCTTAGTGGTCAGATGCCAGCCCTGCCCGCTAAATAAAAGCAGCTCTGGGACCCAGGGCACCTTTGTCACAGACGGCCAGACGGCTGGTCTGGAAAACTCCAGCCCTCAGCCCACGGGGATAAAGACAAGCTTCCACCCGAATGACAAGTAGCAGCACAGCTTGGTCCTCTGGGTAGGAAATACTTAGATGGCTTCTGGAGAAGGAAAAGAATAGCACATTGCTAGTGTCCTTGGCTGCAAGGGACGCCCAGTCACGGGGCAGTTCATTCCAGAGGTCGGTGGAACTGGGCGTGTCGACAAAATTTACGGGACGCTTTCCAAATGAGAAGGGGAAAGGCCAAAAAACAAAACAAAACAAAACAGAACAAAATAAGAGAGAGAGAGAGAGAAAACAATCCATACAGACTTCTGTGTTCGTGGATGTCACCTCTCATGCATTGGCATCAACGGTGGTATGTTTTGCATCTATTTTGATGTAAATGCACAGTGGTTGGCTTTAAGGATTTTTTTTTTTAATCAAGTGATGCAAAAATACCGAAATAAAATGCTAAGGATTATTTGGAGTTCCTCAAGGATGCTCAGGACATGAAAAAATCTACAGAATAAAATTGTTCCATTGCCGTATTAAATATTCTGGCAAAATCAGCACAGTCCTGTGTGTGTGGTGAGCGGGTGATAACCATCTGTCGATTGACTGAATCAACGAATCAATCGATCATAGGCACTCAACAAATATTTGTTGAATGAATGAATGAATGAATGAATGAAGTCGGGGCTCGGATTGGTAAGGTCAAATTCATGAAATACTGAGCCTTCCTAACAAGCTCAGTAGTCGCACAATTTGTTATTAACATCCTGCTTCTGAAATGCAGTATATTCTACATTTTCTTCTCCTTATTGCCTTTTCCAAAGTTTCTAACAAATAAAACAAGACATTCCTGTGAGTAAATACTACCTGGCAACCACCTGTGCACACTTTCCTTCCCTCTGCCTTTCTTTCTCATCATCAGTTCTCAGCCTCTGCTTTTCCCCAAATCACATCCAGACGGCTACAGGCTCCAACGGCCCAGAAACCGTCCGCGGGTCCAGCCGCCCACAGCGTGCCTGCGTCTGGGTGGACCTGTTGCCTCTTCAAAGAGCCTTTTAATTTTACTTCATGAGCTGCGTGTGTTAGTTCGGACATCTTCTCGCTCACGCAAATGTATGCGCAAGCATGCACACACGTAACATTCACCAGGCACACGCATACATACACACATGCATGCAAAAGTATGAACGCGCATAAGGCCAGGCACACACATGTGGGCACATGGGCACATGCATGTACAAACATGCACAGATGCACACAGAACACTGGGCATACACCCGTGTGCACACGTGCACACATGGGCACATGCATGCACAAGCCTCCACACGCATAACAATCACTGGGCACACGCACACATGCATGCAGGTGCACACATGCACGAACAAGCATATACATACATAACACTCACCAAGCACACACACGTGCACACATGCACAAGCATGCACACACATTGCACTCACCAGGCACACGCACACACATGCGCACATGGACCCCATGGGGAGGAAACGCAGCCCTCCCCGCTCCGAGGTCCAGATGAGTGACAAAGCCTGAACCCACTGAAGATTCCCGCCCCAGCCCAGAACCTTCCGCCATGACCGGGCATTCTGAAGAAACGGGCTCCAAGGCAGTCCTTCCCGTCCCCTGGCCTGGGTCCGCCCTAATCCTCTGCGATGAGCGTAGACGTTTGGTAAACAGTGATTATTAGAACAGCCCCGCCCTGGAGGCCTGAAGGGTGGAGTCTCAGCTGAGCAAAAAAAAAAAAACCCCAAAAGTCTTCCATGAAATGTGATGAGCACTGTGCACGAAAAGAACAGAGATTCATGTTCGGGAGACCTCTGGGTGTTCCCTTCTTCCAGAAAAAATCCCCAGACGCCTTACCAATCGGAAAGGCCAATATCTGACAATTGACGGGATTAGCACACGCTGTGGAAGACAAGGAAACCTGCCGGACCCCATGCCGGCTGCCCCTCTCCTCCCGCCCCGGGCTCCGTCGCTCCGTGTTGCCCCGGGTCTCCCTCCTGCGTCTCCCTCTCCATCTCTCTGTCTCTCCGTGTCTCTCTCTCTCTCAATCTCTCACACACACACACACATGCGCACGCTCCACTATGCGTCTGACTCAACCCAACTCTTAAGTCTCCGGGTCTCCAGGCACACCAGTCTGCCGTCACCCTCCTGCCAGCCTCCCTGGGAAGGGCTCAGCCCGGAGTCCACCGTCATGATGCCCCATCTCCCCACCCTGCTCCAGCCCAGACTCTGGCTCAGAGAAGGAAGTCGAGAGTATGGCCACGTGTGCCGAGGGCAAGGCCACGATGGTGCCCAGCAGAGGACTGGATGGGTGACATCCACAGCGCCAGGCGGCCAAAGGACACACGAGGAAGAGGCCCGGATGGTCTGGCGTCCCTGGATCCGGACACTGTCTGCGACAGTGCTGCTTACTCAGGAGAGTGGGGAGCAGGGAGGAGGCGCTGGTCTGGACAGGCCAGGACCAGGGAGCACAGTTCAGAGCATTTGGGGCACAGAGGCGAGCTGAGAAGAAACCAGCAGAATTTACTAGAAAGCAGGGGTCTGGAAAGCCTGCCATTCAACAGACGCTTGCCACGGGGAGCGCCACTTATTTACCCGGTGCTGATCCAGTCACAGGGGGTCAGCAGTGAACGAAACAAACAGAAACCCCACCCGTACAGTACAGAGCTGCCGTGAGGAGGAAGCGGGCTCTGGGACAAAGGACAAGATACACAAAGCACAGGGCACACCAGGCGGGAATAAACGCCCAAGGAAACACTCAAGTGAGGAAGGGGGTTGCAGATTTAGGTATGAGTTAGCTCGGGCTGCAGACAAAAAGCACAGACCTGGGGGCTGGGGCGCTGGGGCCTCCCAGGACCGGCGGGGGAGGGGCGGGGAGGGGCACGGAGCCGATTGCCTGGAGGGGCTCTGGCGATTATTCCAGGCCCCTCCCTGCAGGTTGCCTCTCCACCTCTGCTCCTGGTAACTAACTGCTCCCCGCCTTCCATCCTTCAGGACAAGAGAAGGAAGCGCTCCCCACTATCACCAGTCCTGGGGTGTTATACTTCCCAAAACCCTGCTCCCAGCTTGGCAGATCATCCCTTTATTAAATCCTCTTCGAATGACCCCATTTCAGTGGGCCATCCAATCGACAGGGGGCCAAGGCAGGCCTCCTCAAAAAAGAAGCAGAGAAATAAAAAAGAAATTGAGGGGGAAAAAAAAAGGGCGTTCTAGAAGCCGAGAGAATGTCAAGAAGGCAGCTCTGACCTACGGCAAAGAAGAGCTTGACGAGGGGCCGTGAACACAGAAAGGCCCGGGGCCCAAGCAGCCACCTGGTCACAGGCAGCGGGAAACAAGACACATGTCACAGACGAAGAAACTCTTAGTCAAGGAGTTGGGGGGTGACTGTCATCGTAAGAAAACACAGCTGTCCACACTCGGCGACTGAGTGGTCGTGGACTGGGAGCAGTCACGACTCCCAGTTCCGCAAACAGTACATACGCGGGCGTGCAAGTGCACACGTGTGTTCTTACAAACACACACGCGCGGGCAGGGCCCACGACTGCGGAGCTTCTTCAGTCAGTAGAGACGGTCATCGCCCACTCACAGCCAAACAGTAAATATCAGCCGAGCTGTGACGATAAAGCCTTGTTTATTAAAACGACACGTCTCCGAAGATGTGTCCTTTACTGTCACTTAAACGCATGACACGATCTCCACGTCGTCGGTGCTGGAGTAAAGGGAGACTTCCTGTTTAAATGTCCTTTCTGTTCTACAGACTTGATATTTTAGGGTGCTCCCACAGGCCCCTGCCCCACACATGCACAGTCATCCCCACGATCAATGTCCCAAACCGCAATGTCCCCTCTTAAAATACGTTTTAATCCATTTATACAGTTGTAGAATTTTTTCCCCAAAAATTTCTGGCAACAAGCAGCATTAATATGTGCCTACTGGCTGAGTTAGAACCAAAAGATTGAAGACTTTCTTACCAATTGTTCTCAAAAGCATGCTTCTGGGCACACAGCCCGGGCCTTTCCAGAGACTCTCATTCTGCTGGGTCACAGAGACGCGGTCCAGCTGTGGTCCCATAGCCACGGACCCGGGAAGAAGGTATCAGAGACGGGGCGAGGGACCACCAGGAGCTAGAAAACTCAAGACAACAGATTCCCCAGGAAGGAATGCAGCGCCGCCGACACCCGACTATGGGCCGGCGTGGCCCGAGCTGCAGTGAGTCGTTACCACAGCAACGGAACGGATACAGTGCTATATTGTGCATCTGTGTGTTTACGTGTGCGTGCACACACGTATTCCTGCTGCACCTGAGACCTCGAGGACAGGTGCCTTTGTGTCCCTGTGGAACCCGGACAGTGCCCTCACAGAGTGCGCATTTCACACGTACCCGTGCGACCCCACCTGTGCTCTAGTAATTTGCAAATGGCATGTGACGTCTGTGGATCGGGGCCAACGCTCGCATCTAGGCCCAGAAAGATGGGAATGGGCTGCGAAGGGGGAATCTGACGTGGTCCGAGTTGTCAAAATTCCTCGGCTAGAAAGAGGCATCCTGGGAGGAGCTGCGGCTCCAGGCAGGCCACCGGGATGGCCTCGCTGGTGACCATGAGCTGGAACCCAGGCTGCCGTGCGGGAGAGCTCTGGCGGCTGTGTCTTGTCCACGGGCCTTCGGTCCCACTGACCCTGCTCACGGGGCACAACCAGCTGCAGACGCCCAATGGCTGCAGGGTGTCAGAAGGCCGAGGCGGGGCCTGCCTCACCCGCCAGGCTGAGTCTGTGGTCACAGGATTGGGGGGCGAGGGTGCAAACAGAAGCTGGGTGCCGGGATGCCGATGAGAAGACCGGGGCAGGGAGGGGAGGGTGTCCTGAGGGAGGAGACGCCGGCCCGGAACCCCTGATCCCAGGGGCCAGAATGACCCGTTCCCTGCTGAATTGCCCAGCTAGAGACACCGCACGACGTCTGGAGGCCCAGCCCGAACCAGCCAGCCAGGTGCAGGAGGACACAGATCGAACAATCCCATGGCTGAGCAACATTGGCCTTAGGTCAGCAACAAAGACACACTAACTCCAACTACAGAGAGAGTCCTGTGTCCAAGTCACCTCCATCTGATCAGCAAGGATGGCTTGCAGAGCGAGTATGCACCGGACGGCAAGGACACAGAGGTGACCGGCCCAGTCCAGAATAACTGAGGCCTCTTGGGATCGAAATCTGACAGGCACTTTGCACACATCACACGATTAATCGCTGCATCAGCAGACGAGTATCTGCCAGGATGCCCATTTTGCAGAAGCACATGCTGAGTCTTGGGGAGGTCAAGTAATTTACCCCGGGCCGTCCGCGGGGACGCTGCAGGACTGCGTGTCAGCCCCACCCGAAGCCCGCGCTCTTCACCTTGTCCCCGGCCACGGCCACCGCCCAGGCAGCCTGAGTTTGGGTCTGGGAGGCAGCGGGGTGCTGTGTTAAGAACAGGGGCTCTGGAGCCCCACGGCCCGACTCGCAATGATTCTCCTCTCTCTGCCTCAGCTCCCGCATCTGCAAAGTGGGGACGATGCCGTGTCGGGGGATGCCACGTTACAAGGCGTCGCTGAGTTAGCGCACGTAAGGCCTGCGCACAGGTGGTGAGCACAAAGTTCCTCTTACTTACCTTCCATGGCAGCTTCGTTGCTAAGTCGCTCTGTGACCTTGAGTGACTGACCTTCCTTGCGACCCAACATGAAAGAAGGTGGCCATCCTATGTGGCCAGTCAGTACCCAAATTCCAAGAAAGGGGCTCCCTGAAGAAAGAGAGAACTTCGCACCCCCACCCCGCAGCCTCATGTACATGGAATCAGAAATTCTGGACGTTGGTCTTGGTTTCTCGGTGGTTCTAAAAGCCTGTTCTGTGAAAATATTCTGTCACTCACTGCTTCACTCACAACCGATGGATGGAGGACTCCTGTCTAAAAGCTCCAAGCCCGAGAAACTCTCGAAGGCTTCTCAGAACCAAGGGTGAAAGGTCAGCAGGACTCACTGGCTGGGAGGGTCACGGGCCGTCACCTCCCTGTTCGGGTTGGTCGTCACAGCATGGGGTACAACAGGCGTGGAGGGGGAGGTATGTGTGGGGGGAGGCGGGGTGGGTCCCTGGAGCAGTCTGCATCCCTGGGGGCACAAATTCGCCCTCAGTGAGCAAAACCCCTGAGAGGTAAGGACCCCCCCATTCAGGGCGACACCAGAGCTGAGAGCCACAGCCGGGCTGCCAGCTGTGGGGATCTGCCAAACAACAGAGGCACCGTGTCGCTCTAAGATGCTGGTGGCTACCATTTGAAAGCACCTGACGCAGGAGACCACGTCCTCACGCCTGCGCTCACTCAGTCTGTCCTCCACGGCCTTGCCCAGGACGCGGCCCACGTGCGTCACCGGCCCACTTCTCAGCTCAGATAACTTCACTTTATCTCCTGGTTCCCTTCAAGCTGCAAAACTGAGTGATTAAAATCATCTTTATGAACAAGGGCGTCCTGCTCGAGGTCGCATGACGAGAGGCAGCGCTGTGACAGCGCAGGTCTCCGAGTCAGGCTGCTCCCCGAGGCCCTCCGGGAGATGCCTGCCCCTGGGGTTCCGGGTCACCCTGTCTGGGAGTAATTCTGTCACTTTCCTGTCCCTTATCGCTCGAGCACACGCCTCATAAAGGAAAAGAGCCACCAACACGCAAGATTTATATCCAGCTGGGGACGTGGCCGCCCCCGAATCCGCCTCGCACCCGCCGAGGCCCGGCCTGCGCGGGAGCCAGCGACGGGGAGGTGAGGGGAGCCCGGGGGGCCACTTCCTCCGTCGCCCGACTGCGCTCCCTTTCACACTTTGGGACGCGTGGGTCCCTGGGGATACTAGGGCCGCAGTGGCGATGACACAGGAGGCCAGCGGGAGGCTGAGACAGCTCTGGAGGCCGGAAGGCTGACGTCCAGGGCCGGGCGGGCCGCGCTCCCTCCGCAGGCCCCCGGGGAGGGTCCCGCCTGCCTCCCCCACCTCCTCCGGCTTCTGGAAGTCCCTTGCGGCAGTCCCTGCCGTGGCCTGGCCTGGGGCTGGTCTCTGCCGTCCGGCTGCCCCCCGCCTTCCTGGCCTTCCCCTGCGCCTGTCTGCGCTTTTCCTCCCCCTCTCAGAGCCAGTGGCTGCGGTCAGGCCCGCCCTCCCCCAGCGCGGCCTCCGCCTCCTGCAGACTTAGCGAGTGACACCTGCGAAGACCCTGTTTCCAAATAAGGCCACATGCTGAGGTTCTAGAGGAACGTGAACTTGAGGGGGACACTATTCAACCCACGAGGCCAGGTTAGCAGGGCCCCGCCTCCACCCCCGCCCCCTGCCACGCCTCTCCGGGGGAAGACCACCCAGAGCGGCGTCAAATCAGCATTCCAGCACCAAGAAGGGGGCCTGGGTCCCAACACCCACTTCCTTCCCCCTTCCCGAGGCCCTGTCTTTCGTGCAAACGTTTCATTCTTCCCTAGATTCCAGGGCAAACAGCCTAGAACCTTCCGTCTGTGTGACACGCCGTGTCCTTCCACAGCGGAAGGCTTTCCGGTTTAGAACAGGGGTGACGTAAGGTCTTCCCACTTATCCAGATGTGGCAAGGCCCTCTGACTTCCGAAGGCAACGGGCTGGGGTGGAGGAGGGCGGGTGTAGGGACACCAGGCTCAACCTCGTCCAGACCTAGGGCTCGACCGAGATGCTTCCTGGGTGCACGCAGGCTGGAGAAGACTCGCTCCCATGAGGCCACGGCCCTCGGTCCTCCTGCCGAAAGGGAAGCAGGTAGGTTTCAACGCTGGGCTTCTCGGCACATCGCCTGCCAGGTTATAGGATTCTCCATATCAGAAAGATTGGCAGTTGGGGTCAGAAGTCCTGGCTGGGCTGCCGGGCTTTATAACACCGGACACGCCGGTTCATCTTTGGCCAGAGTTTCCCCACGGCTGTTAAGGAGAGGATGGAGGGTAGGAACCTGCCTCTCGCTGGGGCCAGGCTGGGACACCCCACGGAGAGGGCAGCAGCGAGAACCCCATCCGAGCTATGCACGCCACCCAGCCATAGGCCCAGCGCTTATCAGAGTGTATCGGATGATGGTTGACGTACGCACGCGGGTCGGGAAGCAAAGGGGGCGAGGGCAGCACCAGCTCCCACGTGCAGGGTCCCCACCAGGGGAAGAAAACAGAGTAGGCAGCGAATCGTGTGGCCGAAGAGTCGAGATGCAGGTCTGAAGAACAGTTTAAAGAGTGAAGGACGCGCCTACGGCTTCATTTGGTCAAAAGGGCAGGTCTCGCGGCCCCTCCTCCCGAGTGATGGGAAGACCTCGTCGGTCATGTGATTTGCTGCCTCTGTCCTGCCAGCCCCTCCCCTCCCAGTTACCAAGGAAACATCCTGCCCTTCAGCAAAACGACACCTGATGAAGAACACGAATGCTGAGTCAGCCCACAGCGCGCTGCCTTTCGGGGTTCTCTAGACCCCCTTTGCGCCGGAACCATTTCTCTTTTTTAAACTAAACTAAATTTAAGAGTTGGCCTGATGCTCAGCCCAGAGCCCCAACAGCTCCGCCCTGTGCCAGCCCCCTCCACCGCCCTCCTTCCTCGACCAAGGACACAGCCAGCCCGGTGGCCCACAGAAGGTGCTGCACTGCCCCGCAGCACACGACGAGGTCCAGAGCCTCTCGCCACCCACGCCGCCGCGCACGGTGCAGCGCCTCACACCTAGGAACAGGGGCCCGGGGGTCACCTCGGCCCACGGCCACTCAGCAAGGAGGGGACTGAGAGTCAAATCCAGCCCCTCCTACCCTCTACCCACAGTGCCTTCCTCCATACCCATAAGGTAGGTGAAGAATTAGAAATATTTCTGCTTTAGAATAGATTCTTAGACTGGTCATATTCCATGGGCTGCCTCTTTTCAAGAAATATGTTTCAATCTCATATTTTCACTTCACTAACAATATAAATGTAAGAAATTATTCTACTTTGACAAATTTACAGCTGAGAGTCTCTAGGATAAGACTAACTTTGTGTTTTATGAGTGAGAGAATGCACGGTGTTTTCCTCCCATTTAAAGTGGTCTAAGCATTACTCAAATTTGGGGGGAGACTAACAGCGTTGGAATATAATCTATAATCCAGCGGTTCTCATGGTGTCTCCCAGACCAGCCGTATCGGCATCACTCGGGAGCTTGTTAGACGTGCAAACTCTGGGCCTCTCCGGACCTCTGAATCAGAAACTATGAAATTTGCATTTAAGGAGCCCACCAGGGCAGAGATTCCCAACCTCCGGGCCGTGGACCGGTACTAGTCTGTACCCTGTTAGGAACCGGGCGGCACAGCAGCAGGTGAGCGGCGGGCCAGCGAGCAAAGCTTCATCTGGATCTGCAGCCGCTGCCCGGCGCCGGCATCACCGCCTCAGCTCCGCCTCGGATCATCCGGCATTAGATGCTCACAGGAGCACCGGTCCCTGGTGCCACAAAGGTTGGGGACGCTGCTCCAGGAGACTGGGACAGTGGCTAAAGCCTGAGAACCGCCATCTAATGAATACGCAGATTGTTACGCTGGAAACTGGAATTCTAACATCTCTTCACTGCACTGAACCCGGGGCGTTTCCACACGCATTTCACCTGCTACCTCTCTCGCTTTGTACCTGGTCTCTGCTGACCAATAGTATGATGCCTCAGCTCCAAGAGGGGCTCGTCACTGCTCCTGGGCCCGCTCTGCAGTGAAGTTACTCTTATCCACACGTTTGCGTCAGGAAGCAACCCCGAGCTGGCTCCTGTCCCTTGTGACGCGTGTCCTCTTCTTGCACCAGTTGACAAAACCTGATATCGTGTCAGGCGCTGACCTTCATCTGGGTCCCTGCCCCTGGAGCCAGGGGCTGCACCCAGGCTCTCGGCTCCTGTCATATGCGCCCACGTCACCGCCTGGCCTCATAGACACACTCAGAGTGACGGTTACCAAGCATGCCAGCACACATAGCCCAGTCCAGTCGACACAATCAGCCACCACACAGAGTTATGGAGGGTTCCGAGTAGCAGGGGCCCCCCCAGGGGAGGAACGCAGGTGGGGGAGGGGCACCCTGCATGTGGCCTGGGGGTAGAGACGTCATTCACACCTGTGAGTGTAGCTAAGATGAAAAGAACCATCCAGATTAAAGGTAGGTGCTGCAGGCACATGGATGGCTCCTGGGGCCCCAGGCGACCGTGAACTTGACAAAGAAAAGAGAGGCTGGAATTCGAGGCACTGAGCCCTGGGTCCCTAGCATTTGAGGTTTGAGCAAACAGGAGAATGCAGGTGGTAAAGACACCTGAGAAGGGGCTTGGGTGCTGCCGGCCCAGGTATACCCCAGCCTCCCTTAGAGACCCTGCCACCCCCAGCCCACCTGCGTGCTGACCCCCCGAATCATCCCCTCACTCACCCCATGATATGATCTGGGGGATAGCAAAAGCATATTATTGATTTTAAATGTTTTTGATATTATTTTTTAAAATGTTCTCTAGTTTTCTGGGTGGAAGTAGGAATGAGTGAATGAATGAGTGAATGAATGAATGAACGAACAAATGAACGAACAGAAGAACAAAAGCTTCGTGCTCTCTGGGCTTTTCCTCTGCAGCTGCATCAGCAGCGCTGTCGCCGCTGGGAGCCTGCCCCGCTCCAGCGCATCGGCTCAGCCACCAGTGGTCCCTCTCCTTCCCCTGGCAGAGGACTCTCTCTGTGCCGGTGGCAATGCAAGGTTTTCTCCTAAGGGCTCCGCAGGCTTTTCCTGGGAACTGTCCTACAGACAGGCCCCCGGGCCAGAGGGGTGCGATCCCCTTCTCCAGGTTCCTGTCACCTCCCCCACTTCCGCAGACTCGGACTCAGGCAAGGCAAACCCTGCCCCCTGCAAGAAGTGCCCGTGAGGCAACGTGACACAGGCTGAGAGCAAATCTAGCAGCAGAATGTGTCCACGCGTGTGGACGGGTGTGCCCTGCGTGCACCTGATCCAGAGACACCTGAGCCAGTCCCAGTGATGCGCCTCAGAACGTTTGGGGGACGTTCCAGGTAGGGTTCGTGAGACACGCCTGCTGCAACCAATGTCCACACACATACACACCGTGCACCAACATGCTCTCAAACACTCACACATGCGCACATGCATGCGCACATACACACACATGCACCTACACATGCTCACATACATGTACACATACATGCATACACGTGTGCACATGCATGCACACCCATGCACCTGCACTCTCACTCACATACTTGCACACACACGCCCACACATGCACACATGTGCGAACATACACATGTATGTGCCCACACTCTCTCAAACACACGTGCATACAAACATGCACACATGCACACGAATGCACTCACACACTCTCAAACACTCACACACGCTCACACACTCATACACACACTCGCTCAAGCTCACACGCACCCTCACATACACACTCTCGTACATACCTGTGCACAACCACCCACACACGCACTCGCACATTGCCACCCATCCTCGTGGCACCTTCCGCATCGAACTCATTTCCTTGAGTCTGAGAATGTGCCTGCAGGCGACGAGGGCCCCCCGCACACACGCACGAGACGGAGCGTGGGTCGGGGGCAAAGCCATCAGGAGGCGTCGATGGTCCTTCAGAAGGGGCTGCCTGTCGCTGAAAGCCGCACCGAAAACCAAGACGAGCAGAGTGAGGAGGTGAGGTGGGCAGCCTCGTGGCTTTGGCTTAACAGCCCAGATGAAAGGATTGGGTGTTGCTTTGGGGTCGTGACAGCTGCTCCATGGTCATCCGCGGTGGCTCTGTTTACGGACAAGGAGTCCAGTGCGATCTTCTGCCCCAACCTTGTTCCTAGAAGCACACAGCAGGCAAACTTGCAGAACAAGAAAGCATGGCTTTTGGGCCATCGGTGACAGAAAGGGCCATGTATTTAATTCATTTTGAGGTGGTCCCCATGCAAA
The DNA here is from genome assembly GCF_902729225.1 of Pteropus medius. Lineage (NCBI taxonomy): Eukaryota > Metazoa > Chordata > Mammalia > Chiroptera > Pteropodidae > Pteropus > Pteropus medius. The sequence continues at coordinate 35,612,301 of NW_024355205.1, forward strand.
AGAAGCGTGTGAGCACCATTACTGAGAGTGTTTTAAAACTCGTGTCTGTTAACATTCAAAAATGAAAATAGCCATTATAACAGAGGATGAATTGGAGTTTTTAAATTTATTTCTCTAATGTTGTTATCATCTCACACACTTACAGAATACCTTTAACGAGAGTCGCACTCTTAGCCTATTTTCTTTGACCATGTCAGGTGGTCCTGGCGTCACCCCCTGTTTCACAGCTGGGGGCTGGAGCTCTCAAATCTGCTGAATACTCACGCATTCTGGGAGACCCGGTTTCGAGGGGCAGAAGTGACTGGCCATTGCATCACCCCACTAAGTCACCTCAACATGTATTCTAAGAAAACCGAAACTTCCAACACAATTACTAATATCCAGAGACCTGCATTTCTCGGGTACCCGTGGACGGACGGCCTCAGCCTGAACAGAAATCTCATCAACAGTCACCAACATGCACAAAGGAGAAGTGAGCACTGCGTTGTGGCTTTTGCTTTTCCGGAAAGTTTACTTCCCACATCTTTGTGCTTAAGTCATCCCATAATATTAGTGAGCAAAGTTCACTCAGAGCTACACAGGGTTTCTGAGCCGGCGGGGTCCAGCAAACGCCACTAAGTGCACAAACACTTCCTCCCGGAATGAAATGTCCCATCCTCTTCGCGTTAGGGTCTCCCGATGGGAACCGCTTCCTCGAGGTCTCGCTCGGCGTCGGAGGCTTCCTACTTCCTATCTGACTGCAGCGTCCATCAGCCAACTGCACAGCCTCAGGACCCAGCATCATTAGATTCTTTCCAGCGCTAGGGAAAAGCTGCTTCCTTCTCCAGGGTGTCCAGTCTCTCTCCCCTAAAGATGGCTTTTTTAGATATCCACCCTCCCCCCTCCCCCCAAAAAAACAAATCCGGTTGAGGTGAACTTTTTACCCCACTCAGAAGCAGAGGTGGGATGCTGTGCTCATTCAACCTCTGAGATAATCGGGGTTCCTGGACCCTAAACTTTCCTACCCAGGGTAACACGGCAGCCGATCAAACGAAGAGTCAGACCAGCGAAGTTCCATTTGGGGACGATTGAGGGGCAGTGGCCGGGCCCAATCCATCACCTCTGCCTGTCAGTTTAAAAAAACATCGAAGAAAAAATACCTGTGAACAGCCACCTGGGCTCTGCTGAAAGGTCGTCCCACGCTGATGAGGGTTTGTCTGTTTTCCTTGCACATGCCTAAAGGGAAGTGAACCGATCACGCGAGATCTTATCCCATAGAACCACCACTCCCGGAAATGTCACAGGAGGGACGAACGCACGTGAAGGGCCGTGTGGTCCGAGGGGAGGGGACTTAGTAAGCACAGCCCGGGCAGCACGATAATTAACGTGACAGCAGTGCTGACTCTAAGTACCGGGTGACGCCAGCATCGAGACCAAACGATGACAATGACAAGCTGAAGGGGACACGGACGGCCTGCCCTTGTGCACGTTCCTGACCCACCAGGCCAACAAGCGGGGCCACCTCCTGACCTCTCAAGGACTGACCTCAAGGCTTTCTCGAACAGTCTCCTCAGCCTCCGCCGGCCCCGCCTCCACCACCTCCGGCCTGACTCGGGCAAAATGCATTCATCCAAGACGCACATTGGAACCTATTTAAGTGAGTTATGTTTATCAAGCTTAAAATACTCTTTCCACAAAGGTGAGTAGGTACGAAAATATCATCTCTGCACTAGACGTCGTAAGCTATGTAAATATCTAATCTCTGTGTTGTACACCTGATGATAGGGGTTGACAAACCTTTGCTGTAAGGGTGAGACAGGAAATATTCTCAGCTTGGCGGAGCATTCGGTCATTCTGCAGCCAGCAGTTCAGCCATTGCAGTGCCAAAGCAGCCATATGCAATACATAGGCAAACGGAAATGACTCTGTTCCAAGAAAACTTTATTTATGGATGGTAATGTTTACATTTCATATAATGTTCATGTGTCACAAAATAGTGTTCTTTTGATTTTTTTTCCCAGCCATTTAAAAATGTAAAAATCATTATTAGTTTGTGGGTTAACATACAAAAACGGGGTGGCTGGTTTCGGTCTGTGGACCAAAGTTTGCTGAGCCCTGGTCTCTGGCACTTTATCAGTGACAAAAACTTGTGTTCACCTCTAAATGCTTGTGTACATTATATTGTATATGTTATAAAACATACTCAAAAAATAAACTAGGTAAAAGTGAAAAACATAAATTGGCATTCTAGAATATTCTTCCTAAACTCCTTCAGTGGATTGTCCTATTCGGAGACGTCTGATCTAGCAAATGAGAAGAGAAATGCCTGTGAGATTATATTTTCTATTAGCCCACTGTTTCAAGAGAGAAAAGAACTATGGGGCATTCGTCTGATTTTGTCTGATTTTTTGATAAAATGAAGACACGCTGGCTTGTATCCACAAAGGCTAGATGTGAGGAATGAAAAATAACTCAGTATTTATTTCAAGATCTGAGGGCAGCTGTACCAGAATCAGCTCAAAATCTGCAGACACTGTGGTTTGCTCAGAGCCAGTTAAACTCATGCTGTGCGGACAATAGGTCTATTATTTTATCTTGATTGAAGAAGAAGGATGTGGCAGTGCCTCATCCGCCTCTCCCTCTGTTTTCTGGAGTGCTTGAAACCACCCTGGTTTCTTTTTCAGATCTAATGGTGAATCTAAGGGGTCCGCTAGCCTTGGAATGAGCCATTACTGGGTGTTGTAGAGACGGTCGCTGTGGGGTGTGTCGCTGTGAGGTGTGTCGCTGGGAGGTGTATCCTTGTGTATCTTCCATAACACAAGAGTTCCAGCCTCAATCTGGATCATCCGACGATCTGAAACCCCAATTACTTTAGGTTCAAATCTGTTCTTCGGATAATTCAGGACTAGAAGATGACTCAAGAATGGTCTAAAAAGCCCTTCCCCACTGCCACACGTGTGCCACACATACACACACCTAAGGTCGAGCCATTGCAGCCAGATCCCAGGGGGAAATAGTGTTAGGAACAAATCATATCACATCGTCATCCCTGCTCCTAGGTGTCTCCGGTACTTCTGAAACTGCTGTCAGGTGACAAGCAAGCGACAGGATTGTGGACATTGCTCCCACGACAAAGGTGACCCACCAGGTGGCTCGGACCTCCCAGGTTAGCACCCATCGCAAACTTCACACCTCCTTGTCTTCGATACACTTGTCCTCACAGGTCAGGAAAACAGACATCGGTCAGACATGTGTCCTGATTTGAGGGTTAGAAATTATGGTCACGAGCCCTCTCCACAAGGACTCCACACAGTTCTACGCATTGTGGCAAATGTTTGCTCAATTTGTCGGCCCCTAAATGTTCTATTCGGCCTCTTCGCCCCACCTTATGGGATGTTGAGAGCCCTGATTAGTCACGTCTGAGGACTTCTGAAGTATTCTCATCATAGAGAGATGTCAAGGCTCATGGGCCATTAGAAAAATTGAGGGAAACTCTAAAGAAGCCAATATTTCTTTGGCCTTTACAAGGCTCGGGGTGGACATTGGGGTGTGTTGTCTGTGCATTCTGGGAGATCAAGACCAGGAGAAAGAAGGGAAATGGAGAGCTGGCCTGTCGCCCTGATGAAAGGCCCAGTCAGGGCCTGCTTCCGCGGCGGCACATCCCTGAGCATCCGTAATCGCCCCGGGCCCCCTGGGGACAGGCTGCCTCCTGGCCGGTCTCTCCAGCAGGAAGAAAAATCACGTGCCCGCTGAACCTCCACCATCAGCTCAAGCAAGGCGAAGATGCAGATGGACTCTCAAATAAATTTCTGCCGTCCTGCAACATACTAATTGCCTGTAATGAGCAAATTATAATAATTGCGGACGATTACACAAAACCTTTGACTTAGGTAGCAATCTTTCACCGGTGAATTGCAAGGCCTTTCCTAAATATTAATTAAAGGCCACAGCAGCCACCTGAACTAAAGCAGTGTTACCCCACCTTAGAGACGGGGGTACTGAGTGGCACGTCTCTCATTCTATCTCGTAAGACCAGATCGCACATTTTCATGAGTTTGAATTGTGCCTTATCTAGAAATTGGAAAGGTAGGTAGCTGTTAACATTTATATTTTCAAAGACATGGAGGAAAATGCCGCTGATGGAATTTTAAACGACAAGACGATTATGCCACGTCTGTGGAATAGTCTCGGTCGTGTGTGAAGGCGTCGGGTCTGCCCGTGTGTCTGCGCGTGCGCGCGTCTGTGTATCAAGACCAGACCAGCAAGTCGACAAGCGCTGTCGGTCCCTGGTGGGATTGAAGGTGAGGTTTAGCAAGAAAATCAGATAAATGTTACTTCAAGGATATTTTTAATTTAAAAAAAATTAAGACCTTATTGAAGACTTTCTTGTTCTCTGTTTTAAATCAGGCTCCTTCCCTCTTTCGATGCATTTAGGACATTTGTTTTTCCACCTTCTTTTCACGGTAGCAGAATTCCCCGTCCCTTTGCTCTTGCTAGAGGTGCTTTAATAAGCGTGACCCCGGCAAGGGACTCTCACTCTGCTGGGGCCTCTCGCTTAAGTGGCTGGAATTCACTTAGAGAGGCTGGAAATGTCCACCGAGGTCAGGAGACGGGGTATGGGGCCAAATCCCCAGTCTCGGAGCAGCCCCTCAGAAGGGGCTCAGGAGCCCCCAGTGCTGCTCGGATCTGTGGGGTGACTTGCTGGCCGCCGCTGTCCTGGAAACGGATGCATGCCTGCACCTCCCTCTAAGCCCACCGGGCTGGCTGTCCTGTCCGGTAGTGGTCGGGGGCAGGGAGGGAGGGCAGCTGACATCAAAGACAGAGCAAAGGCCTGGTGAATCCTCCCCCGCCAGCTGGAGGTGTCGCTTCCTGCTGACAGGGCAGCCGCTCTCTCTTCTTGTCCCTCTGCTAAAGGCTAAAAGGTTCACACTACTCTATAAATACCACCTTCCTGCTCTTAACAAAACAGCAGCCAGACCTCTCGGCCAAGCCTGATGCCCCGCCCCCCAGGACAGGCAGTGTGAAAGGGCTGCCCACTGACAAAATCCACCCACTGCACCCCGAAAGGGAAGAGCTGACCCTCCCCCTTAACAGACCCCGGACCTGCCCCCAGATGCTCAAGCTGCTCCATGTGGCTGACCCTCTCTGCAGTAATCGTGGGGGTTCTGGCTGCACTGGGGTCGAGTGGGAGACATGCACACGCTGGGGCGGAGTGGGGGACATGCACACGCTGGGGCGGAGTGGGGACATGCGCACGCTGGGCAAAGCACCAGAATTATCTTGTTCTCGGGCCATAACTCCACAGAGCGGGCCAGGCAGGTTCGATCGCCCTTGGAGATATGGGATCTGGGGATCTGGGTGCCAGGCTCGCCCTGGGATCTGGGTGCTGGGCCTCCCTGAGTGCCTCATTTTGCAGCACTGTGGCCATTTGTGAGGAACCTTGCACCAAAGTCTTGTCTTCATTAAGCTGCGTATTAAACAGTTTCTGACGGGACGGTTCTCCAAGGCTTGCCAGGAAGCCTGGGACTGAAGGAAGGCTGGTGGACGGGAGGCGGCTGGTGGACGGGAGGCGGCTGGTGGACGGGAGGCGGCTGGTGGACGGGGGCGCATGGGGCGGGCGCCTGGGCTGACCACCCTGCGGAGCGGAAATGGGCTGCTTTGCAATCAACAGCCATTTATCCCTCTACACAGGCCGGGAGC
>NW_024355205.1:35617990-35700347 GCF_902729225.1 Pteropus medius
GACATGCACACGCTGGGGCGGAGTGGGGGACATGCACACGCTGGGGCGGAGTGGGGGACACGCGCACGCTGGGCAAAGCACCAGAATTATCTTGTTCTCGGGCCGTAACTCCACAGAGCAGGCCAGGCAGGTTCGATCGCCCTTGGAGATATGGGATCTGGGGATCTGGGTGCCAGGCTCGCCCTGGGATCTGGGTGCTGGGCCTCCCTGAGTGCCTCATTTTGCAGCGCTGTGGCCATTTGTGAGGAACCTTGCACCAAAGTCTTGTCTTCATTAAGCTGCGTATTAAACAGTTTCTGACGGGACGGTTCTCCAAGGCCTGCCAGGAAGCCTGGGACTGAAGGAAGGCTGGTGGACGGGAGGCGGCTGGTGGACGGGAGGCGGCTGGTGGAAGGGGGCGCATGGGGCGGGCGCCTGGGCTGACCACCCTGCGGAGCGGAAATGGGCTGCTTTGCAATCAACAGCCATTTATCCCTCTACACAGGCCGGGGAGCGAAAGGGGATCTGGGTGGGTGTCGTGCAAGGGGGTCGGGATCACAGACTGCAGCGAGGAAGTGGGGAGGAAGGGGACGGGGCCTGGGGCTACTCTGCAGACTGAGCAGACAGGAGACTCTGGGAGAGGGAAGCTAAGCAGGGGAACAGGAAGGGGGCTGGCGCAGGGCCAGGAGGCCTCTGCGCTCTAAGCTGCTCTGAAGACTCAGGACTCCCTCGTCCTTTCCTGCCCTTTGTGTGGAGCTCGGCACAAGAGCCATCACAGACTTTGTCCCGAGAGGGTCTCAGCCCCATCGTGGAACCTTTATGCTCTGAGGGAAAACAGAGCTGGAGGGTGACAGCCCAGCCTGTGGAACTCCACCCCTTCCCCAGAGGCCCCTGGGCCAGCGGTCCCCAACCTTTGTGGCACCAGGGATGATGCTCCTTTGAGAATCTAGTGTCTGATGATCTGAAGCGGAGCTGAGGCAGTGATGCTGGCGCTGGGCAGCGGCTGCAGATACAGAGGAAGCTTCGCTCGCTCACCCGCTGCTCACCTCCTGTGTGCGGCCCGGTTCCTAACAGGCCAGGACTAGTACCGGTCCACGCCTAGGGGTGGGGACGCCCTAAGGGCTCCTTACCCTGCAGCTGCTCCAACTTCTACACCTGGCTCATCCGCTCAACGATTACCTTGTCCCTCCCCTCCCGCTGCCTCTCTCCCAACATGGCACCCGTCACAGGTGCCTCTCCCAGGGTCCACCTGAACCCAGTCTCCACCCTGCACGTGGCGTTCCTGGGCCGGCGTTCCTGGTCAACGCAGGCTGTGGGAGCTGCAGCTCAGGGAAGTCCCACTCGGCCCTCAGGAAGTCACTGCAGGTGGCCCATGGACAGTCACTGGCTACGTGAGTGAACCCTGGGGAAAAGCACTATCTGGCCATCCCAGCTGGACAGGCACATTCGGTTACTGGGGGAAATGTCAATAATGACGTCTATCGTTGTTAATCCCACAGACAGGTGTCTTTTGTCCCAAGCGTGTGACAGGGACCAAGCGCGGAGCTGGGAACTCAGAAAGTAGGGTTCCCGCCCCATCCTGTTCCACCGCCATCTAACGAGATGCACCCCTCTGCCTCCACTTCCTCATCCCCAAAGTTGCCGACCAGATACCTCAAAAATTCACTCCGACTGTAAAAGCAAAGAGTGGTGACAGGTGCCTACAGGCTGGCAGAGCTTCCGGGCCCTGGGCCTCGCTCACACGCTCACCACATCACCAACCTCTCCCCACCCCACCCAGCCTGCCCCGGGGCGGGTCCACAGCAAGGCCGAGGCCGGGTCACCAAGCTGCTGGGCGGGCGAGCCAAGGCCTCGCCCAGGACCGCTGTCCTACATCAAGAGCTGAGCCCCTCACCGTCACGGTCAAGGTGGTTGAGAGAACGTAACCTGGCGCAGGGACCAAACTGTGCTTTCCAGGGAGGCACGCCCACTCTGGGGACCGAGCGCCCGGCCAACTCCAGCCTGCGGGGAGCCGGAGCTGCCAGCTGGGTCTCCAAAGGCCCAGCTGACGCCCCCGGCTTAGCCCCAGTGCCCCTCACTTTAGTCCCGGGAGAGAAACTGACCAAAAGGGGCCGGGAGTCATCTCTCTGTGCCACCAGAGAAAACGTGTGAACATAGCAAAGACGCAAACCAGCCGGCGAAGGTGCGCCACCGTCACCGACGGTGATTCAGGCCCCGCGTCACCGCCCGCACCCAGCGGGTGATGCAAATGTCGCCCAGGCAGAGGCCAGGCCGCCGAGGGCCAGAGCCCCCGGGTCTCCAGTGGCCAGAGCCCCCGGGCCAGGTCTGCAGTGGCCAGAGCTCCCGGGCCAGGTGTCCAGTGGCCACAGCCCCCGGGCCAGGTCTCCAGTGGCCAGAGCCCCCAGGCCAGGTCTCCAGTGGCCAGAGCCCCCGGGGCAGGTCTCCAGTGGCAGGCGGCACCCTGGCCCCCCTGCCACTGAGACACGAGCGGGTTCCCGGGCCCGGGCACGAGCCAAGCAGAGCCTCGCCGACCGGAGTCGCACACCTGTGGCCAAACTCCGAACCCGCGTGCCGAGGACGCACGGCCCCGTGCTGGGAAGGGACGCAAAGCTGGCCCACGCGGTCGCCCAGCCGGCCCCCCTGCTGACCCTCTGGAGACCGGGCTCCAGGCTCCACCTCTCAAGGGGGGCTGTGCCGGGCCAGGCTGCGGGAGACCCAGGCTCCTGCCCGAGGCAGCCACCGCAACTTCCACCCACTTCTCAAGCGGCTTCGCCCACAGTCAGCGTGGCGTCTTACGGAGCTCTGGGTTCCCGTGGCGTACTCTCGAGAACACCAGACTGGAGTCTGTGTGAGTCCTCTGGGGCCACCGCGACAAAGCCACAGACTGGGGGGCTCAAAACGATAGAAATCTCTCCTCTCACAGGTCTGGAGGCCAGAAGTCTGGGATCAGGGTGTCGGCAGAGCCCCGCTCCCTCTGAAGGCCCTGAGGAGGGTCCCTCCTGCCTCTCCCAGTTCCTGGTGGTGGCCGGTGGACCTTGGTGTTCTCTGGCTTATAGACACATCACCCCAGTCTCCGCCCCGTCTTCGCGTAGCATTTTCCACTTTTTCTAGGGGTTCCAGTCATGTGGGATTAGTATCCATCCTAATCTAGTGTGACCTCACGTTAACGTGGTGACATCTGCAAAGACCCTATGTCCAAACGAGGTCACATCCAGAGGTGCTGAGGGTCAGGACCTAAACACATGTTTGAGAAGATACGTCTACCCATAATACAGACCTAATACCTGGGCTCAAAAGAGAGAAAACAATACAGCTCAAAATTTTCACTGCAATGTCATAGTTTAAACACATACAGAAAGGACCTGAAGGCTTGTTATTTGAAATTTTATTTATTAGACTACTATGCAGTCATTAAAAAGGATTATTGAGAGACCATGTGGCAATATGAGAAAATATTTCTAGCAATGCCAGGTCACACCTCTGACTACAACTATGGGAAAATGAAAACATTTGTTGGAGGTGAGGGATTATGGACAGTTTTTATCTTAATGTTTTTATCAAAACATCACTTTACTTAATATATTTTTCAAATTAAAAGGAGGGAGAAACAATCGGTTTGAGTCCTTTCCAACACCGAGCAGCCATGAGGTTAGGGGAAGGCATTTGACTGCGAACCTTAGCGTTCTAGCACAGGATGGACAGAATACGTGTCCCTGTGACCTCTGAGGACAGCTGAGGGGCTCACGTGGGCCAGAATGGCCTAAAGATAGGGACTGCCCTTGATGGCCACGGTCATCGAGCAAAACCTCTCATCATTTCTGTTATTGGAGGGCAAAGCTGTGTTTCTGTCACTGTCCCTTTAAATGCCTGAGAGTGCTCTGTGACTAACGGATATTTCTGGCAGGGAAGAAAAGGAGGAAGAGGAATCAGCAGATATGAAGAGCACAGAATCACGATGAGCTCACCCACCAGACACGGAGGACATGGGCAGAAACTTCCGGAAGTTTGGTTTACTGTCACGTGATTTCCTTGCCACAGGCTGAGCCTTGGTCTTTGGTCTTCGGGCCACCTCAAGGACTTGTCATGTGATCACTGGCATGGTGTCACTCGTTGGAGCCCATCGAGGTGTCAAAGGCCCACCCTCTTCACAAGCAAGGGGTTCATTCATTCCGCTCCTACCCGCTGAGCGTCCACCACACGGAAGCGCTTCCCGTGATTAGCAGGGGACAGTGGACGACACGCATCCTTGAGGGACAATCAACAAACAAAATGCACATCGTGTACCCGGAGGCGTGAACGTCAAGATGGGAAAGTAAGGCGAGGCGAGGGGGGTGCTCCCTGGGCGAGGGGACATTGGGGCAGAGACGTCACCTCCTGCAGGAGGATGGGCAGAGACATCACCTCCTGCGGAGGACGGGCAGAGATGTCACCTCCTGCAGGAGGACCGGCAGAGACGTCACTTCCTGCAGGAGGACGGGCAGAGATGTCACTTCCTGCAGGAGGACCGGCAAGCGCAAAGCCAGAGACGGGCGGGCCGGGTTGCATTCGAGGTGCAGCATGGAGACCTCTGTCTGAAACAGAGGGACCGAGACAGGGGAGCAGTCAGGGAGACGCGGGGGCCGGACCACTGGGGCCTTAGAGAGAGGCTTCTGGACTTGGAGATTTTATTCTTTGTGAGAACGGAAGATACGAGAGGGTTTTCAGCAAAGGAGTGACATCTTTAAAAGGATCGGCCAGACCGCTGTGCAGGGGGTGGCTAGGGGACAGCACGGTGGGGGCTGGGAGGCCAGCCAGGGAGAGACGGGGACTGGGAACGGGTGGTGGGAGGGTTGAGAAGCAGCTGGATGCTGGACAGTTGTTAGGGGATCCGTCGATGGAGCAGATGCGAGAGAGAGAGAAGAGTCTAGAAAAACTCACAATTTCGGTCTGAGGACCTGGAATAATGGCATTTCCATTTCCTGAGGTTGGCAGACCCCGAAACCCAACCCGCGGCAGTTCGCTTTTTCACCCCGGGGAAGGGCTCCTGAAGGTGGGGGCGGAAAGACAGCAGGTTGGTAGCCACACAGAGGCCGCGGGCCTGCGGTCGGGGCCCGGTGGAGTTTGTAGGTGGGCCCGGCAGGCTCAGAACCAATAGGAGTGCAATGGGAATTGGGGTGTATGATGAGAATTCGCCCTTATGCATTGTGGGAAGAGCTGGGAAGTCGAGGCTGACTGGGGCAGTTGGAGGACCAGACACAGTGTCGCTCAGCCGCGTACCTGAAGCTTGGGCAAGGGCAGGCCAAGGGCATCCGGCTGCCCAGGGGGGGCCGCCAACAAGGAGCTCGCGGCCAGGTGGGTGGGGGGCTGTCGGCAGGGACAGCGGTCTGCAGAATGGAGGAGAGAACAGCTGGGACCCGCCGGGCGCCTCTGTGCTGTCCCCCACCGCCTGTCCCCCCCTCGAGCCTCACACAGGTCCCCCCTGCAAGACTGTCATATAAAATACCAGATGTCCATTAAATTTGAATTGCAGATCAACAGCGGGTAATATTTTCACATAAGTATGTCCCATGCAGTATGCGAGACATACCTGCACTAAGAAACTATTTGCTATTGATCTGAAATTCCAACTTAACTGGGAGTCCTGTTATTTTATTTGCTAAATGTCTAGCCGGCCCCTATCAGAGCTCTCCCGGGAAGTGGGGTCTGGGTGGGGCCCTGACAATAACAACGGCTGTCACAACTGTGTGCTTATTAGACATCGACTCCTACACACACGGCACCTCCTCGAGTCCCCAAGAGGACAGATTTCATCACTACTGCATTGCAGATGACAAACCAGAGATTATAAGGAACAAAATAATTACCAAAAATTGTATAAGCAGGAATAATAATCATAGCCAACACTTAGACAGCATTTAGAAGGTCAGGCATAGCTCTCAGGTCTAGCATAAGATCTCATTTAATCCTTTTAACAAGGCCATGAGGAACTGTCATTGGACCCATTTCACAGATAAGAAAGTAAAGTCACATCGATAGCAAGTGGCTCTATTGGAATTTGAAAGCAGGCGGTGTGACTCCAGTCCGTGTTATCACCTCCCCAGCCCATCACCAAGCCTCTCCCTGAACCGCCTCCCTCTCCTGGGGAAGGTGAGCCACCCACAGAATACTCGCGTACCGTCAGGTGGCAGGTGTCGTCAGGGACTCGTGGGGTGCAGTGAGATGGACCAAACTGTCAATGGAGGAGAAAGAAATCATCGTGCTTGGGAGGGCCACAGGAGGCCTCACGGAAGCAGGTAAGCGGGAGACCCAAACAGCTGGAAGACGTCAAAAGGGAGGTTAACACCTGTGGTGGCGACTGTGAGCCTGTGGAGTAAACCGCCTGCGACCGAGCACCTCGTAGCAGCCAGGTGCTGTGCTAAGCATTGAGATTACCTTCCTCGGTCCCCACGGTCACCCCATCTTACAGACTAGCTAATGGGGGTTCAGGGAGGCCAAGCAGCCTTGTCTGTCGTCACCCCATTGAAAAGAGGCAAATGGAGGACTGGAACCAAGTAGGTGACCCAAATCCAGCGCACCTTCCACGCCACCTTCGTTCTTGGCCACAGGTGAGAATTTATGTCCTTAAACTGAAGACAGAGGCGCGTGCAGCACAGCTGGAGGCCGCGAAGCACACGTCATCGCCGCTTCTGGGAGTGACAGAGCAAGGCGCCCGTTCTCAGAAATGGCAGTCTCCCTCCCAGAACCGTGCAAACGCTCTGCCTGGCAGCTGAGCAGCCTCGTGCTGCCGGGAGGGAGGCAGGGGACAGGTGAGCCGCCCGCATGGGGGCCAGGGAGAGGTGAGCCGCCCGCACGGGGCCAGGGAGAGCACAGCCCCGCCTTGGGCAGAGCTCCCCCGACAGAGGAAACCCGGGCAGAGGCTTGGGGGGGCGGGGAATGGAGGAGGACGGGGGAATGGCCACACCCCCCAGGAAGCCACCTGTACCCTCTCCTGCAGTTCACAGCATCACCCATCTGTGTCCTGGGAATCCACAGGTCTTCCAGGAGTGATCTGCGGGTGCTGCAGATCTGAGGCGTGAGGGGAGCGAGCCTGGGGTTCTGAAACGGGCCACCTGGGCAAGTCGACGAAACTCCCTCTTTCAGTTTCTGAAAAAAACTCTGGGGGCGGAGGTGCAGAAGAGAGCTCAGGATGAGCGAGTGAGGAGGATCTGGAGAAAACGGGCCAGCCTGGAACAGAGAGTGGGCAGCCGCTCGGCAAGGCCGCCCACACGCACGATGACCAGAGGGACTCTGAGTTACAGATCAGGATCAAGACAGGGTAGAGCATGAGATCATGCTGTGGCCAAGAAGCTGGGTTTCTGGGGACGGAATCACAGCTGGAGATCGAGGCCCATTGTCCGAGACCCACTCAGGCCCTCCCTGCCATGCTGTAATTTTTGTTTCCACCAGCTCAAGGCCATTGGCGAGGTCCCGGGAACAGTGTGATCGAGTCAGTGCACTCCGCGGTGACATCAGCCACCAGCGGCCTGTTGCCCCCCAGCACTCTGTCTGGAGGCCGAGTCGCAGCTAAGGCAAAGCCAGGGCAGACAGACAGGCGCTGGGTCCCAGCGTCGCTGACCGAGCATGACACACCAGTCGGAAGCCAGTGCGCGTGGGACAGCAGCCCGGGCCCTGGGCGTCTGCATGCAACAGATTTTAACCTTGCGCTGGTTTCGTTGGTAATTTTTAAATTCTGTGTTGGTTTATGTTCCATTTGAAATAAGAAAAAGAAGAGAAAGAGGCCTTGAGGACAGCAGTTAGCGAACCTGAGCCCTGAGCCGCACTCTCAGCCCATGTCACCTACAGCGCACGCCAGCTTCGTCTTCACTGAGTCGTGACGCCCTCGGTGACGGCGCAGAAGGCCACCGGAGGCGGACGTGGGCCTGAAGGCGCCTCGGGCCCCGGAGGCGGGGACGGACCCAGTTCTCCGCCCGCCGAAGGAGGCTTTTCTCGTTCTCCGGTTCGAGTAACTCGGAGGAGGGCACCTGATTGCAGAAGCTGTTCTCTGCGGGTCCCTGAGGGCTTCGCTCTGCTACCAGTACCGGTCTCCGGGTAGGTGCGGGACGTGCAGCCCCCTCCAGAGGCCACTCACAGTCCCTCCTCCTTCGCAAGAAAGAGGACAGATAGTGGACAGGCTCCAGGTGAACGAGGCGGAGCTGGCACCTCATTCACCGTGGTCACCACCCAGTTTCCAGAGCCAGCGTGGGGGGTGAGCGGGGGCAGAAAACAGTTCACAGGAACGGGCTCTGCTCGCCCCGGCCCCAGGCTCGCTGGCCACCACGCCTCCCACCTCCATCCCTCACCTGCATGACCGGGATGAATGTGCTGCCTCCTACCTGCTCTTTCTGCTCCGCCCTGGGCCCAGAGACATTCTTTTACAAAGTCAGTTGGGTGGGAGCCACCAGATGCTCCTCGCCTGATGAGTGGATGCGCAGAACGCGGTCCGTCCGCACAGTGGAATATTACTCGGCCATGAAAAGGATGGAGGTTCTGAGACGACAGGGATGAACTTGGAAAACACTATGCTAAGGAAAAGAAGCCAGTCACAAAGGACCGATGGCGCGTGCTTCCATGTGCGTGACACGTCCAGAACAGGCAAATCCGTAGGGACAGAAAGCAGAGGTCGCGGGGCCTGGGGAGGGGCCACAGGGAGGGACTGCTTAATGGCTTAGGGGTTTCTCCTGAGATGATGAGAGTGTTCCGGAATCAGATAGTGCTGACGGCCACACGTTGTGAACGTACTAGCAACCACTTTAACATGATTAAAACCGTGAATCTTATTTTACGTGACTTTCATCTTGATTTTTTTTTTCAAGAAGTGAAACTATGACATTGCTTAGCTTCAAGTCCTTGGGCCCAGAGGCTCCCCACCCGCTCTGAGCACAGTGCAAAGCCTCCCCGGATCCGCGAGGCCTCCCTGCGCGTCCCCACCCCGGGCCCACAGCTCCTACCGCTCCCAGGTCCCCTGCGCTCCCTCCCGCCACGCTGGTCTCCCCCGGGGCCCACACAGCACGAGACCCTCACTGCCCGGGGCCGCGGCGTGCGCTGTTCCTTCAGCGGGAAGATCTTCCCCAGGATTTCCCACAACGGACTCCCACCTTCCACTCAGGTCTCATGTCAAATGCCATCTTCTCTCGCACCTGAAGCTAAAACGCCTCCCACCCCGCCCCGACCAGGGCCCGTTACTCTCGGGCCTTGTCCCTTTATGTCCTCTCAGCGTCCCCCCTACTGAAACCGTACAATGACTCATTGACGTATTCGGCTGTTTAGTGTCTGTCTCCCTCAGCAGCAGGACCTGGTGCTGGGGGGACCAGGTCCGTTCTGTCCACTGCAGTGTTCTCGGTCCCCAGAGCAGCGCCTGGTGTGTATCGTGGGCCTGCGGCAGATAGTCATTGAATAGATGCAATACCATAATGTTACGTACTTCTAAACTATAAAAAACATAGTTATTTGTAGCATCAATATTATCAAGTCACGTAGATCATACTACCGGCTGTAAGAGAGTCACAGCCTCAGGGCGACAGGGCTCAGATGAAGGAACAGTCGTTACCACCCAGGCGTGGCGGGGAGGGGACGAGGAGGAATGGGAGCAAAGACGCACAGCCAGGCTGTGGCTGGACCTGGGCAGGAAGTAGGGACTAACTCATCTCACGCACGGCAGGAGCGGGGCGCGCGCTAGACCGGGTCCCGCTCTCGCTCGGCCTGGCCCTCGGCACGGCCTGAATTCTCTGCGCGTCCACTGAGCGAGTGGCGTTTCGTATTAACATCTCCTGGATGGCTAGAGAGGTCAACTGCGTTTCACTCGTATATTAGTCATTTCTATTTCTTGCGATTATCTGTTTATGTTCGTTGCTCTTTGGGGCGTTGTTGGTTTAACTTCGGTTGAGAGAGCCTCTTAATAAGAAGACGGATGCTCTGTCACTCACGCAGACGCACATAGGACATAGGTACAGCAGACAGAGATTTCCGACTTAACGTTTAGCTCTTCGTTTCATTAATGTCATCTTTCGATATGCAGCCAAATCCTTTTCTTGTTCATCATGCTGTTCGCTTTTTCTATATCTAGAAATATCTTTGCCCTAAAAACGGGTGAGTATTCATCCATATTTCTAACTCTTCTTTGATTTTATTTTCTATACTTAACTTTTACACACATGCAATCGATTTTGTTAGATATGACAGCAATACGGATCAAGAACTTCTAAAAATCCCCACCCATTCGCCCCACCCTGCCGTTTCTGCACCAGTCTGCTGGGGTCTGTTCCTCAGCCTCGTGCAGGTCACCCCCCCTGAGACCTGTGACCAAGTTCCAGGTGAGATTAGGGCTTCAGAGTCCCCAGATCACATCTCCCTGAGACATCTGTTGTACTGAAAGGCCTTGGAGGTAGAGCTAGAATTAGGTCATTTTAATCATTAGGTCATTCTGTCCCTATAGCTCTTTAATTGAAGGCATTATTTTAACATTAAACTGTGCCAGTCCACTGTGAGAAGAAGGGAAAATTCTCATAACCTTTTAAGAAAAAGTTGCTATTAGGGCCACACTTTGGAGGAAAATTGGAGCACCGTTACCCAAAGCAATGAATCTGGGATTTACACCACGATTTCTTTGCCAGGATGTTCACGGAAACATAACCGATTTTGCAAAAAAAATTGGAAACAACCTAAAAATCCAACTGTGGTAAATTAGTAATATCCATTATGATAGGATATAACATGATGAACGGGGATTAATTAAAATCATTTTCATGTCTGCTAATGATATTAGTCATGGTAAGAGCTATAGATAGTTGTTCTTTGGGGTTTTCTATATAGTCCAACTGTTCGCGGTCACTGAACACGTGTCAGATAACTGTTAATACTCTTTCACGGCTTATGTAAATGTTATCCTAGGTGCCACATTCGGAAAAGTGAGACAGAAAGCAGAACCCGGATCATGATGGTTCACGGGATAGAACAGATCCGGAGTGTTTTTTTGCAATGAAGGCTGTGAGACCTGACTGCCTTCCGTTTACCTGCCCTTCCTTTTTTGGCAAAAATTCAGCTGCAGCTCAGATTCCACGGTTACAGTATTGCCCCATCCCCAACGGTCAGCAAAACGATGTCAACACTGAGACTTCCTAGAAATGAGCCTTTCTGACACTGAGACCACACTACCCAATTAGAAGGTCAGCCCTCAATGCATCCTTCAGATTGGTTTATAACCAAAAGAGGGAGCACTCAAAGAAAAAAAGAAGATGTATGGAAAGTCACCTCACAGAGGGATGAGATCAGAAATTCCTAACTGGGCGGGTCTGGTGGGGAGTCCACCCCAGGCATGTAACTTTTTACTAAAAGGTTTGTCTTTGCCTTAAACAAGTCCCGTCCATTGTTTCTGTGCGTCTAAGTTACCTCGCCTTTGAAATAAGCCATAATCACCCTCAGGAGAGCAAAGAATCTTGTTGATTATCCTGTAATCAACCTTGGCATACACTAAATACTCAACCTACCTTGCTTTCCCATCCCTACCTTGCTTTCCCATCGTCCATGTCATCTTCCTTCACCTCAAATGCACAGAAGAAGCTGTGAAATGGTCACTCTCTGGAGCATTTGAGATCTCGCTCCCCGAATTCGTCATCGATTTGGCTCAAATACACTCTTAAAAATTCTCCAAAAAATCTTTTTCATAAAGATGATTTTCATCACAACCACTTTTTCGATGTGAATGGAATCGAGTTAAAAACGCTAGAAACAAAAAAAAGAATCCTCTGCATTGTCCCAAACTTTATAATACCGTGAAAACATGTAGACACAGAAAAATACACGAGAAAAGACGCACATCGACACGTTGCCAGCAGCAGAATAGCTGGTGATTTTTATTTTCTTCCTCATACTTTTCTGAATTTACTTTCTTCACAATGAATGTATGGCTTTCCACTCAGAACAAGAAACTTGGGTTTGTGGTCGGTGCTGCCTGGTTTGGAGGTTAGTTTTGTTTTTAAAGAGAAGGAGGCGGCCGGGGCCCCGCCCATTTCCACAATGGCCTGGGGAGACTTTTATTTTTTCTTCCCGTATGTGGGGAATAGAGGCACGTTCGTATTTTTCCATCTGTTTCGCAACACCCTTCGCTGGCCTCCAGGTTCGGAGAGAACCCAACAAAGCGTTGTGTGTTCCTGAATGAAGCCCATCCCTCTCCGCTGTCCCTGTGGCACTCACGTGGTGACGTGAGGTCCTATGTGTGTGCTACGAGTGTTTGATCAGCTTCATTTCCAAAACAGATCACTCGCCGGGGCGGTTTGTGATCATGAGCGTGAGACAGGTCTTCAAAGCCAGTTCTTGATTGGGAAACCTTTAGAGGCACCACAGTCACAGCAGCTGTCTGTCTGTTGGGGACCGGGCCAGTCGAGGATGGCGCCTCCTGCACGGCACATGTGCGCTCTTTCTGACAGCCCGGAGCAGCTGCACCCCACCACCCCCCCAGTCTGGATCGCCAACGCCCTGGAGCCCGCTGGATGGCCGCAGAGCCAGTGTGTTGAAAGAAACCTTTCTGGTTTGTGGGACAACTGAATGAGCTAATCAATGTGAGGTGATTCGATTTCCTACACAAAATAAGATTAAAACCCAGAGGGAGATGGGCCATTCAGGAAAAGCAGAATAAAGGAAATTCTTGTCCGAAGGTAACAGAGTAGGAAGAGAAGCGCCCCGGGCTGATCCGCAGAAACACCCTGAGACGGCAGGAAAGGCCAGCGTCCTCCACACCGCTGCCTGGTGTCCCTCGCATTGGCCGCCGCTTCTCACCAACACGGGAGACCAGAAAACCGTGCAAGTCACTCCTTTGGGCCTGGCTGTCCCAGGACGCGGGATAGAAGGCGACCCTTTTACGTATAATTCCCACCACTCCCAGTTAGAGCTCTCTGATTTTTACACAGGAATATTTTTTGAGTATTTAGTGTATGCCGAGCACACAAACAGAGAAGTGTAATTCATGCAATGGGATAGTTTACATCACGTAAAGATCTCTCTCCTCACACACACACACACACACACACTTACGCTGCATGCACACACTCACACACACACACACAGTTTAGCAGCCACTGATGTTTTTGCTTAAACCAATATTTACTGCGATGATTGCAATACAATGATTTTTGCAACGGCAACACTTCCACTGCATTTATCAGTCAGCATCCTCATATAGGATCTTCTCTCTTTCCTCATTTATTTACCAATTTATTGCCAGTATAGAGCCGGGGTCCCCAGCCTCCAGGCGTGGCCTGGTACTGGTCCATGGCCTGGTAGGAACTGGGCCGCACAACAGGAGGTGAGCGGTGGACGAGCGAGCAAAGCTTCATCTGTATCTGCAGCCGCTCCCCAGCGCCAGCACCACCGCCTCAGCTCCACCTCAGATCATCGGGCATTAGATGCTCATAGGAGCCCCGGTCCCTGGTGCCACAAAGGTTGGGGACCGATGCTCTAGTGAAAGTTTAGCCTTTGAGATCACTGTTTCCACTATGCACTTAAAAGCAGTTCGATATTTACAGTAGAAGCAGAGCGGTGACTTCTTCGTTCTCAGCTTCATTTACTCTTTGATGGAAGAAACAGATGCCATCACATCCACGAAAATTGCTGAGAATAAAAAATCGATGAGGCAATCTTTTAAAAGTATTACTCTGTGACAGCTATATTCCAATGCAGTGAATGTAAGTTTGTAAGCAAAGTAA
Organism: Pteropus medius; assembly: GCF_902729225.1. NCBI lineage: Eukaryota > Metazoa > Chordata > Mammalia > Chiroptera > Pteropodidae > Pteropus > Pteropus medius. Next base: position 35,631,685 of record NW_024355205.1, read on the forward strand.
CCCTAAAGTTTTAACAGAAAAATGCAAATAGTATTCATGCCTGGAACCAAGTGGAAATGACTGATGATTGGAGTAGCGATAAAATAAATAGCATGTACTGTGTTTAAAGAAACTGAAATGAGGAGGAAGTGGAAAATGAGCTGAAGGGCATGGATGGAAATGCATCACCGCTGCATGGGGTCTTTAGAATATTTAGCCAAGGGTAACCTCAGGGATGACCAGGAACTGAGATTGTTTTCAACGTATATGACAGGTCACTCAATCCGGTAGAAGGTGGGGCAGGCCTTTCTAAATACAGACCCAAAACTAACCGGAAGGTCAGGTCCTGTGGTAATGGTGGCTGTCGACAAACCGGCCATTAGCAAGAGACCTGATTCTAATTGAAAAAAGGCATCTGATTAATTCCTGGCTTGCCTCCTTAGACATCTCATCTCCTACAAGTCTGAGGAACCCTAGGACAAGAAGCTGATGGGTAGCACTCGTCCCGATCACCAGGTGCACGTTGGGTGCCTTTAGACTAGATTAAGCGAGTTGGTACAGCAACTTCCCACGTGGTCCCAAGGATGACCCGGGGGATGGGATGGGGGTGTCTGAGCAAAGCCTCTGCTTGGGGTCTGAGTAATGCTCTCTGCCACTTCTGGATGCCGAGACTGTGTATTTCACAGACACTGAATCCGCGTTTAACTTACATTCCCAGCACACAGCATGGTCCACATGTAATCCAGGAATGCTGTTCTAAGCATACGTGACCTTTTTCTCCTTCATAAATCACATTTTATAAATATACATACACTCCAATGAGTTGAAAATCTGTGTCCGTACAAAAACCTGCACATGGATGTTTATGGCCGCTTTATTTATAATTGCCCAAACTTGGAAGCAACTAAGGCGTCCTTCGGTATGAATGACCGTGGTATATCTATGCAAAGGAATATGATCCCGCAATGAAAAGAGAGCGATCAAGCTTCAAAAAGACAAGAAGAAGTCTGAAAAGTATATGACTAAATGAAAGAAGCTGATCTGACAGTTCTGCACACTAGATTATTCTGCCCATGTGACAGTCTGGAGGAGACAAATCTGTAGAGGCAGTAAAAAAAAAAAAATCAGCGGTTGCCAAGGGTTCAGGGTGTGTAGAAAGAGAGGGATGAACAGGTGCATCACAGAGGACGTTTAGGGCAGTGAAACAACCCTGCACGATGCTCTGATTTTGCACATATCACTGTGCATGTGTCAAAACTCATGGAATGTACAGCACCCAGAGCGAGCCCGAATGTACGCTAGGAACTTGAGTCAATAATAATGATCAGTATTGGCTCATCGTTCGTAACAAATGAACCACGCTAACGTAAGATGCCATAACAGGGGAGGCTGGTGGGGTTGTGAGATGGTACGTGGGAGCTCTCTGGACTTTTCACTCGATGGCTCTGTGAACATAAAATTGCTAAAAGAAAAACGGTCTATTGATTATATATATAATCGATTGTAAAACCCGCCCTTCAAATTATACAGGACTCATAGGACATCGTTGCATACGTTATAATCAATAGGCAAAATACGTCACTGTCGCCTAGCAAATTTGGATCCCACACTAGGCATGACCGCACACAGAGGATGGATGCTTTGGAACTTAGACTGAGGTGGTCCAGGCTGTGATTTCTGGCACAGATTAAGGGAGGTTATTCATCTTCAACCGTGTACAGATGGGTTAAGGGAAAATGATAATAGAATAAAGCGAAAATAGATACATTTTTAAAGACTTTTAAGAAAAAATTCAGTTCGATGTTCGTCTTTCTTAAATAGAGTTAAAACCAAAGCGCTCTGGCCGGTCGTTCCCAACACATCCCAATGAAGTAGAAAGTCTAAATCTTCGGCACTTCCCTGCGGAGACGGCAGCTCTCGCTTACGATTCATCCTCAGTCAAACTGAGAGATGATCCTCTCTAGAACACGGCGTCACACGTGCAAAACTACTAACTACTGATTCAGGCGAAAGAGCACATGCTTGGCCAACGTGCTCTTTGAAATTAAAACCTTTCCCACATTCCAAGAAAAATAGAAGGATATTTTCCCTAGGAGCTCTGCAGATCATACCTAAGGTTTTACTTCAAGTCAAACCTAAACACAGATCCGCCTATGATGACAAAGCTGTTTAAACACTCGACACGTGTAATAAAGTAACTCGATGGTGCCAGGTCCCATTTACTTTAGACAGGGCCGTTTCTCTGATTCCTGGCCCCTCCTGTCCCAACGTCAAACATCTCGTTCCAGGAAAGATTATGAGCCAATTATTGGGGGTTATTTTACAAAACTACTCCTGAGGAGACAGGCTGCCTTTATGGAAAACCAACCTATAGAGTGTTCTTAAAATGAAGTAAAATTCCAGAATACCAGACTTCTGTTTTAAAATATGTCTGACCCGAGAAGTTTAATTTAAAAAAAAAGCTATAGTGTAGTATCTAGTTCCAGGTGCAATGAGCTAAGTGCAGATAGCTACATAATTTGGGGGCCCAGTGCAAAATGAAAGTAGGGGGCCCCCTGTTCAAAAACTCAGAAATTCAACATGGCAACAGCAGGGAGGTAAGCCAAGCTCAGGGCCCTTTTGAGTGGGCCACACAGGTGGGACACCGCACAGGTGGGACACCGCACAGGTGGGACACTGCACAGGTGGGACACCGAGAACGCTGGCTCAGGCTGTGCCGGCCTTGATCCCACCGTCGTGTTTTAGGTTTCTATTTGTAAACACCTGACAGCCGTGGCTACACAGCAGGAGTATTTGAGAAAACGGAAGTGGACGAGGAAATGTTTCAAACCTTTGTCTTCTCTTTAATTAGACCCAAACCGTGACATATGTTCAGGATGTAATTATATGTGAATTGTGTGCTTTTTAAACATTTTGAAAATGACACTTTTTGTCAGGACACAACTCTTTTCTTTCCTGCTTTGTTCGAGACACCTCCAGAACCATCCCCACCAGAGAGCTGCATTAAGAAGCCACAAACTTCATCATCTCTTGTTAATCCAGCGAGTACTTCCCCAGAGACACACATCTACTGCCACCGAGTAAGCTAGGGACCGGTCCTCCTTGGCAGCCCCTCCTTCTTGGGCAGGGGCTCAGAGAGGGGTGCCCTGGGGTCCACCCCAACGGATTTGCACACTCAGGAGCAGGCACTTTCTCAAAGAGTGTTCACAGCGCCTGAAACCCTTCCAAAGAAAACGACTAAAATCCCACCCTCAACCCAGCGTTTCTGAACACTCAGTCTCTATGTTCCCCACCTGAACACCAAGCCAGGAGACGCGACAGGGTCAATAAAGTTTTGCTTTGCTGAGCCAAACCGCGGTGATCTGGGTGCGAGCCTTCCGCGTTCATCACAGTCATGCAGTCGGTAAGTCTGCCGTCTGCTAACACTAAGAAGTCATTCACTTCCCAGCGGGGCCGCCTCGGTTTGCAGTGGGCTGTCCCCCTGTCTGGAAAAGCAAGGGGCTTCGGTGACAAGGATGGGGGCTGCTTTCCATCTGGATTTTACTTTGCTTTTTTATTATTTTTAAACCTAGTTAATGTTGACTGGGTCGTAAATTCACATGGCATCAAAAAGGACAAGGAGGTGTGTGAGAAGTTTCCCTCTGCCCCTTCCCATGGGTCTCTGCTCTGAGCAGAGGGTCCTCTGTATTCTGTACAGGTTATTATGCAAATACAGATATGTACTTCCCCTCCACAAAGAGGAGGGTCCCCCGTGTCCTCCTCTGCACTTGCCTCTGGAACTTACTGTTTTCTGGAACTGTCGCCATCACTACACAAAAAGCACGCCCGTTCCCTTCCACTGTATGAATGTCTCATCACACACTTAACGTCTCCCCTTAGGGCACGATCATGGTGTCGTCAAAACCTGGCTGCTACAAAGTTACCCAGATCTATTTTTCAAACGAGATCAGTTTGCTAGTGCCTCGTACAGGCCTGAGGCCCTCGCCATGGTAAGTCACTGGTGATCCCACGGGACCCTCGAGGCAGGCGTCTCGGTCGTGGAAAGTAGATTTCCACTGGCTAATGCTCATTTTTACTGCAGAGAAGTTTGGAGCTGAAGATTTTTCCCTCTCCGCCTAAGTTTTTCCAGAAGCTTTTCTGGGAATTTGCCTCCAATCTAAAGATGTGGAAGCCCTTGATGCCAGTAAGAATCTGTGAATACACAGATTCAAACAAGATCAAAGCTCCAGAACAGTTAAAGGGCCCAAAAGCACCTCTCAATTTTCACTAACATTCGATTCTTTTGACTGAAAGCCGTCTATGCTTTAAGAGACACACCGAGGATAAACTAATTTTAGCAAGAGAAAGCATTTAGCAAAAATGACTATCTCATAGGAAGTGCTCAATAAACGACAGCTAAAAACCACCGAGCCACCCATACCCCACTTCCTAGAGTCAATAAAATGAGCACTAAATAAACACCCAGAAGATATGAATCAAAAAAAAGTAAGTTTAGTGCCTACAGCCCATCTCAGCCCCCGTCCACCCCTAGATGTTAGATTAATGCTTGACGATCTCAGCCAGACATAGACCACTGACCTCGCCATAGCACTAGATGTGTGGCGTCTAGAATGAAGGCTCTACACCAGCGGTCCCCAACCTTTTTGGCACCCGTGAGACTCTAACACTTGATGACTTAAGGTGGAGCTGAGGCGGTGATGCTGGTGCTGGGGAGCGGCTGCGGACACAGATGGAGCTTTGCTCGCTCACCCGGCCACCACTCACTTCCTGCTGTGCGGCCCAGTTCCCAATAGGCCACGGTCCGCAGCCTGGGGGTTGGGGACCCCCGCTCTACACCACAGATTCAGAAAGACCAAAGCCAGTGGTCCTCAAAGTGTGGTCTGGCCAGGGACCCCTGGGCGGCTCAGACCCTCAGGAACTCCAGGAGGTCAAAGCCACCTTCATGACAACAGTAAGGCTAAGGAGTTATGTGTCTTTTCCACTCTTGCGCTCTCGGTGTGCAGAGGAGCTTTCCAGAAGCTTTCTAACGTGTGATACTGCAATGGATTAAGACAGAGGCCGACATGAGAAGCCAGCCATCTTCTATTATACCAGCCAATAAAGAAAATAATGCTGGTCTTCCTATTAGACTATTTTGTTTTGAAAAATGAAATTTTTTAAATACATATATGTTATTTATGTCAACATGGAATGGGTCTATTGTTATTTTCAAATTATTTAATGAATAAATATTTTAAATCTCTGTTTTACTTACTAACTAAATAAACATGCTCTGTTTGGCGTCACCCACAAAAACAGAAGCTCTCTGAGTCTTCGATGATTTTTAAGTGTATAAAGGTGTCCCAAAACCAAAAAGTTTGAGAAGCGTTGGCCTGTACAACAAATAAAGGCATGTAGATTATCGGTTTGCTAACAGGAAGTGTCGAAAAGTCAGCTAGCCTGTTTAGTTACTTCCCCCGTGTTTTCCCAGCCCCCAGCACAGTGCCCGCAGGTGGGCGTCTGGCGTGTGGATGCGGGAAGGAGGGGGACACTTCATGGATTATTATTAAATAGCGCAACAAAGTCAAATGCAGGAAAACTCTCTTAGGATAAAGATGAGTTATTTGGGGGTGAACTGCTTACCAATGAAGAAACTGGGTACACGGAAAAAGACTTGGGGATCTCTGTCGAAAGGGAAGGAGGGATACGCACGGACAGAATTTGCCAACAGGGATTGTCCCGCACGCCTGGCCGGCCACCTCTAACCGCGGCTGGCGCTCTGTGAAGAAGAACTTCCTTGCACAGCACCCAGCCATCGCCCCAGTGGTGGGCGGCCAGGTGTGCCCAGCTTCCTGCGGCCACACTCACCACTGCACACGCATCCTCACCCACGTGCCCCTGTTGTTCTGATGACGGTGAGTTTGGGACGCACGCCCAGGGCATCGGGACTGGGTGCTCCCGTCCAGGGCGGTCATCACTGCGTGTGCCTGTGCCGACCTAGACGAAGTGCTGCCGCTTTGCTCTGCCGGGTCCTGGACCCGTCTACACCCCACCGGCGAGGCCCCGACCCTTGGCATCGGAAGGCTTTCGAACTTCGCCTGGTCGATGAGAAGTGATCTCTTATATTTAGCTTGGCATTTCTTCCACGCCTAATAAGGGTCCCCTCGTACGCTTGAATATGGGGCACCTCTCTTGTAAATCACTCGTGTTGTCCTTCACCTGGCTTGTCATTCGAATTCTTTCTTTCTCTTATCGATTTGTAGGTGTTTCCTGCATGTTCTTCATGGCCGTATCTTTCTGAATCCTGACACCTTCTCCAAATTTGCCATGTCTCTAACTTTGTTCTTGGGGTCCTCAGATAATGTTTTATCCACTTTTTTACTTATGACATGAGCTTTTCAATGTTTGCCTACTAATCCTGTACCATCTCTAGGGCCAAAGACATCCTCCTACATTTTTCTTCTGTTGGATCTGTGGTTTTTGCCTTTCACTCCTAAGTCTCTAGCTGGAGTCCAAGTTGGTAATGAAATATTTTTATACTGCAGAACAAGCAGCATGGTAGCCAATGTGCAAACAGCAGCCATTTCCTTGTATGTGCCAGAAGGTCACCACCTTGAGCCTGCACCTCTGGGGACCACCCAGCAGGTATACTTCACAGTCTAGTAGCCAAAGGCAGTAGGGAGGCTCCTGCGAATGCAGGTGTCCCATTTGGAGCACCTGGGACGGACAGCGTTGCCTTCCTCACAGTGACAAACCCCGCGGAGCACCAGCTCATAGGGGTCACCTTGGTGCACAGCTTCCGGGAAAAACCAATCTGTGGTCTGCATGTGGTGGAAGCAGATAACATCAGAGCAGTGCCCAAAATATGTTTCTTGTCCAATAACCAGTGCCTGTTCTCTGCCAGGAACTGTCGTAAGCACTTCACACACTTTATCCCAAGATCTTGTGCGTTGTGTAAGTTCTCCTCATAGCCTCGGTGGAGATACCCCAGAAAGTGTTGAGACACGGCTGGTGAGAATCCATCAGGCTGGCTCCTGCTGCAGAGCACAGAGTGACACATTACCCCTCGAGAAACCAGTGTCGTTGGCCGATCTGCCAGCATCTGCTCCGGGAAGCTATTAATAGCTCGTGAGTCTTCTGAGCCCAGCCCTTTTCTTGAGGGTGATGGTGACAATGTGACCTCTTTAAGTCCAACCAGGGCAAATGCAGAGTCATAGTCATAAATTCTCATTTTTTAAAGTTGTGACCCAATGTGGAATCTAAAAGAACAGTCACACTCCTAGAAACAGAGCAGAATGATGGTCGCGGGCCAGGGAACATAAGGAGAGCTTGGCGAAGGGTACAAGTTTTCGGTTCTAAGATGAATAAACTTTACGGTATAATTGAAATTTGCTAAGAAAACAGAACGTAAGTGTTCTCAGCAAAAAGAGAAAAAAAAAGAAAAGGTAAGTATGTGAGGTGGTGAATGAAGCAATTAACCTGGGGCTGGGAATCTTTCCCAACGAAACGAGTACGAATATCAAATATTATTGGTCAATTATACCTCAATAATGCTGAATAAAATAAAGTCATTACCCAGATGCAGGGTAGGGCTTGCCCCATCTCACAGACCTAGAGAAAGTGAACTCGAACCTCCGATTCCATGCTGGCTGCCTCATTGTGAAGTCTCGTCCATTGTTTCTGACGATTCCTGAGGTTATGGCCTCCGGGCCCAGGTCATGGGGGAAGGGCCCCAGCAGGCGTGACACCACGACAGATGAGAGGGTCACAACCAGGGGCTCAGCGTTGTCCTCCCAAGGAAGAAAAGGGAGGAAGCTTATCTTTAATTTTCAAGTAGTTTCGTCATGGGTTGTCCAAACTTTTCGATGGACCAAATGTCACTATTATGTATCCTGTACCTTGAAAGGGTGACATAAACTCTCCAATTTCACATTTGTTCCCCTCGAATCCAAAGTATCAAAATCATGAAGAAATTTCTGGACTCTGCCCATGTGTTCATTCTTTCTTAAGTGGATGATTAGGACACCCAAATACAGTGCCGGGGTTGTGTTCGGGAGGAAGAAACTTTCCTGTACCCTTCCAGACTCTTCCAGCTAGTCTAATAATTCCATCCACACGAGACAGAGGAACAAGAGAAAATAACCAAATTTAGTTGTATATGTACATCTGGGAACCCCATCTACAGGAGAGAGTCAGAGACCCCACATACATGAGAGGTTCAAAGACAGAGGTTAAAACGAAGTCGCTCTGGCGTTCTGAGCTACGGATGAGGTAAGGAGCCTTGAGACCACAGAGGGGAGCAGGGTCATTTCCAGGACGAGAAGAAAAGCAGATGTTCAATAATTAGATGTTCGTTCTTCCTTATAAATAGGCCATCAAAAGGTACTATGGTAATAATTCTTATTATGAGCAAGACCCCAAATGTAGATTCCAGAAGGGGGAGATAAAAGTTTCTCATGAGCCCTCACTCCGGGTCTCGATTACCTTCAGCTCAAAATAATTCACATGCCAAAAGTGGCACATCTTGGGGAGACCTGTCCTGAACCCCTTCACTTGGGATCCAAGAAAGCAGTGGCTCTATCAAGTAAGCCAACAAAAAGCCGGGGGCAACAGAAATCCAAATCTAGGGTTTGTGAGGATGTTGAATGACAGCTGTTCAGGCACCTTCAGAAGCAACTTTAAGATGACCTTTAAGACTTGTCATCAACAGCATCGGCCTTGGCAAAGGCCTGTCCGTACACCCCTCTCCCCACCCACACAAAAATCATGCATTGTCTAATCTCAGGAACTAGACATGGGTCTAATCCTCAGCGTTCTTGACGCCTCCACAAAAGCTCGCTTTAGAATTAATGCTTAGCGTCTAGTTAAGTATTGGTTGCGTGCAGCCAGAACGAAGGAGCTCACTGCGTTTAAGTAAATGCTCAAGCTCTTTTATAAGCATTTTTCTGGGAGCAAAGATACATAGCTCTAGGCTGGCTCCAAAGGGAGAGATGGGATTCTGCTCCAAAGCTTCCAGTTCCTCAGAGCCTCGCGGGAGAGTTTAACCCAGTAGTGACCACTTAACAGTGGTGTGAACTGGTCTCTGCCCAAGAGGGCTCTGCGTTGATGCCTTCCAGAGACAAGACTAAAGATAGAAATATATATTGAATTTGGATAAGGGTCCCCTTGACCCTGTCGATTCTAATGACATCCTCCAAGTGACCAAATATTCATTTTTGCAATTCAAGAACTGTGCAGGGATTGGCTTTTAGGGAAAAAAAAAATCACGGGGCATATCCTACAGCTGATTGAGACCCTGTTGAGTGTCCACTCAGGGCCAAAGTCTAACGACAAACCTACCGACAAAGTACATTAATTTTCTGTTACTTACCAAGCACAGAAAAATTAAATAAATTGTCCAAGGTCAACTAGCAAGTGGAAGAACCCAAATTCCAAACTAATTTTGTCTCGTCCAAAACTATTGGTCTGTACTAGTCTGCTCAGGCTGCCATAATAAAGTACCAGACTGCGGGGCTTAAACAAGAGAAATTTATTTTCTCATAATTTTGTACATTGGGAAGAAGCCCATGATCGACGTGCCAAAGTGGCCAGTTTCTAATGAGTTTCCCGGCTTGCGGACGGCTGAACTCCTGGCGCCTCTTCTGATAAAGACCTTAGTTCTATTAGAGCAGCACCCCAAACTCATGACCTTGCTTAACCTTAATTTCTTCCTTGCATGCCCCCTCTCCAGTATAGCTGCATTGGGGGCTTAGAGTTTCGACAGATGACTTGTGGGGTGGTGGGGGAGACAGGACACAAACATCCATAATGCTTTCTCCCACATCACGCTGCCTCTCTGTAGGACACAGCCATTAGCAAAAACAACATTGACATTTTAGAGAATTTTGGCCGCAACATCATAAACTGAGACTCAGGTCTTCTCGGGCTTGCTTTTTCCTACCATTAAACTTTTTCTTCCTTATTTCTGAAAGAGAGAGATGAGAAGGAATCAGGAAGCGAGAATTCAAGTTGGGAGGAAAGTCGGTCTTTTCCTCGATGATTTCCAGAGCTTGTTGTGTATCTTTGAATCTCTGTTTGAATCCTGGCCATCACACCCGCACGTCTGCCTTACCTGAGATCTTCACTGAGCAGACAGTCGTCAGGTCAACGTGATCAATAGCATCGTCGCAAAGACATCGAGAAGAACAAATGACAACTTGGTGTTTGACTTCCCTGGGCTCGGTGATGCGTCGCGGCTCGGTGATGGGCAGGGGCTTGATAACTCACGATACCAGCCCCTCCAAACAAGCCCCCCCCCTCACTCAGAAGACTGGAAAATTAAGATATTCCCAAAAGAACAGTGAGCTGCAAATCCAGACAGAAACCAGAGAGAAGTAAGACTTGCCCTGTCTATGAAAGACAGAATTGTCCCTTAACATTTTCATTTCCCAGCAGAGAGCAGAGGTGCTTTTTCTCGAAGCATCACTATTGAAGGGAGTTCTCACCACAGAAGGGACTTTGAAATGTGTGGGGTGGGATTTCACGTTTAAGGCTCCAGGGAGCCCGGGTGGACGGGCCTGACTGTCATGGACGGCAAGGAGAAGCCAAGAGGCAGCTGCCGGCCTTGACCTCTCACACACACAGTCATGTGCCAGCACTGAACCGCACGCAAAGATGAGCAAGGCACAGACCGCCTTCGAGAGCCCCGTGGTCTAACTAACGGTGGGCAAACAAGTACATGAAATGCAGCGGGCTGCCCTGTGGGAGCACGAGGTGGCCTGGGGACATGAGGAGGGAGCAGCTCTCAGCCCGGAGAGCTCCAGGTGCCTTCAGAGAAGAGGGGAATCGGAGTTGACCTCTGAAAACCGAACGGCCATAAAGAAGAGCAGTTAAGACCCTGGCCTTGGACCAGACAGACGAGGGTTCAGTTTCAGCTTCCAGCGCTGACTCACTGTGCGAGCTTAGGAGTTAGGTAACTGACACAGGACAAGTGTGACTCTTGGAAGAGGGACGCAATGCGTAAAGGGCTTGCGTCAGCGCCTGGCACCTGGATCCCCTTGGAACAGCTGTCTGCGGTGGCAGAGAACTTATCTTGAGAGCGGCAGTTCTAAAGATCAAGTGTCTTGACTTTGGAACAGAGAGAAGATTTGTTCCCACGCCGGGCCCAGAGGGCTGGGGACGGGGCCAGGCCGAGAAGCCGCATGCTGAGAAAAGCCGGCGGCTGGCCGTGCGCAGCACTTCAGAGGGACGCTCTTAGGTCCCTTCCAGCAGGGGTGGAGAGGTGGCTCCTCACGGCGTCTGCTCTCTTTTTCCCTTTTCTTTGTGGTAAAATATACGAAACACAAATTTTACCGTTTGAACCATTTTTAGGGGTGCGGGTCAGTGGCATCAGGTACATTCACATCACTGTGTAACCATCGTCACCGTCCAATGTTCATCTTCCCAAACTGAAATTCTGCGTCTCGATCATGTCCTTTGAAATGCAAACCTTTTTCATTTTGATGGCGTTGAATGGATCTACGTTTTTCTTTTGTTGATTACGCTTTGGGAATCACATCTAAGAAGGCTTTGCCTAACCCAAGACCATGAAGATTCACCCGTTTTCTTTTGAGTTTTAGAGCTTTAGCCTTTGTGTTTAGGTCTATGATCCACGTCGGTCCATGGTGCGAAGGGCTGCAACTTCATTCTTTTGCATGTGTCTATTCATCTGTACCAGCACCAGGTTTTTTGGTTTTTTGTTTGTTTGTTTGTTTTTCGGACATTCTGTGTTTTTATTTACTAAATCTGGCAAACCCAGTCAGAGGTTTAGCGACTGGAACAAAGTGGGGGGCTTCTTGGATCCTTGGTGATCTTGAGTTGATCTCCTCTAGGGAGATGCTCACCCCTTCCTTCCTCTCAGCGTGAATTCACGTCTTCCTGCAGCCCTCGGCCTCATGCACTAGGTGGGGGCTGAGGGGAGAAGCCACTGAGCCAGCCTTGGGGAACGTGTGCTGATGGCTCCCCAAGGTGACATGGCCCTCCCTGGGTCCAGCTTCTCGGCTAGGGTTCAACTATGTGGTCTAACCTTCGTGTCTGCTCCGAGCTTGGCACTCTAAACCCTGAAACAGAAACTGAAACTCGTGAACGTCCCCTGTTCCCGTAAGCAGGACCCCAGCTGGATCCTTCATGCTTCTTCTACTTCCACACACACACTTTTCCAGGACGGTGGGCGCCAGGGGTCTGTCCCTCTGTCCAGGCCCTCTGAGCCGGGCACAGGGGCCCTCTGGCCTTTCGGCTTCTGCAGTAAAGACAGTCGCTTGCCCTGCCCACGGCCACCTTGGTGCCAGAAATCTGCCCCGGCCGGCCGGCCATCGGCCAGGTCACACGGAGCACTCTGCCTGTGAGAAGGGGGAGAAACGCTTGTTGGACTGTGTTCTGTGACCTGATACAGCCGCTCTCTGGGAAAAGACGCAGCCCAGTGGCCTGCGCTATCACAGCCGCCTGGCAGTTAGCCCGAAAGCCAACTGGGTGATTTACGTTAAGGTTCAGACTCGGCATGGCTCATAACTTTATTCTGAGGCCCCAGACCAGCACTGTTCTCCACACACGATGACTTAGTCATTAGCAACGGTGAATAATGCCCAAACACACCAGTGAGCTTTCCACAAGCCCTGCTGGGCTATGCCTGACGTGCAGCCACCTCATCTGCAGAAGTAGAATTGGGCAAGCGTCCCTAAGGCCTTCAGGTGGCTTGATTCATACCTGGAAATCATGATCAAACATCTCCAGGGCCCAGCTAACCAAACCGGGGTCGGGGGGAGGGCTGGGAAGAGCGGGGGCAGTCCACACCCCTCCAAAGGGTTTGGGTTAACCAAAGTCTCAGATTTCTCCAAATTAGCCCTAGGATGATGGCAGAAGAATCAAACTTTAGTCACCTTCTCCATTCAAGACAGATTATATTTTTTTCTACCTTTACAATGGAACACATACTATTAAACTTTCACTTTATTAATAAAATTTATCATCAGAAATTGACCTCAGTTTTGCCCTTACCATGTGTATCAGTCAGGGCTCTACCAGAGAAATAGAACCTGTGTGTGTGTGTGTGTGTGTGTGCGCGCGTGTGTGTACAGAGAGAGAAAGAGAGATTTCAAGGAACTGGCTGGACTGCATGAGGCCCACACCTGATTATCAAGGTCATTTCCTTGACTTACAGTCAAATGATTGTTGATGTTACATCAACATCACATCTACAAAACCCCCCTATAGCAACGCATAGACTGACGTTTCATTAAATAACGGTACTCCAGCCAGCCCAGGGTGACACGTAGAACTGGCCATCGAACGATGAAATGCTTTTCTGCCCTTGGGGTAGGTACACTGGCACTATTAATTTCCAAATGAGAAGCTCACACACACACACACACACACACACACACACACACACACACCCATGCTAGCCAGCCCAAGGCCACACAGAACAAGAGGCTGGACGTGGGACGCGCTAAGGAATTACAAGCCCAGACCCTGGGCCAAACGCAGAGAACTCAGAACTCACCCCGGGGTCCGCAAACCGGGCCGAGCACGGGCACCCGGACGCCACCAGAGACCTCGCTCAGCTCTGATCCTCCTTTTCACCGTCTTCCCAGTTCTGATCACGTCCGTCAACTGCTGATGACTCCTCAGTGTCTCCATAGCAACCGTGGGAGAAAGGCCGAACTCCGCTGCACGGAGCACGTCGTTCCTGGCCGGGTCCTGGCCGGGTCCTGGCCCGCCTTCCCAGCCGCCTGTCCCTGGAGTCCGCCCCCACGCTCAGGCCCCGCACCCTCCAGCCCTGCTGCACCTCGGTGCCCCACACCCGCCTTTGGTTTCTCCCGAAACCCCTTCCGGCCCCGACCTCCTGAGACTCCTACTTCACCCCCAAAATCCATCCTAAGTACCGCTACACCCGAGAGGCTCCCAGACCCTCTCCGCCCTCCAAGTCTTGTCCCCTGACGGTAGTCGCCCTTTGGGTGGATGAGGTGCCACTCCTCCAGACCCTGCGAGCGCCTCCCGCGTCCCTCCGTCTGCTCTGGCGTCGTATAATTACGCTTTTTAGATCCACTACGCTGGGATATCGAGAAACAAAGTAGTGCACTGCCTTTTATTTTTTGTGGGACTAGAAACCAGAAATGCTCACACTGCAGCTCACGGGGCAATGTGACCCACTGCCTGTTTTTCAAATAAAGTTTTATTGGAACATAGCTGTGCTCATTCATTGAAGTATTGTTCATGGCCGCTCTCATGTTATAGTGGCAGAGTGGAGTGACGGTCCAGACGACCAGCAAAGCGTGAAATACTTACTATTTCGTCCCTTACAGGAGACGCGAGCTGCACGGATCATCAGAAGGAAGGTACTTTCTCCCCCGTCCCCTCAGGAACACGGGCATGCTTTTTTGTTCTGGAACTCTTTGCACCTAGGAGGTTGGCTATCGTCGTGGGGTTGCGAAGGTGTCCCAATCCTGGCCTCCGTTAGGAGAAGGTGACCCAAGAAGGGCAAGTGCTTCACACAGAAGGTGCTGGAGTCTGAGTCTCAGATCGGAGGGCATTCCCAGAGTTTCTTAAAGTTTGCGCGAATATGGTTTCAGTGCTGGCTAGGTCCTTATTGACTCGTTGCCTTCAATTAAATTCCAGGGAAAAGGTTCTGCAGGGTTCGAGGATCTCTCTCAAGGACTTTAAGATTCTCGGAAATCCGATGTGTGAACTAGAACACATGACTATGTCCTGATGTTTGAGGGGTCATCAGGTGTTCAGTTCTCAAGAAGAAGATCAACCCATGAAGGGTCAAGGGAGAAAGAGACAAATTTCTTCTCCCCCACCCCATCTTCAGGCACCCAGGTCTATGGAGTAGGGGTTCTGAGCCCTGAAACTGGCTGTGTCTTTGTAGCCAGAAGCCCCACAAGCAGGTCAGTCCCCGCACGAAACCACAGATCCACAGTGTCCGTGGCCAGTGGACAAAGAGCCATCCAGGAGTCCATCGAAGGTGCTCTGCCTCCCAGGTTAGTAAATAACTCCAGGAATTTCAGATCAGAACCAGAACTCCAGAGGAAATCTTCATTTGGACGCTACCCCCATGCAATTATAGCTGTCAATCAACTAGGTCAACTTTCCGAAGACCTAGTTGTGGGCCAGAGCCACACTCACTGCCGGCAGGTCTCAGAAGGAGAGTCCAGCCACACAAGGGCTGAGAAATCATTCACTCTCCCCATTAAGAAAGGACAATGTCTATTTGTTCTGCCCTTTGTGTTCTATGGGGAAAATCCCATTCATCTTAAATATGCACTTCCCTGGGAACTGGCACAGCCTTCAACTTCCAGCCAACCCAGGAGAATTTCCCCAGGATTCTAAATTACTTGCAGAGACACGTGGCCCTTTATCATATTGATGCCATCTGCTCCGAAGCACCACACAAGGGAATCTGGCAAAATCATATGCTGCTCAAGAAAAGGAAAAAAAATAACCCATCTTCTCCTTCCTCAAGGGAAACTGAAAACTGTAATTGTTTTTCCAAAACACTCATAACAGAGGCGCTGCAAAGGACCAGAGAGATTTCTCATCAAAGGGATTTTTAAAAATTTGCAGTACAGCTGGAATCGCAATGGCAGAAATGACTGCTCTGCTCTACAGAAATTTTTTAATTGCCTTGGTGGATCTCTTCCTTTGCTTCCAGTAATTTTATTATTATTATTATTGAGTTGAGTTTTTCTTTTTTCTTTCTTTCTTTCTTGTTTTTGTTTTTTTTTTCTCTCTCTCTCTCTTTTTTAGAAAACATCTCAGTGTGTTTTCAACAGTTGTCATGGAGAATTGGCACCACAAAGACTTCCTGGAGAAAATTTATTTCAAAGGCTCATATTCTCAAAACAAACACCAAAAAAAAAAATCACAGGAGAAAAAAAAAAGGAACTTGGAAAACAAAATATTGTGATAAGATCTATAAATTTATTTCTGTCTCTGGCATCCACTTGGATCCTCACCATCTGCCGTCACCTACGATTGTTGGCTTTTTCTACAATGTTATGATTATACATGACAGCAAATACGAAACTTTACCAAATTAATGAAGCATAATTAACATAACTAATAAGTGACTTTAAAAAGCGGCAAATACAAACTGGAGTGATCGACAAAAGGCGCCAAGGAGCACGTCTACACAAAAGCAGTGGGAAGCATCTTTGTGGCAAGACTGTCAGCTCAAAGGCCCGGGCTGACTACCAACATCAAGATACGTTTCATAACCTCTAAGCAATTCTAAAGAGGATGCCTGCTGAATAATCCTAAACTCACTCCGCAAGCACGTGCAAGTTCTGTAACGTTGGGTGCGAAGACTAAGTATTCTGCATTTTCCGCGAATATATACATGCAGAATACCTTAAACACTGTCTCCTTCAATGATAAGGACCAAATATATATTTGCAGCCAGGTGAAAAAAGTATAGGGTACAAGCATGCGGTGAACCAAAGAGCACCACAAGGCCATGCTGTGGAAGAAAATGTGACGCGTGCTCCAAGACAATCTAAATTGCTGGACTTCAGGAAGCAGGAGGTGACAGGGCTTCCAGAAAAGACATCTAATAGAAGACAAAAGATGGAAATAAAACATCAAACACTCATGTTTGCGAAGCACGCGCCCTTTCGGAGGCCTCTCTGATGTTTGTGGGAGAGACTTGATCTTTTTCTCATATTTCCATCCTCCCGCCCCTCGTTGGGGGCCAAGGGTCGGGGCAGGTCGTGCAGTCATTTGGGATCTTTGCTTTCTTCCTCTTCCTGTCTGTCTCCTCCATGAACGCTCGGATCTATCGCACAAGCTCATTTTTTTATTTCGCTTTCGCTTTTTCTCTTCCCTCCTCTTAGATGCTATAAGAACATTTTTCCTTTTCAATATTCTCCTTCGAGAAATTTAGAACATTCAGCATTTAAGTCTCGTCTGTAATTTTTTTCTTTTCATTACATTCCAAGTTCCACTGGAAAACCTCGAGGGAGAAGCGATCAGGAGAGGAGAAGAATATTTAAAAGAAAAAGCGACTATCTCAACAGCCAAAATATAGCCAGGAAAACCGACCGCACACAGGCTTATGAGATCCCCACCGCACTGAGGGGAGGCAGTTTGGGAAGTCACAGGTACCCTGCAAAGGAAAGAAAATTCTTTCTCCCAACAACACAAGGAGGGTTTGGTTTTATGGAGCCGCAGTGCACCTGTATGCTAATTTTAAGCTCTCCCTTCCCCACCTGTCCCCACGCCCGTTAGTACACATCGAAGGCTCAATAACATGGATGGAGGAGCCAAGACACTCCCTTCTGGCTCCTTCCAGCCTGGACCACCCAGCAAACACTTCTTTCCCTGCTGTGCTCATCCTATAAATGAAACTTTCAGGAGTGCTGGGCCAGTCCGCAGCTTTGGCCTGTTCCCACCAGGAGGGGTGGGTTCCTTGTGAGCATCCCCTCTCTTTGCCAACTGTATCGGTTTCCTGTCGCTGCTTCAACAAATGACCACAAACACGGGGGCTTAAAACAACACGAGTGTGTTATCTTACAGTTCTGGAGGTCAGAAATCTGAGATGAGTATTACCAAAATGGAGGCTCCAACAGGGCCAGTTCCTTCTGGAAGCTCCAAGGGACACTCTGTTTCCTTGGCTTCTCTAGCTTTCTAGCAGCTGCCTGCGTTCCCTGGCCCCTTCCTCCATCTTCAAAACCAACAGCTTGGACAAATGGCTGATCCCAGGTCTGAGCAGGGAACACATAGACAAATCTAAACTTTTGTCCTCCAAAAAAATAAGGAAGCTGCCCCAAATTACTAAGGACACGTCAGAAGAGATGAGAATCAAACTCAATAAGCTCCTACTCACCAAAAATCGTACAATTTGAGCATCATAAGAATAATAACTGCAATAGATAGAAACCCATAAGTTCATAATAATATTTGAAAGTTAACTGATCACAACTGGAAGATGGTATTGAACACATCACAACTACATCATGACTTTGAAAACGGGTAAAGGAGACGGACTTGGAATTTTCGTGCTTGCCTCCATAAGACAAAACTGCAGGATAAAAAGAATTGATGAGACAGGGATTCCAATTAATAAACAAAGAAATGATCCAATGTCGCCATTTTGAAACTCCTAATGAATTAATGGATCTTGGCAATGATAATCACATGAAAAGAGAGAGCCTGACATGAAGCACTTCCAGACAAAGGACCCAACAACATCTCTGAAGTTGTCTTGATATTCCCAAAACCTTGAACTTAAATCCGATCAAACCTCTAGATCTAACTATTTATTAATGGACAGAAAAATGAAGAGATAGAGGTGCATGTTAGACAGAATCATGGGATTTCAATCAGCGATATCAGACTCTAGTATATTATAGGACAAATGTGTTGGTTTCATCAACAAATAAATTACAAGAAAATAAGAAAAAGATACATGGACCAATCTAAATGAGCCAACCTTGTCTGGATCCCAATTCAAATAAGCAGCCTATTGACGATAAGCAAATACAGTAAAGTTTCTGGATACAAAATCAATGTTCAAAATTCCATGGTGTTCCTATACTCTAATAATGAATTGTCAGAAAAAGAAGTGGAAAAAATAATTCCTTTTGCAATTGCAACAAAGAGAATAAAATACCTAGGAATAAATCTAACAAAACATGTGAAGGACCTATATGATGAAAACTATAAGACTATTAAAAGAAATTGAAGAAGATACAAAGAAATGGAAAGATATTCCGTGTTCTTGGATTGGAAGAATCAACATAGTTAAAGTGACCTTATTACCTAAAGCATTATACAGATTTAATGCAATCCTCAACAAAATCCCATCAATATTTTTTAAAGAAATAGAACAAAAAAAAAAATCACCTGATTTGTATGGAAGCACAAA
Source organism: Pteropus medius (assembly GCF_902729225.1). Classification (NCBI taxonomy): domain Eukaryota; kingdom Metazoa; phylum Chordata; class Mammalia; order Chiroptera; family Pteropodidae; genus Pteropus; species Pteropus medius. Next base: position 35,650,523 of record NW_024355205.1, read on the forward strand.
AAAAAAACAAATTGCCAAAGCCATCCTGAGGAAAAAGAATGAAGTTGGAAGCATAACTCTGCCTGACTTCAAATTATACTACAAAGCAACGATAATCAAAATGACATGGTATTGGCAGAAAAACAGATACACAGACCAGTGGAACAAAATCAAGAGTCCCATGTTTATATGGACAAATAATTTTTGACAAAAGAACCAAAAACATACAGTGGAGAAAGGAAATCCTCTTCAATAAGTGGTGCTGGGAAAACTGGAAAGCCACCTGCAAAAGAATGAAACTAGACTGTTGTCTATCGCCACACACCAAAATTAACTCAAAATGGATTAAGGACCTGAATATAAGACCTGAAACAATAAATTATATAGGAGAAAACACAGGGACTAAACTCATGGACCTTGGACTTAAAGAGGATTTTATGAATTTGACCTCAAAGGCAAGGGAAGTAAAAGCAAAAATAAACTAAAAAGATTCTGCACAGCAAAAGAAACCATCAACAAAGTAAAGAGACAACCATCTAAATGGGAAAATATATTTGTAAGCAACCCTTCTGGTAAGGGCCTAATATCCAAAATATACAAAGAACTCATACAACTCAATAACAACAAAAAAAAAAACGAATGATCCAATTAAAAAATGGGCAGAGGGCCTGAACAGACACTTCTCCTAAGAAGACATACAACTGGCCAACGAACATATGAAAGGATGCTTAACATCACTAGCTGTTAGGGAAATGCAAATCAAAACCACAATGAGATACCATCTCACACCTGTTAGAATAACCATAATTAACAGGACAAGTAATAACAAGTGTTGGAGAGGATGTGGAGAAAAAGGAACCCTCATACACTGCTGGTGGGACTGCACATTGGTACAGCCACTATGGAAGACAGTACGGAGGTTCCTCAAAAAACTAAGAATTGATCTATCATATGATCCAGCAATCCCTCTACTGGGTATTTACCCCAAAGACTTGAAAACATATATTCAAAAAGATATTCGCACACTGATGTTCATAGCAGCATTATTCACAGTGGCCAGGACAAGGAAATGACCGAAATGTCCTATGATAGATGACTGGATAAAGAAGCTGTGGTACACATATACAATGGAATATCACTCAGCCGTAACAAGAGATGAAATACTGCCATTTGCGACAACATGGATGGACTTTGAAATAATCATGCAAAGTGAAATAAGCCGGACAGAAAAAGTTGAAAACCACATGATATCACTTATATGTGGGATATAAACCTGAAAGCAACAAACGGGACAAACAGGACAATAGACTAATGTTTACCAGAGGGTAGGGCGTGGCAGCAGGGGGGAGGTAGATGGGGTCAAGGGGGTCAAGTATGTGGTGACAGAAAGAAATCTAACTATGGGCGGTGAACACACAATACAATATATATATATATATATGCCTTACTGTTGAATTGTACACTGAAACTTACTGGATTTTGTTAACTAATGTCACCATAATAAATAAACAAACAAACAAACAAACAAACAAATAAAACAGGCTGTCGAGAAAATAATAATAAAATTCAGGAGACAGTCCAGGAAATATAAACACTGACTGGATATTTAGTGATATTTTAGAAATCATGGTTTGTATAGCCATGACAATCTTGAGAAAGAAGAACAAAGTTGGAGGTATCACACTACCTGATATCAAACTATATTACAAGGCTACAGTCATCAAAACAGCATGGTACTGACATAAAAACAAATACATTGGTCAATGGAATAGAATAGAGGGCCCAGAAATAAATTGTTGCCTATATACTCACTTAATATATGACAAAGGAGGTAAGAATATACAATGGGGTAAAGACAGTCTCTTTAATAAATGGCGCTGGGAAAATCGGACAGATACATGTGAAAAAAAAAATGGAAAGTCGACTACCTTCTTTTACCGTATACAAGAATAGACTCAAAATGAATTAAAGACTTAAACGTAAGACCCAAAACCATAAAACTTCTAGAAGAACACATAGGTAGTAATCTCTCTGATATTGCTACTAGTGATTTATTTTTGGACATATCTCCTTGGGCAAGGGAAACAAAAGAAAAAATAAACAAATGGGACTATATCAGACTAAAAAGTTTTCACACTGCAAAGGAAACCATCAACAAAATGAAAAGATGACCTACTGAATGGGAGAAGATATTTGCTTATGATACATCTGATAAGAGGTTAATATCCAAAATATATAAATAACTCATACAGCTCAACAACAACAAAAAAACAATCCAATTAAAAAATGGGCAGAAGACCTGAACAAGTATTTTCCCAAAGAAGAAATAGAGATGCCCAATAGACATATGTCAAGATGCACAAGGTCACTAATCATCAGAGAAATGCAAATTAAAACCACAATGAGATATCACCTCTCGCCTGTCAGAATGGCTGTCGTCAATAAATCAAAGAACAAGTGTTGGCGAGGATGCGGAGAAGAAGGAACCCTCATCCATTGCTGGTGGGATTGCAGATTGGTACAGCTGCTATGGAAAACAGTCTGGAGGTTTCTCAAAAAATTAAAAATGGATCTTCCTTTTGACCCAGCAACTGCACTTCTGGGTATTTACCCAAGAAAACCAAAACAATAATTCGTAAAGATCTATGCGCTATCTATGTTCATGGCAGCACAATTTACAATAACCAGGATATGGAAGCAACCTAAATGCCCATCAACAGACGATTGGATAAAGAAGTTATGGTTCATATATAAAGGGAATATTACTCAGCCATTAAAAAAACGAAATCCTACCATTTGTAACAACATAAGCGGACTTAGATAGAGGTTATTATGCTGAATGAAATAAGTCAGACAGAGAAAGATAAATACCATAAGATTTCACTTATATGCAGAATCTAAGGAACAAAAAGAACAAACTAATCAAAAACAGACTCACAAATATAGAGGACCATCTGGTGATGGCCAGAGGAGAGGTGGGGGGGATTGGGAGAATGGGGTGAAGGGTTAAAGAAGTACAAATTAGTGGTTGATAGATGGTCACGGGGATGGGGAGCACGGCATGGGGAATGCAGTCAGCATTCATGGAATGGCTGGGTGGAGGGCCAGAGGAGAGAAAGAGCAATCAGGGGGATCATTTTATAAACCACATACATGTCTAACCAGTGTAGTGTATACTTGAAACTAATAATAAAATTAAATTTTTTAAAATTGTGATTTTTACATGAGATAATGGTACTGTAGTTCTATTGGTATTACTGGTTTTTAAGTTCTCTTTTTCTTAGCTTTCAGACACACACTGAAATATTTAGAGGTAAACTTATCTGATTCCTGGAAAATTACTTGAAAATAATCTGAAGAGGGGGGATTAGAGAGGTTAGATGAAAGAACATTGTCATGTCCGTGGTCCAGGCTCATGACAAACTGCTCTCCACCTTGGTATGTTTTTAAAGTTCCATATTAAAAGTTTTTAAATTATACTTGCACATCATTTTTAGTGACCTGGAAGAATACTTGTGACATAACATTAAGTAGAGAAGGAAGGAAAAAAAATTTATACAGCATGACCCAAGTTATGCAAATCAATATGTCCTATACCAAAATGTCCACAGCGGCCATCACGGCTGGTGGGATTATGATAAATTTCATTCCTTACTCTACATTCTAGTTTACAAACCTTCTACAATGGGCATGTAAAACCTGAATAATTAGGGAAAATAGATATGTATTCTAATGTTTAAGGATAGATGGTCTCTGAGCCACTTGAAGTAATATTCTTGAGTAACGTTTTCCCAGGAAGTGCTAATGTCATCCCAAAGTTCATCTTAGCACTTAAAATTCACATCCGGTGTGAGGTGGTGAGTGTGTCGCTTGGTGTTTAACGTGAGGCACCGTATCATGAAACGAAGTATTTATCTGTGCTTCCAGAATTCCAATCAGTATTACCAAAAGGATGAACAAAGTCCAATCGTTTCATTTATTGGGCTACCTCGAATGTCCCCGAAGGAGACATTGTCCTAGAAACTTCTGTGCCCGAGATGACTTGGGCGCTCTTACCGTTTCTGTTTTGGGGAAAGCTGTCATCCAGAGGGTTCCACACACTCTTCTAATGCTTTTCCCCATGGAGCCTTGGACTTCCGGTCCCTGAGCACGGGTGCAGCGTGCGGGCGACAGTTCTGCCAGCTGTTTCCTCTGAGGCCCTGAGCCACGGACCTCCTACCAGCCCGGGGTTGCTTTTCCAGCAGAGTATTTGTGCAAAAGGAAAGTGTGTGCCGGTGCCTTCTTACAAACCTCCCTTTAAAATCCTCCAGAAGGGATGTGATAGAGATCTGAGAAAGGCTTATGTTACCCGCCAGCCTAGATAGTTCCAGAAGGGTTCGAAATGACGATGCAGCCATCAACGGGCCTCTTCCTCTCTCACAGAGTCATTTATACCCCGGGAGGATCTGGCTGAGCGTTCTTCTCCGCAATCGCTTGGATTTCTTCGTGGTTTTGTTTTTATTTTGTCTCTCTCGTTTTTCTGTCTGTATTGCCTGGAGATGATTTGATTCCTGATAAAATCTTAACCTGGGAACTTCTTGGGTTTCCTGCCTAGAGATCACCGCTCCAGCATCTCCACGTCCAGCCGCACACGTGCGTCCGCGCTCCCTTCCTTCTCTCCCAGGTGGCTCTCAAATGTATTCTCCGAGCCCCACAAATCACTTCCATTTCATCAGTGGGAAAATAGAGACACCAAGAAGCCAGGGGACACTCATTAGCGAGAGCACAGGGGGAGAACGTGTCCCCGCACTCACACGCAGGCCCCGTGTTCGCTCTGACTCCCGAGGAGGCCTCCCATTTCCACGCTCGACCGTCCCAAATGGGAGACCGTGGTTTCTCCCCACCAGGCTTCATCTCCCGGCCACAGGCGTGTCCACTGCAACCACGGCTGCCCCAAGATCAGCAAGGGAAGGGGTCAAAGTCACAGCATGTGGGCTGACTTTCCAATAAATCCACAAGACGGAACCACCATCAACAGGGTCGCCCTACATGGAAAAGCCGACTGGGAAAGTCGGAGGAAGGAAGAGAGAACATGGCTCCTTGGGAAAGCAGAAGAGCTTAGGCGACCCGTCCACCTTCTCGACTTCACCCAGGCACAACCGAAAAGCCGGCTCCTATGACCGAAGACACACACCTGGGTTCCGCCCACCAGCGCAAGCCATCCTCCCGCCCTGGGACCAGCAGCGAAGGGCAGACCCTCCGCCGTGCCTGGGTGTCCTGAACCACAGCAGGCCTGTGCGCCCCACTTAGAAGAGGGGGACTGGACACTTCTTTTCTCTTTAGCTGTCTGCAAGGAGCCTTCCTCCCCAGACATCAGGTATGAGGGAGCAACCATTCAGGGCACCTTCCCAGGGAGCCAGAGCAAGGGGCATTCAACCTGGGGGGCAGGGGCCGGGGCGTGTCCAGAGCAACGAGAAGTGGGGATGGGGGAACGGCCGCTGGTCAGGCCACAGGGAGAGAGAGAGAGACCTTCTCATTTCTCTTTGCACAGAAGCATCCTCAAGGTGAAGAGCCTGAACAGGTCCAGTCTGCTGCAGAGCTTCTCAAACTGCACTATGCATAGGAGGCCGGTTCCAACGCAGGCGCTGAGTCGCCAGGTCTGGGTGGAGCCTGATGTTCTGCATGTCAGCAGCTCCCAGTCGGTGCAGGTGTCACAGGGACACACGGACCACGCTCTGGGTAGCAGAGGTTTAGAGCAGAGCTGTCCGACGCGGCAGCCCCAGCCTCCGTGGCCAGGGGAACTCGAATGTAGCTGGTTGGAACTGAGAACGGACATATGCTGTAGATGTAAAAATCATGCTGGATTTTGATTTAGAATGAAGTAAAGAATGTAAAAATCTGCAAATTTCTTGTTTTAGTATGTGGCGAGATATTTTGAATATCTTGGGTTACATAAGTTATGTTATCAAAATTAACTTCACTCCTTATTACTTTTTTTAATGTGGCTACTTAAAAAAAATTATATTCCAAGCAGTAATCTACAGAACTCCCCAAGCTTTAAAGCTATAATTCTGGGAAGGACTCTCAAAGACCATTTGATATCTGCTTCTTCCTTGAAAAGTCACCCAGTGTATCAGCCTGTCGAAATGGTCTTGTCACCCGAGCTCCTCTCACTAGGAAGAAGAAGGAAAAAAGCTAATGGAAGCCGAATACGTATTGGCCACAAACCGTTTCTCGCCCTGACCACAACTTCCTTTGATTATTACTGCGATGGCCTTTGATCTCACACAGCCATTTCTAGGTATCGGAGGCCCGTCCTTCTTAAAATGATCATTAAGTCTATACAACAAAATATTATCCGAAGCCCTGCCGTCACCCTCATTTCTGATGAAAGCTTAGAATCCCAGGCTGATTCTTTGCTTGACCAAGAAGATCCAGTTAACGCGTTTTTCTAATGACGCCTCCCTCCGCCTTTTCGGCCGAAAACGTCCTCATTGGCCAACGTTTTTGAAATAGAAGAAATGTTTGTTTTTGGCTTCGAGATAGGCAAACGTTTGTTACAGGCTCCAAAGGATTCTGCAAACTATCCCATCCATGACTTCCAAAGTGTGTGCAGTGCTTTGTGTAAAAGGCGTGGGCTGCTCACATGAAGCAAGTGTGTCCAGAGTGTTTACTTTGTGGCAGTCAGCGTACATGGTCGCTATTGCATGTGAAAGCTCCCACGCGTGCACACAAGTGCTGGTGTGTCGGACAGACACACACATCCACCTCTCCCTGGACAGCCCTGCCCTCCCTGGGACTGTCCTCTGACAAGCTGCCTTTCTGTGACTTGACACCTCTGTGGCTGTCCTCCCTTCAAATTGTCATCAATTGAGCCTGATTATTTACAGGCCAGGACAGTTCTCCAGGCTTCTGGCTGGAAGCCACTCCACCAAGTTGAAGAATGGAAAGGCCCGAGGCGGTCCTGGATCCATGTTATGGGTTACATTGCGTCCCTCGCGCCCCGCCCCCCAAAAAAAGATATGTTGAAGTCCTAACACCTACTCTGTTCACTGAATATTGGTGTCATCCCAAAATCCATATGTCAAATCCTGAACCCCCAGTGTCATGGCATTAGGAGGCGGGGCCTTTGGCACATGAGTAGGTCATGGGGGTGGAGCCGTGATGGGATCTGCACCCCTTCAGACCCCCTCCCTGTGAGGATGCAGCAAGAAGGTGGCATCTGTGAACCAGGAAGCACAGGACCCGCCAGACGCGGACTCTGTCTGTGTCTGGGTTGTGGATGTCGGGCCCCCAGCTGTAAGAGTTAAATGTCTGTTGTTTCTAAGCCACCCAGTCCATGGCATTCTGTTATATCGGCCCAAACAGACCAAGACACCTGACACCTCAGAACTTGGCCTCATTTGGAGATGGGGTCTTTTCAGAGGCGATCAAGTTAAGATGAGGTCATTAGGGTGGGCCCTGATCCCGCAGGACTGGTGTCCTTAGAAAAAGGGGAATCTGGACACACGCAGGGGAGAAATACACGAGGAGGTGAAGAGAGAATTTCACGTAAAAATCGGAATTACGCTGCCACAAACCCAGGTGACTCTAGGGCCGCCAGGAGCTGGAAAGGGGCCTGGAGCAGAGGCTCCCAGCACCTTCGGAGAGATCGTGGCCCTGTTGACCCCTGAGTTTCAGACTTCCGGCCTCCAAAACTGTAAAGGAATAAATCTCGTTGTTCTAAGCCACCCAGCTTACGGTACTTTGTTCAGAAGCCCTGGGAAACCAATACAGACGAGAATTGTAACGGTTCCTGTCATTGATTTACGTTCCGTCACTCAGCTCGGGCTCCACCTCAGTGATTTGGAAGCTGCCGCCTGCGGCTCCACGTCTTAAGAATGCGTCAGATATAGAGTTGGCAGATGGAACAAATAAAAGTACAGGATACTCAGTTAAATTTGAATTTTAGGTAAAAAACAAATAATGTTTTAGTGTAAGTATGTCCCATGCGATATTTGGAACATATTTACACCAAAAAATGATTTATTATCTTTCTGAAATCCAGCTTTTCCCGGGCGTCCTGGATTTTATCTGGCAACCCTGGATAGAGAGCATCTTCACAATATTTCTGACTCCCCAGAAAAGAGAGTTTGCTGCCACGAGGTGGGCTGGGAGGATTTCCATGAGGCCATTGTTTGTCATCGATCACTCATGATCCCACGAGGAACAGCAGAAGCTTAATCACCCTGGTACGAAGCTTAATTCTGGCAATCTCTAAGTAGATAAACATATCTTTTTATGAAATTTATCAAATACCTATTTTGCAGCTCAAAATGTAGAGTTCTTCTTAATGTGTGCCCATGACTGCATCGTCCTGCTTGAAACGGGAAAAATCATCCCAGACTATTCGGAACAGACAGGGCCAGCTTCCTGGACGGGCGTGGGACCCGAGCAGTCACCCAGGCCCCTGTACACAGAAGGGACCAGCGTTTGCTTCAAAATTCTGCTGTTGCTGTATTGAAGTTCTTAGCAAAGTTTGAACAAGAGGCCATACATTTTTATTTTGCACCAGTCCCACAAATGACGTAGTAGGAGGTATACCGGGGGACAGAGAGGCACACCCAGGGACAGGTGTACCTAAAGACAGGTAAGCAGGCGACACAAAATGCTTTCATCACTAAAACCTGCGAGACCCCTTAGGCTATTCCTTGCTGAACTCGCTTATAAGCACCGAGACCCCTTTTACCCACCTCATCTGCCTCCCCGAGCCCCCAAACCCCCTTCCTCAGCCGCGTGCTGGGGCTTCAAGCATTTCTTTGATGTCGTTAGTCTCCCTGGTTCGAAGTGCTGTTATCAACTTTGAGTGCTCGCTGAGCCGTGGTCTGCATCTTCTTCCAACTTGGCCTTGGGGATCCCCAGCGCAGAATCTGCTGTCTTCGGCTCTAGGGGACTGTTGTTTTTAAGGACAGTTGTTGCTCATGGTGACTTGAAAGCTGGGAAGAGGTTCTCCTCGAGCCCCCTTCAGCCAGCAGATTGGGGCTATTCGATTTCCTGTCAACAGCTGATTCTCAAGCTGTACTTGTGTGAGGGTCCAGACCCTCCCCTCCCTTCCCCCACACAGCTTTCAGTTTTCCTTCCTTCCTCCTCGGCTTGCTCTCTAAATTTCCTTCGTGTGTGTCTGACACACCCTTTTCCTCACCCTCTCCCTGTTAATAACCCTTCTATTCATCCATCAGGCCCAGGGCTGACCTGTCTTGTTTTGTTTTGTTTTGTTTTGTTTTGTTTTGTTTTGTTTTGTTTTGCTCAGGTCTCTCTCTAACAAGAAAACAAAAGATGGAATTCAAATTTTTTCTGCTGCGTCTTGGTGTCCCTTTTAAAGGTCTTGTCAAGGGACATGACACCAAAGATTAAGGGGAGAAATTTTGATTACAGAGGTCATCAAGTTGGTTTTTCGGTTTATTCCATTTCTACACCTACCTCTTCCGTGATTATGTCATACGAAGAGCAGCAGAAGAGAATTAAAGAATTCTGGCTCGTAACCTCTGCTATGTGACTTTAGGTCAGTCACTTAACCTCTCAGGATCTTGGCTTCTCATCTCTAACATAAGACTGCTGCATTCCATAATGGTCTCAGATGAGTCTAGTGAACTGATTTCCACCCCAGCAACCATCACGTCCAGTTGTTCAGGCTGCGCACTATGCAACCTCAGGGATAGCCCTCAGATAGCCATGATGTCACTAGAGGTGCCTCCAAAACTGCACAGCGCAGCAAGCATACCTTCGACAGGTTCCCCCTCCCCAACCTGAGGGCCTGGTCTTCGTGCCGATTGTCCACAGGGACTTTCTCTCTGACCACAGGTCGCAGCCTCTCCCACGTCCACCTCCGTGGCATCCCGCCCTCGTCGGAATCCTGCAACGAGACCCTTTGTTCTTGCAATTCCGTCCCGTCCTCTGCCACCTCCAATACGTCTAACACGGACACACTGTGGCAACGAAGCCTTTATCTAAGCAGCTATTATTTGCGCAAGGAACTCCAAGCACCATGAGGCTGGGATGGGGAAGTTCACTGGCGGTAGGGAGACGCAACCTACATGACAAAGAAATTCCGAAGAGGGACGGTAAGACTCTGCCTACCGACTTGCCAGCAATATGCCCTGAGGAAAAATGCGTATAGTGTCGCATTGAAAGGGGCCTGGGATCGTCACAGATGCACCGCGTTCGGATGCCTCATAGACACAGGGAGCTGGTGCATGGAGACGCTCGAGCTGCAGCTGCTCCTCTGGGACACGACGTACTGTTTGGCGTCCCCGTCACTTTTTTAACTGAGGTGAAATTTACGTAAGGTAAAATTAACACTCTTGAAAGTGACCGATTCACAACATTGTGCAAACACCACCTCCGTCTACTTCCAAATTGTTTCCATCATCCTGAAGTAAAACCCCAGAGCCAGTAGGCTGCCACTCTCTAGTCCCCCTGCCCTCCAGCCACTGGAAACCACCAACCTGATGTGTCCCTTGGCATTTACCTATTCTAGACATTTCATATAAATGGAATTGTGCAATACGTGACCTTTCATATCTGATTTTTTGACTTGGCGCAAGGTTTTCGAGATTCAGCTATGTTGTAGCGTGTATCAGTACTTCACCCTTCATTGTGGCTTAATATTCTATTGTACGGACATACCACATTCTGTTTATTCATTCGCTCTGTTAATGGGCATTGGGTTGTTTCTCCCTCTTGGGTATCATGACTAGTGCTGCTACGAACATCCACATGCAAGCATCTGCACGCAGCAAGTACAGATGCTCCTCAGATGGCGATGGGGCTATGTCCCGATAAAGCTGAATATATCATAAGCTGAAAATGCATTTAATACACTAACGTATCGAATGTCACAGCTCAGCCCGGCTTACTACATTATGCTCAGGACACTACGAACCTGCAGCTGGGCACGGCCCTCTAACACAGCACATACACCGTAGACTATTCATTGCTTAGCCTCGTGGCGAAGGCCTCAGTGGGGCTCGGGGGGTCCCCTGCCCACTCGCTGCCCGGCTTCACCAGAGAGCGTCATACCACGTGTCACCAGCCTCGGCAAAGACCAAAATTCAAACTCCAAAGTGTGGTTGCTACTGACTGTGTATCGCTTTCACACCAGGGCAAAGTCAAACACTCGTCAGTCAAATCATCGTAACTCGGACCGTCCACGTTTGTTTCTACTCTTTCTAGGCATCCACCTGGGAGCGAAGTTGCCCCGCACCCCCCTCATTTCGATTTTATGGAGAACTTTACTGAGACCCCGTATGGCAGGGTGTTCTGTGTTGCATCTGCTCATATTTTCAACATTTATCCCGCGTCTTTTTCCTGTAGGTCAGGAGTCAGCTCACTTTTCCTACAAAGACCCAGACAAGTAAATATTTTGGATTTCGTGGGCCTTATGGTCTCTGTTGTCACTACTCAACTCTGCTTTGTGGCACGAAGCAACCACTGACAATACGTAAAAAGTTTATGCAATAAAATCTAATTCACAAAAAACAGACGGCAGGCCGGATTTGGCCTTCGAGCTGCATAGTTTGACAATCTGGCCGAAGGACAAGCCCAGGAGGCGGCGGCCTCTGCTCTGGATGATGGGCGTCCTCCAGCCAGGTTAGGTTAGGAGAGGCTAGGATAAGCCAGGATGGGTTAGGATAAGCTAGGATGGGTTAGGATAGGCTAGAAGAGGCTAGGAAAGGGTAAGATGGGTTAGGATAGGCTAGGATGGGTTAGGCTGGGCTAGGATGGGTTAGGATAGGCTAGGAAAAGCTAGGCTAGGCTAGGCTAGGCGAGGTCAGCATGCATGATATATACACATCCGGACATAGACCCACCTACCTTCCTATTGCCAGCAAGAATAGCAAGGAAAAGGGACTCAGCTCACGGCAGAGGAGAATGAGGGCGGCCCCTTACAAACTTCCGGATTAGGAAATATGCGAAATCCTGGACTGTGTTCCCGATGCGAGCAGCTGAGTTGGGTTCTAGGAAAGGCAGCCGCACACTGTGCTCCGTGGTTTAGAGGGTGAAAGGCTGGCGGATGCACTGACTCATCGCCCCGTGTTTGTTCGAACATTCACGCTGTCAGATTTATGAGCGGCCCAAGCTCAGACATTCATCCGTCCTCCGCGCCTTTGCTGAGCCCGTGCTCCATCCGGGCACTGTGCTGCATCTCGAGTCTTCAGATGAGGCTTCCCAGGAGGTGTCCTTGGGCCATCTGGCTTGGACACTTTCAGTAATGGGAGCAGTACAGGGCAGTCCCCTTCCGGGCTGTGCTGCGCTTCCTCAGAAATTTCTAAACTTCACCAGCATAATTATACACCCCCCTCCAGCCCATCGAGTGTCACCAGGCACGCCCAGCGCATACAGATAGAGAGCAGGCAAGGAAACAAGGGAAGAGCCACAAAGAAAGGCACATGGACCGCAGCCTCGGTCACCGCCCATGTTGGGATGTTTTTAATCGATTTCACATTCAGTGACTTCAGAGAAGTTCCCTAACTCTGGCGAAGCCGCCAGCCAAACTCCAAGGCGCTACTGCCTATTCAGAAGAGCGGTTCTTCCTCTGAGGACATTCTCAGAGCATTTCCCTTAAACTGCAGTCTCAAAAAAGGCAAATGAGAGTCTGTCTGGACAGCACAGAGATAAAAAATGCAGGCCCCGGGGCCAGGCAGGCCTGGGTTGGAAAGGCTGCCCTTCCTCCTACTGGCTCTGGGAGGGACCTGGGCCGTCAGCCCTTGGAGGAGGCTGTTCTCTGAGCTATAAAACCATGTGATGATAGCAGCCACTTCACAGAGCTGTCGCGCAACTGAATGAGACACGCCATCTGCGGTGAGCACAAGGTATGAGCTGATAGCAAGGCAGACGGCTTGCTCACCTGGCCTCTCTCGCTCAGCTACACAGAATACAGTGCAGGAGAGCAAGACCTGCCCTGAGAAGCCATAGCGGCTAGAAAGAAAAACAGGATCTGGAAGAAATGGAGGCAGACAGAGGTCAGGGCCGGGAGGAAAGGGGAAGCAACCAAATGCAGAAGCCAGTAGAAGCAGGCCCACCTCACCTCACCTCTGCAAGAGCTCCAGGAAGCACTGGCCTTCACGGCGGCCTCACCTCTTCCTGCCCGCATGCCTGCAAGATCCCTCTCGGCAGCAGCCTGGATGGGGTGGCAAAGCGCTAGTGAGTTATGGGGCCCGTCTGGATGGTCACGGCCAGCAATGGACAAAAAATGGAACTAGAATGGAATAGAATATGTCCGAATGCAGAGCATATGCAAGGTAAATGTCATACTAAGCTTTGTCAGCAATATGTCCCGTGCGTATACATGCATGTTATCATATGTTACATACACACAGAAATAGAGACTAGAATCAAAAATGCCAGTGTGCATTAAGAGTGAGCACTGTTTGCAGAAACCGTTCCAGTCTTACACACACGCATATATACGCACGCATGTGCGTGTATCTACACACGTATTCTGCGAAGCTTTTTTGTAGTACGGCCAGGAAGAACTGGAAGCTTCTGTGTGAGGTGTGCTTCAAGAATGGTCCCCGGGTCTTGGGGCCTCCAGGGGGAAAGCCTGTGGCTCACTGCTGTGACCCCACCGTGCTGTCCCAGGAGGGTGGGCACACAGCAGGAGCAGAGGGAGAGCTGATCAACAAGTATCTCGCAGATAGAGGGCCGAGAGACGTTCACGTATTTCCTGAAGAGACAGGTGCACGAAATTGATTCTAAATTCAACACTTAATTCCACAATCAATAGGCAAACGTGGGAAAGGGCCGTAAGGGTTACCAACCGTGGCACGTTCCTGGTCCAAGTTACGTGACGCTCGTACCCGAGAAAGTCTGGAATTTTCCTGAACCCGGGAGTCCTGTCTTCAGGAAGCAGAGATTAGACTATTGATTTCGCTGCCTTCCAGCCTCAGCTAACAGCACCTGGGGGTGGGGTATAAATGGCAAGAAATCCACCCAAATATCAACTCTGAGAATAGAATTCTAATGTTGTAACACCTACAAAGGGATCCCAAAACATGTGGATTTGCGAAAAAAAAAAAAAAACTGTTGTTCCAGCAGGGGCCACCGCTGGTAGGTGCAGGACCGGGACATGGGTCATGAAGTGGGGTCCACGAGGGTGGCGCCCCAGGCCATTCATCACGCTGGGATTCCGGGATTTGGGGCTTTACATCTCCCCGTTTTGGGCACTTGATTTTAAATCAGACCAGGAAGGGTGGGGCATCCTTTTAGGTTAATTGTTAAGAAAATCAAAATCCCACAGGCTCCCTCTCCTCAAACATCAGACTTGGAGCCTCCTACTTCTCAACGCCAAGCCCTCGCCCTCCGCCCGCCGCCCGCCGCCCGCCGCCCGCACTGGCACTGCCATCCAGGACCGCGATGGCAGCTAGCACTTGCTGACCGCCTGGTCAGGTGACCGACTTGTCCCCATTCGCCTGGGACTGTCAAGGCTTTGACACTGAAAATCCCATGTCCAAACAGACAAACAGACGGCTGGTCACCCGAGCACGTGCCAGAACTGTTCTAAGCACTCCCCGTATATCAGGACTGCCAACCTACCCACCACGGGGCAGGCACTGCCGTTGTGCCCTGTTTTAGTGTTGAACTACGACATCAGGGGGTGATGGGACGAAGAAACGATAATTACGTCATGCGACAGAGATGTCTAGCACTACGATAGCGACCGTATTGCCATCTAAACGTATCAAGTCACTGTCGTGTGCCTTAAACTTAGAATGATCTATGTCGATTATATCTCAGTAGAGTAAACAGAGGCGGTGAAGCCCGTGTGGGTCACACAGGTGACGAGCTGGGATTCCGACCCCAAGCTCCAGGGCCCCTGCTGGGCTGCCTCCATCCCTGGCCAGCTCTGCGCAGGCTCCAGCCTTGGACCACCACGTTGGAGGAGCAAAGAGCAGACGGGTGGGCCTGGGAGCCAAGGGCGCAGCAGCCTCTGGGGGATGGAAAAGGCAAGAAATAGATTCCCTGCTTGAGCCATAAGGAGCCAGACTCACAGACACCCTGGTGTTAGCCCAGTGAGACCCACTGCGGACTTCTGCCCTCCCGAAGCGTAAGGTGGTACGTCTGTGTTGTTTTGAGCCACAAAATTAGTAGTAATTTGTTCCAGTCGTGATGGAAAACCAGCACAGGTTTTGGTCTGCGTTAGGCCCACCCTCGAGGATCTTCTAATCTACTAAGAAAAGAAACGCGACAAACATGCAGAGTGAACACCAAATAATTATTTAAGACTCAAGCAGCACGTTTATGACCAGCTACCACCCCCACGATTGCCACTGCCAGCTGACAGAACACGATGTCACACATCTACAAGTACTTTCTCCTCTTTCAAACCTCTTTACACTTGGGAGCTGCTGATTCTCATGCCTAGCACTAACAGTCCCGTCTCATGGGGTGAATTTGAAGATAGGAGAACTCACAGGACAAATCTGGCCCGTAGATTTATTTCATCTGGCCCACCAAAAAAATAAAAAATAAAAAAAACCACGAAATAAAAATGTTCCAATGTTGAATTAGTTGCCAATATTTGAGATTCTGGAGATCTGATAGGAAATAAAGATCTTCTTCCTTTAAAACATTGGGACACCTGGTGGCCATCGGCTTAGCCTGTGCCTCACCAGAGACCTCGGGCCTTCCGGCACCTTCTTCTCGGGCCTGCAGCTCCTGCTTCGGGTGGAAATTATAGGACGTTTCCCAGAAAAATGACCTCACTCCCTTAACCCAGTGCCATGCCTTTGCCCCTCACCCTGTACATCCCTTGAGGAGAGTCCTGTGTCCATTCTTAAAATACAGTCCAAAGTCCCAGAACGGCCCAACCCCACTGAGAGCCAGAACGACCTCTTAACCCACCGGTCTGGGCCTGGCCACAGCCCACGGCGGTGTCATCCTGGTCCGGCAGCAGCGCCAACACACTCCTGGCCCAGGGGAACCGAGTGGCCAACAGGACACAGAGGACAGTCCCGGAGTTTCACGTGAGAAAGAAGGAATGTGTTGTGATGAGGTCTTGATGTGCAAAGCTCCCTTTGGGGTATGTCAGCTTCCATGGCAACGCACGCATCCAAGTCCCAAGTGGAAACCCATGAGCTCGGAGGCTCTGCCCTGGGAGCAAGGATGGCACGGTCAGTTGCGGACAAACCCCGGTCCTTCCATGTGTCTGATACGGGGTGGGAACAGCAGCACATGATGGGGACTGGGAGAGGAATCATGGCCGCATGGGTGGAAAGTGGCCCATTATCAAGTGCACACTGCCAAGCGAGCGCTGGCCACTGGGATGCTGACCGGAGTCTCTGCAGCCTGCAAGGAGCATCCCTTCCATGGCCACGCAGAAGTGGGAGGCCCAGAGAGACCCAGGAGCACTCTGGGCCACAGCACTCCCGGCGTGCGCACACACACACACGCACACAAACACACACGCACGCATGCATGCATGCACGCACGCTGCTTCCTACGATGGCATGTCCTCCCCACCGAGCTGAGATTTCTAGAGCGCAGGGACCTCATTGGACGTCTTTTTTGTCAACTGTGCACTTGCTTATTTCCTGAAGCAGGAGACCCTCTCCCCACGTCCCATCCATGTGCCACTGCTGAGGACTCACTCCATGGAAGCCACGGGAGGGCAAACAGCATTAATGAAACTAATAACGAGGGAGGCACCCACCAGCACCCACTTTCCAGGATAGCTGTGAAGGCGAATGTAGACAGCCAGAAAGCGTTTCTCTCTCCTGACCCGCTGCTGCCCTTAGAGTCCTCTTACTTTACTAGGTGGGTTCCCCATTAAAACCCGACTCCTAGTGGAGGGGGTGCCCCCCCTCACCGCCCCGGCCCCACTGCTGGGGAGGGCCAGGCTGGCAGCTGGCGATGGCACAGGGCGGGAGCCAGCTCAATTCCTCTCAAGATCTGCCTCTGCAGAGAGAAAGACATTTTCCTCCCGTTTTACAGACGCAGAAACTGAGAGGTCCCAAGCTTGCGGCGGTTGGGGAGCCCCGCCGGAGCCTACACCCCCGCCCTGCCCCTTGGCCCCACCCAGGAGGGAGAGGGCACAGATCCCATACTTCCTGGATGCGTCTGAATGACACTTCCTCCATGCGCTTATCATGGTCACCCTGAAATAGAGCCTTGAGGCAAAAACCTCCCTTTGTGCTCTTTCCCTGCCCTCTGACCCCTAAATCTCCCTTCGGGCTCTGGGACTTCCCTGGGGAATCTCCCAAAGTACCGGTCACAGAATTGCATGGGGTGGAGCTGGAACATTTTCGCTTAGGACACTGTTTTTGCAAGGCCCTGTGTTCAGCTTCGTCAGTCTCATGAGTGTGTGTGTTTTGGGGGGTGGGGGGAGCATGACTCAGCGCAGCAGGTTGCATAAATCTGGCTTGGGCAAAATGAGAATTCAGGAGCCCATATTTGCATAAGCATCTGCGTCGTTAGCCACTGGATATTATTAGCCATCAGAGAGCATCTGTGCTTTCTCGGGAGATGGACAGGTAAAGGCTCAAAATGCAATCAGGACCACTGAGCCTCTTAACGTGGAAACCAGTCAACAGCCACTAAAGCTGGGGAGTGGGACACACGGAAGCCCAAGACCCAGCCCCGGTGAGTGTGAGCAAAGAGCAGAATTTTCCTGACAACTGCCGGCCGTTTCCACTGCTGAGAACACAGAACGGTGTGGGCAGCTCGCTGGGTGCCAAGCATAACACGAAGGACCATCGGGCTTTTACTGGGCCACGCTAATGGCCGCGGTGCTGGGCCTGGCACTTGCCCCTGGTCGGGGAAGACCAGGGCTTGACAAGGGGACAACAGATGCTTCCTCTCTGGTTGAGCAAAGGAGACTCACTCCCACCCTGTCCCCCACCTAGCTGGTGTCATCTGGCCCAGCATGAGGCACCTGGGGTGCTTGATAGAGATATCGGGTCAGGACCCTGCCCCAGATGCCGGCTCTCTAGTGGGGGGACCTGGGGAGCTGCAGCAACAAGCACGCCTGCCAAAATGCCAGCTCTGAATGTCAGAACCCCCAGGGACACTGTCCAGATGCGTGTGTTCACCTCGGAACGCAGCAGACTTACTGAATCAGAATCTCCAAAAGATGAGCCAGAGGACACCCAGGCCTCCAAACTTTGGGGCTCCATCGTGGATGAGCGGTTCTCAAAGAGTGGCCACAAGACCAGCAGTGTGGGCATCACCTGGGAGCATGTTAGAGATGCAGAGTCTCAGGCGCCACCCCAGACCTGCTGAATCAGAAACTCTGGGGGTGGGGCACCACCCGGTTCTGATACAGCTGAAGTGTGAGGACCACCACCAGACGGAGCACCTCCCAAGGGCACGGACTTGTCCCGGCCATGGCTGCTCCCTCTGTGCTTAGAGCACTGCGCTTGGCACGGAGTTGGCACAAGACCTCTCCGGAGAGAGCTGGGGACAGTTCCTGGGCCACCCGCTGCCCAGGAGGTCCTGCTTGGAAGGAGCTGTCTGCCCCTCTTAACCCCCAGAGTTCACGCAGCTCACACTGTGTTTTCCAGGAAGGCTGCTGAGAGGGGACAGAGCTGGCCTTGCCCACTATTGTTATGCTAACTTCCTCCGGGCCTGGTTTGTTCTGTGCTTCCGAAGCTGCCAAAAAACCCGATCTATGCATTTCCTTTCAGAGTCCCCGGAGCACAAAGTCCAGTGTGGACTGTCCTTTCTCTAGTAGTTTGAAGCGCAGAACAAACACCCACAGCTCCTGCCCGTGCGTGGTGAATTTTCATGACGGTTCTGACGGAAATCAGGGTTTTTGATGGTCCCCTTCAAGTTCTCTTGGACACGTGCGTTTCTGTCACAGTCCCTCCCGTTCACTGATAATCATGGGACACGCGAGCCTTTGCCGCCACCACTGCCATCCCCCCTTCCCGCTCCCCCTTGCTCACGTCCCCCTGCACTTGGGGAAACACTGTCACCTTCAGCATTTGTCACTTCCGGACCTCCCGAACGTGGTTTAGCTCCCCCCGAAACTGCCGGTCCACTAGGGCAGAGACGACATTCACTTACGGTCTTGTTTTCATCTCCTCAAATAGCTCAGCACCCATGGGAGTTGTCCCTAAGGTGCTGAGGTTGCGCTGGATGGCAGCGCAAAACACACGTCCCGAAAGGCGGGAAACCACGTGTCCCTGCGCGGCACAAACGGGTCTAGATCTCCAGGCCGCCCTTAGAACAGTTCCAGACCAACTGGACGTTCGTCCCGCACCTGGGAGTGACCTCGGGGTCCTTCGCAAAGACAGAACCCCTGAAAACCATACCCCACAGCCCGCAGCCCGGCTCGCAGAGGCTTGGGACGTGTGCTTCACATCTGCTCCTATTTACGAAGTAGACGTGTGTTCAAGCCCCGGCTTCACCACCTGTCGATAATATGAATACGACTACTAACCTGCGGGGGCCGCAGCCACTCCCTCCCCGAGCCCGCTCTGGGAGACTCTGGCTTTGTGCCCAGTGTCGCCCCTTCCTGTCCTGCTCTGGGAGGCATTCGAGTTTGGGGGTCAAGGAGAACTGGGGAGAGTAGAAGAGGCAGGAGAAAGCTGGAGGGCCCCGAGGAGAGGAATGACAAGCGCTGCCGGGCGTGACCAGGTGCCCAAATATTAATATTTTCAGGGACGCGAATACAGAGTGACGTTTCCTTCGCCTGATCTTTGATAAACAAATGGTGGGTCGAGTCTTCCATGCGATAAATCTCAGAGTCACAGCTTCGACCAGGTCACAGGGATGACGTTGATCATTTCCCAGGCACTGGAGCTAAGGATGTCACACACGGTCACCCCTGAGGCAGCGACTGTGGTCAAAACCATGTTACGGGGGGCAAGTAAGGCACGGAGGGGTTAAGAAACAGCGCCGGGTCCCACAGCTTATCGTAGAAAAGCCGAGGTTTGAACGCACGCCCAAGGCCCATGCTCTGACACTTAGGCAGAGATGCGGGGCCCAAGGCCAGCGCTCCTCATGCAGAGCCTTCCTGGGGTCTCACCCGCCTCCCCAAAAAGTGAAGCCGACCAGAATTGCAATGAGGCCACGGCCTTGAAAACGGACCCCCGCACTGACTGCTCAGGACCAGATTCACTCTGATCCCGCCCCCTGAGGGGCCAGCTGGGCCTGAGCAGGGGCAGTGGGGACAGCGCCACCCGCCGGGGTCTGGCTCTGACGCAGAAGGGCGCAGTCCGCGGGCAGAATGGAAACCAGACGGGGCCAGAGGGTCTGCGGCTAATTAAGATTAATTCTGGCCGAAGGAGCAGCACTGAATGACCCTTTGTGGATCAAAAGCTCTCAGCTGGAAACTCAGCTGACTAACCCGAGAAAACCAACTTCACGGTCTCTTAGGAGAAAACAGTTAATACGTCAAGGACTGAAGAAGCGCTTTGTTCAGGCCCACGTGGGAGCACCGGAGACTCGGATTACAAAGCGGCCTCGCTGCCCCGTCACAGCTCACACGGCCTGGCCGCAGCCAGGGCTGTCCAGGTGCAGAAAAGCCAGAAACAACACACGACCACCGAGGCCGGAGCTAGGACGCCCACAACTGCCCTTTCGCAAGGTGTCATTCATCATAGAAAGACGCACACGTGCACGGACACACGCCACCTTGATCCGGGTAGGTGCCCGGCCCTGATCCCTGCACCGGGTGGGTCCCCATGGAGCCCGTCTCACTTTGGATTTTCCACTCGTATAAAAGGCCACTGGAAACACAAGGCTCCCCTCGATTTTACGACCGGGGCTGCAAGTCAGAATCGCAGGGAGCTTTGAACACTTCCCAGGCCTGTGTCCTGGCCCCAGGGGTTCTGGTGTAATTGGCCTGGAAGGGGTCTGGACGTGAGGGTTTTTTTAAAAACCCTCAAGGTGTCGTGGGTCAAATGGTGTCCCCCACCAGAAGATGTTTCACCCGGAACCTCAGAGGTTCCGGGAGCAAGGGTATTGGCAGATGTAATTAAGCTAAGGATCTCTCGATAAGGCCACCCTGGATCAGGGTGGCCCCTGAATCTAACGACTGGTGTCTTTACAAGAAAAGGAAAAGGAGAAAATACACAGAGACCCGAAGGAGAACATCACGTGACGACAAAGGCAGAGATCGGGTGACGCGTCTACAATCCAAGGAGTGCAAGGATTGTGGGAACCACCACTGGGAAGAGGCTGGGGATAGATTCTCCCTTAGCGCCTCCAGAAGGAACCAGCCCCGCTGACAACTTGATTCTAGCCTCCTGAACAATGAGAGAATAACTTTCTGTTGTTCTAAGCCATCCGGTCCGTGGGGCTTTATTCCAGCAGCCCCAGAAAATGAATCCACCAGGTGTTATCAGGTGCAGCAAAGACAGACCCTCTGGTGAGTCAGGACACCTGAAGTTCTTCGTGTGTGTAGACTCAGGATGAAGCCTGGGGAGGCTGCGGTATTGGCTGGATCTAGAACTCTCTGCCCACATCCTTTGAACATATGGTCCTCAACCCTGGCCGTCCACTTGAATCCACTTTGTAAAACACTGATGTCGGAGAGTCTGTGTCGAGCTCTGTTGTGACATTTTTCTAAATGCTCCTGAGGTGATTCTAATTGGGAGGCACTACAGAAAAAATC
The DNA here is from genome assembly GCF_902729225.1 of Pteropus medius. Lineage (NCBI taxonomy): Eukaryota > Metazoa > Chordata > Mammalia > Chiroptera > Pteropodidae > Pteropus > Pteropus medius. The sequence continues at coordinate 35,672,079 of NW_024355205.1, forward strand.
CCAAGGCCTTTTGAAAACAAAACTTGGCTCTGTCCAGGGGTGGAACTGTGACCTGGACCTTCATCAGCCCGGCAGACACAGGTAGCCGGGTCAGACCGCTCATTGCTAGGTTTCCTGGGGCCTGTGCTGAGCTGAGTAGGTTCTCTCTGAACCATCGGAGAAAAAGCCTCCCTAGCAGCCGCTTCTCCTGGCGGAACCTGGATCCAGAGGTCCAGTTGCTGTTCCTTTGGGGTTTCTGTTTGTTTGTTATTGTTGTTTGGTTGTTTGGTTTTGGAGGGGTTTTCTCTTTGTTCTTTGAGTTGCCCCAAATAAGGGATGCCTCGAAGCAAACCAGAAATGCCAAGACAGCCAATCCACTCGGGTTTCCCAGGAGGCCAGTACAGGGAGGATCCCCGGCTGCTATACGTGGGCGGACCTGTGGGAGGCTGGACAGAGCCCGGGGCAGTGCCCTGGGGCTGCAGTAGCAAAGTGTTTCAGACTGGGGGCTTTAACAACAGAAAAGGACTGTCTCACAGCTCTGGAGGCCAGAAGTCCAAAATCACGGTGCCAGCAGGGCTGGCTGAGGCTGCGAGAGAGAACCTGGCCTAGGCCTCTCTGAGCTTCTGGCAGTTTGCTTTCCTTGGCCTGTAGGCAAATCACCTGTTCTCTGCCTTCACTGTCACATGACCCGAAGTTCATCCAAACTCCCACTTCCTGTAGTGACACCAGCCATATTAGATTCGGGCCCACCCTAGGACCTCACTTTAACTCGATAAACTCTGTAAACACCCTGTTGCAAAGCAAGTCACATTTGAAGTACTGAGGATCAGGATTTTAACATATCTTATGAGGGGGACACAAGGCAACCCCCTGACAGACCCCAGAGGCTGGCCCTGGTCATTTCGGGGCGGAAGAGACCAGGGACCAAGATGTCTTCCCGAGCTGACCAGCCGTGTAAACAAATTTGTTCAGCTTTCGCAGATCCTACGGCCGCAGCCTGAGACCCTTCGCCCGTGGCCTGGTCTCGGGGACCTTCAGTCCTCGGCGGAGGGTGAGTGAGGTCAGAGTCACGGTGTCAGGGCTCCTTCCCACGGCAAGAGCAGGGAGACCCTGTGTTTTTCTTCAGAAAAGTCATACTCGCAACGGGCTCTAGATCTTAACTCCCTTCAGTAACAAAAACGCTCCTTACACCTTTTACTGAAATAAGTTGTTCTTCAGCATTTTTACCCAAAGTAGCTATTTTGATCCTTAAAACAGACCAGAATCAGAAAAAGTAGGTGTTCGGTTAAAGGACATGAGTGGTGATGTTAAACCCATGGTCTCGATGCTAATTAGAGACACAGCCAAGCCCAGGTGCCCTGCTTTCTAGAACTTTCTGTACTCCACATAACACTCACCACAAGCCACCACTTGGGAAGTTGACTCATGGCTCCGACACACGCACACTCCCTTCCTGTCCTCCCTCGAAGGCAGTCCTGGACACCGACCACGTCCCAATCCGCTCTCCCTGTCCCTACTTCCCCCCTGCCCGGGGCGGGACCAGCAAGGGCCATTCCATCAGCACCCGGCTGCTTCCTGGGTGGCCGAGGGGTTTGTGAGTGTTGGCTGAATTCGTTCATGAATGGGCATCTATCCCAGCTGGTTACTTGAAAGGTTTCGTTTTTACTTCAATTTCTACATCTCATAGTTAGTATTGCCAGTGAGAACAAAAGCCTCTTTTATAGATTGAGACAAAAACAAAACAAAACAAAACAAAACAAAACCTTCTCCTGCAGTAAATATTGATTCATGGACACAGATGGGTATCATTTATAACAGTAAAAAAAAGTCTGTGTGTGAACACCAGGAGGTTGAACAAGTACACGGGGGATAAAAATTAATCGCGACAGAAAAGTATGGGAAAACATTTTAACGTGAGAAGACGCTCGGAATGAATTGCTGAGTGAGAAGACAGGCAGGTGCCAAACAGTCTGTCTCCTGGGTCTCTTAGCGTATAAAAGACCAACCCCAGATCCTTCGCAGCGGATTTGAGCGGCAGAAAGTAATGACGATGTTTTTCTTTTTAACTAATCGATTTTCTACAAGGAACAAACATTACTACTTTCATAAAGGCAAAAAAAAAAGACTTCCACACATTTCGCTGACCCTGTTGGCTCCCCAGAGACCTCTCGGTGGAGGGGGCTTAGAAGCCCAACACTCGCCCAAAGACCGGCCCCCACTGAGGGGTCTGAGCCCCAAGCGTGGCCCTCGGGAGGAAGCTGGAGCAACCTCAGTCCACGGCTAGGCTCCCACCTGGTCCGGGGCCGACCGAGTCTGCACCTTTCCTACTGCAGGGGCTGTGCCGTCCTGGCCCAGAAGGCACCGCCCCTCGAACCCCCAGACTTATTCCCGATTCCCCAAGAACTCGGGGACGTTCCACCTGCAGCACCCCAGTGATTCCGTGAGGACAGGGACATGCTGGGCATTGAGGCCAAGGAAAAGGGCAAAGGCCTTGTGTACTCAAAGTCCCTAATTTGTGTGGCCACGTCGCGGGGAGGCCTCCGGACCCCTTCTCAGAAGAATGCTAAGACACGCAGGGTTCCGGAGCGAACCAATGACCCCGAAACACACAGGGTCATCGAAACATTTCTTCGGTTTCTGACATCACAATAGACATGCTCCTTTCACACCTGAGATGACAAGTGCCCGCAGCGGGCCTGGCCACGCTTGACATTTTGAAAGGGCGATGAGTGGAAACCCTCCTTCTAAATGCCTGTGACAACCGTGGCATGATAGGAAGTCACCCGGGGTTTCTGTGGCGACGTGACAGGAACTACCGACAGCCCTGCTGCCTGGCGCTGGCCTCGCGACGCAGGGGAACACTGAGCTCGCTTAGACGGAGACGTCAGTGAAAACGAAGATGCAGTTTATTCCCCCCCAAGTTCACGGCGCCTGGAATTCCACCCGCTCGGGGGGAGGGCGAGAGGCCGGCGCGAGCCTCCTCGCCGTCGCTGCCTGCTTTCACGCCACTAGGTGACCCCTCATTTCCTCCGCCAGCCAGCGGGACACCGGCACACGCACGAGCCCAGGCTGAGACTGGCCTGTGACCGTGAGCCCATGACGACCGAGCAGTGAGCCCCTGCGGACACCGTCCTTCATGAAGATCACGCCATCTGCGTCCCCACAACCCACTCGCACGAGGCAGGACGGACCCTCAGCGAGGGGCCGCCTGGAGGTGCAGCCACGCTGGCTTCTCCCCGCCACACCTGCCACTGTCACAGCAAATGAGTTAGCCCGCCCTCCCGGTAACCCTGAGCAAGAACTCGGGAGTTACCAAGGGAGGAAGGAAGTGCCTGAGAGGTAACCTCTCCCCTTGTCCCTCTCGTCCCCCCGTGTCACAGCCCGTGTGTGCAAACTGGCCGACACCCACCGAGGCATTGCTGCAGCCCCAGGGGAGGGGACCCATGGCCAGGCTCACTCCGTTTTGGAAGGAGCCAGGGCTCATAACAATGGCCGGCTGCGCGTCTTGGATTAAACCAAGAAAGCAAAGCCAGGGCCTTGTGCAAAGCCATGCGCAAGACATCACTCGGAAGGGATGGCGACGGGGCTCGCCAGGGCGTCTTCTCCAAACCAAGGTCCCGGGGCCCAGGATGGCTCCTCATTTCCTCATCCCACTCTTAACAAGCCCCCCGCCCCGAGTCTCCTTTCAGGAGCCCGCCCCCCTCACTGCAGGCACCAGTCTGTGTCACCGTAAGCAGTTTTGGTTTTATTTTTCTTGAATGGAATTGTGTTCCTCGTTTGTTTCGCTTCCTCTTTGGGGATACCAAGGAGTACGAGTTCCCCTTTTCCTGGTATTAGAAGTACGTCACTTCGAGTATGAGGAGATGTAAAGCAGAGAGGGCCGGCTCCAGCGCTCGACAAGCTGCGCCCGCTGTGAGATTCGCGGAGTGATGGCTCGTCTGCCCGCCGAGTGTAAGTGGGTCTCTGAAGGGATGCGTGTGCCTGGCAACGCAGGGCATCGATGGCAGGTTAGGGTCCAAGGGCACGCCTGCCTCCTAAGCCGCAAGGCCCTGCACCTGCCGAGTGACACCCAACAGCAGGCTAAGGGAACTCAGCGCTCGCAGCCCCGGTGGGATTCGGACCCCTGAAAGCCTCGGGTGCAGATAGTGAACTCCGCCCGTGAAGAAGACCCCTTCTGCTCTATTAGTTGATAATATCTCAGCACGATCCAAAAACAGAGTAGCAAAAACATATGTACCCCCCAAAATGCAACGTTGTCTGATGCAAATGGCGACAGATTTCTTCCCCAGCCTAGGACAGGTGAACAGGAGTGTTGTGAGGGCTGAATACACAATCCCGGTGTGACAGCAGACAAGAACATCATGTCACGGAGAGCTGTAATTGACGAGATCCATCAAGTCCGTGGTTACACAGCCGACGAGGGAGCAGACGCACCACTCCACTGGGAACTGCACGACAGCCTGCTAACAGCATCCTCTTGGGGTTACTGTCCTTCTTTCTCGAGAATGATGCCAAGTTCTAATTCTCCGTCGAGTCCTCATGAGCTTAAAATAATGGCATTTTTTAAATCTGTCCCCTTTTTGAAGTTTCCCCAAGTCCATTCCCACCACTTTTCAGTTAGAAGAGGCTCATTTCATGTAGAACCTATATTATTATTCCATGTTCCTTGAGTCTTCTTTCCAATCCAAGGGACACAGGAGTCCCTTGTGCTATGTAGCAGAGTAAGATGCAGGAATGGACAAGCACAGAGGCTAAGAGTGAAGATTTGGGAGCCACACAGATTTCTGTGTGACCATGGGCAGTCACAATTTCCTCAGCATAAAGGTGATGATTTGTAAAAAGCACTCACAGCTCTTCCCAGCCCAAGGAAGGACTCAGGAACTGGTGCTTGTCTCTAGTGTTGTCACCAGCCAAGAAACGGGCTGGAGGTGGCCTCACCAAGAGGCCTGTGTGAGACCCAGTAGCATCCCCAAGATGAGGGGGTGTCCCCAGAGCTCTCATTGGCAGCTCTGGAGGTGCTGAGGTTTGTGCCAGCGCCAGAGAGGTAACTTCAGACCTCAGCTGCCAGGAAAGTCACTGTGTTTTCCAATGACCGCATACGAATGCCCTTGGAGCATGTCGAAATCCTTCAGAGTCTTAATCTGTGCAGAGGCTGCCAACAAAAACGTGTCCCGCCGCCTTACAGCAGGAACTCCAGAAGTGAATAGGGAGAGGGAATTTAACACGTGGGACCACCAGCCAGGGAAAGACAGCGGATGAAATGAGAGATTCGAGAGACACACAGTGAAAAGTGCCCACAGGGAAACAGTGACATTGAATATTAAACTGCAAAGGATCTGAAGCCCAGATAAACACCATGAGCTAATGTCAGCCAAGGAAAGTGTGATTTGATCAGTGGAAATAGACGAGCTCACATTAACGCTTATAAACGGGCCTTTTAATAGTTTCTCCCAAAGGAAGAAAATCGAGGGCTGATTCTTCAGTGTGGCCACAGAGAGATGCTCAAGTGACTGGCTTGAAGTCTTTGGGCTTCCATCCCAACAGGGTGTCTAGCGGCAAAGCCCACCCAGGTTTAATCAGTTTGGAAACAAGACAAAAAACATCTGAGGTAGGAAAAAGGAACAAGGTATATATGTGTGTGTGTGTGTGTGTGTGTGTGTGTGTGTGTGTGTGTGTGTGTGTGTGTTTTATATTTATATGTGTATACATATATTATTTTGTGTATTTATTTTACATACACACATAGGTTTATATGTATATTTGTGTATATATATTATTTTATATACACGCACAGATTTTTTTTAATCACAGAAAGACAGTATATCTTTTCTGTTCTGTGGGGCAAACTCTACTGATACAGATTCAAGTAGTCAAAAGAAAGTATAGAGAACATGGAAGTCATTTCCGCTTAAGCACTCTACTCAAGAAGCAGAGGCGGTGCAGAGAGAATGGGTTCTTTAAGGAAAACTTGGGAAATGCACAGGAATAGAAGGAAGAATGGGGAGTCACCCCTATTCCCACCACTTGAGCCGCTGTTCATATTTTTTCCATTTCCTTCCAGAATTTTCTTCATTGAATATACTTATTTCAAGTGCTATATGCACTTTTTCTCTTCGTACTATATATCATGCTGTTTTTCATATTATGATCTACCCTTAGCGATCATTTTTATGAACAGGTAACGTTCCATCAAAGGACACTCTAATTTATATATATCCATTCCCTTACCTTCAAATGTTGTCTTGAATTTCCCCTGATAATAATAATCACATAGCCATGAATATCTCTGAGGAAAAAATCTATATGCTTCTCAAGACTGGAACATTGTCCTATTTGTCTTATAGTGTCATCAGTACTTGGGGGAAATGAAATCATAAATAAATGAATGGACGGAAGGATGGATGGTGGATGAATGGTGGATGGTGGATGAATGATGGATGAGATGGATGGATGGATGGATGGTGGATGGATGATGGATGGATGATAGAGAGAGGAGGAAGGATTGAAGGCTTTAATCTTAGCTTTTTCGGACTCAGAATTCTTAAACAAAACATCACCTTCCCAGCAGAATATGAGTCACCTGCTATTTCTGATATGATGTCCAGCATCTCAGATATTTCTTTTTTGGTGCAGGCTTCACCAACCCATTTTTGAAAGTGAACTCTTGGTTCCTTAAAAATCTGAAAGAGAATCCCACCACAAAGCACACTCGTTTCTCTAGCTGACATGTACTGAACACGTGTGGGTATTTGTTTGGACCAGGTACAAAGAGGCAAAGGTGAGGAGAAGGCCCTGCTCGTCTCTGAATGGCAGGCAGCATCTAGACTCCAGGTAGATGCGTAGATCAAGGCTGGCTTCAGTATCGTGAGAAGGAAGGGTGACCATGCTTGCTCTAGTAGCTAGAGAACCAAGCTATGGTCCCCACAGAAGGTCAGGGGCTGACCTTTGGGTTGAGACTAATGAATACAGATGGTACTGCTGGGCGAGGAAGGTGGCGAGGGCATTCCAGACGATGAAAAGGTTGCCATGGAGACAGGTGCCCCCAGAACACGCCAGGTGCCTAGTTAGCTGGAACATAGGGACCGTAGAAGGAAGGGGTGACAAAGGGGTGGCTGACTGAGGCAGATCACGGGGCTGTACGTGCCAGCCCCAGGGGCCAAGTCTTCACTCAGGTGGCACTGGAGCCCACAAAGCCACAGACCAGTCTGACAGAGGCCCCAGGCTGTGAAAGGGGGGGTTCTTCAAAGTCAGGTCAACACACGGCTCCCCAAGTGACCATGCTCCAAGCAGAAAGACCCGCTGTTGTGGGTCAGTTGGCCACTCGTTTGCGCAGTTCAAAGAGGGAAGACCTGCCTCCTTAACCTGCCACCATCATGGGAAACACCAAAGCAATTAAAACTCTCTTCCTGATGGCGGCATCTTTCCCCCCTTCCCTTCCTCCCCGGGCCTGTGTCGGGCTGTTGGTCAACTGTCTTCCTCTCGGAGAACTCACTCCCTCGCCTCGTTTACGCTCAAGCTTGTCCCCATTCTCAAGACTTCTCTAGCGTGTGGCTTCTCTGCCTGGACCCTTCAGCTCCGAAGTTCACAGGATCAGCTCATTTCTCCATTGAGGCCAGGAACCCTGGTGCCTTTCTTTGAAAGCCAAATGTGCTTTTTCAAAAGATGACCTTTGGCAAGAAACAATTTGTTCCTTTTCCTATGACCTTAATGAGATATCAGGGAAGTGAGAATAACAGTCGGGCAGGAAAGTGGAAGTAAACTTTCAGGGGAATTGAACAAGACTCATAAACAAAACACAAATGTGCTGTTTCCCTATCTTACAACAGTGACCTGTGGGCCAGATGCCTTCCAGTACAGTAAGCTATGTCCCCTGATGGTGTCGCAAGTCCACACAGGACCCATGTCACAATAGTCATGATTAAACGCTCACTCCACAAACAAAGACAGCTACGACGCACCACCCTCTCTTCCTGCCAGCCCGTCACTTTCTGAGTAAGGACTGTCAAAGCTGCAAAACTCACTGGCCTGATTTCTTCAACAATCAAGGGCGGACACTGTCAGCATTTTAAAGTGCTGGCGAGAGAATCACCTCCATTTAGAGACAAACCGAAAGAAAGCCTGCCTTTTCCCGAGGGGTTCTTTTTGCAGAATCCCTGTCCCATTAACGAGGCTTCCTGCAATTACACCAATCATATTTGCATCTGTTTTTCATCAGAAGCAGAAGTGTCAGCCCCTTTGCACTGGGGCCAGCTGGTCATAATGCCCGGGACCAGAGCCGTCACTGACGACCGCAATCTCTCCCCCTAATTGCCACATCCATACTGACCTCTGCATGGACCGCCCTGCATCACTGGGGTGAAAATCTAATATAGCACTGTCTGGAGATTTTCCACATTCACCTAAACCAGGGCTCTGGAATTAAAGTGTCTCTGACATTACGCTGCCATCCAATCTCCTGCACACCTACTTGCAAAGTGAAAATGATCCTCAGTACAAAGCCTGTCTCCATCAGAAACCAGCAGGAAAGATCGAAGGGGCAGCGGCCGCCCGAAGTTTCAGCTCGACCGTATTGATGGAGAAAGAGCTTTGGGTGGGGGTGGGCAGTGCGTAGCGTGGCTTGCAATTTTTCAATCACAGTTTGCTGAGCAGACTCCAGAAAGCACAACTCTAGGACCATGTTGTCATCTCCCCCGCGTTACCGTGCCCATCGTAGATCTCAGAAATCTGGAAACTCTTGTGTGTGATGGACACCAGAGTCATTGATGAGAGGCCAGCATGGCACCCGTTGGCCCCAAGCTGGCCTGGCTTTTCCGGCAGCAGGTCCACTTAATTATTCTTGGTGTAAACTGACCCAGCACGACATAGGAAGGTTTTGTGTGTCAGTTGCCCCTAGGGAAAGGACAGGGTCAAAAGCTACCCCAAGAGGAAATTTGGCCTCAGCGTCCGAGTCCTCCCATCTCTGTCTCCAGGAAACGCTCATCTAACAAATCAGATATTAGTGCCGTGAACCCTGAGTGCCACTCAACCCCTGAACTCATCAATGACAGCAGCGAACACCTGGAGTCGTTTACTCCTCAGTCACCTAAGGGCAGCAGAGAGAGAGAGGGCAAGAGAAGGAACAACTTTGCAGGATCTCGGTGGACGTTTAAGGGGTGTATTTACTTGTTGTTGGCATCTTTCCAGCTTTCCCGTAAAGACGGTCGTTATGGTAACAGATGGCTTCACCTTTGGCTGTGCGATAAATAAAAAGACTTTTTAAAAAAATTTTTTTTTATTCTCTTTCAAGCTTCATCTCAATTATCTCAGGGAAAACGTCTCAATTGCATTGACCGGGTCTTTTAAAATAGATTAATTGGCTGTCATAAAGTTTTCTAAGTTGGACTCAAAAATCACGAAACACATAATCCTCGCCAGAACAAACGTCAGCTTTCTGAAAAGGAGGCTGACTTTCGCAGAAGGCTCTGATAATTTGCTGTTTTGCCTTCGTAGAGTGGGGAGCAATAGTCTCCTAATGCAAGTAAAGAACTATTTTCCTGGGGACTGTCCTGGGGACTGACCCCACCTGATGAGGTCACCCACCCCTGCGGAACAAGTGCCCCCCAATAAATCCGTCAGAACGAAGTGGCCTGTCTCTCACTGTATAGGATGACTTAGAATGATTTTACATGCCTATGGCACCTACCAAGTGCCAAGCCTTCACTCATTCATTCCTTCATTCATTAATGCATCCAACAATATTTATAGAGGGCTTACTCTGGGCCAAGCACTGTGCTAAGTGGATTTCATACAGGGATGAATAAGAAAATGTCCTGATCGCATGGGGGGTCCCATTCTAGTGACAAAGACCAAATAATGCATAAATGTACATGTCATATTGATTCAGGTTCCAAAGAAAAATACCACAGAAGTAAATAGGGAACCATGGCAGGAACTAAGATGTTCCGAGGGTGGTCAGATGTTTGAGCAGAGGCCTGAGTGAAGTCAGGGAAGAAGTCACACATATATCTGGGAAGAACTTTCTAGGCAGACGGAACAGCAGTCCTGACTTGGGAACACGCTTGTCATGTTCAAAGAATCTCCAATCAAGAAGGCAAAAGTGATCTCACCCCTGTTAGAATGGCCGTCATCAAAAAGACAAGAGGTATCAAGTGCAGGGGGGGATGTGGAGAAGGAACCCTCGTACTCTGTTGGCAGGAAATTGGTGCAGCCATGATGGAAAACAGTATGGAGGGTCCTCAAAAATTTAAAAATAGAATTACCGTATGACTCGACAATTCCACTTGTGGGTATCTATCCGAAGGAAACAAATCAGCATCTCAAAAAGGCATCTGCACCCGCCATGTCCTTGCAGAATTATTTACAATAGCTAAGAAGACATGGAAGCAATCCTTAGTGTTCATCAATGGATAAGTGGATAAAGAAAACGTACACACAATAATAATAATACTCCACACACACGAAAGACACACACACACACACACACACACACACACAATGAAATATTATTCAGTCATTAAAAAAAGAAGGAAATTCTGTCATTTGCAACGACATGGTGGACCTTGAGGATATCATGCTAAGTGAAATAAGTCAGACAGACAAAGACAAATACTATATGATCTCGCTTATAAAAACTGAATTCACAGATACAGAGAATAGATTAGTAATTGCCGGAGGTGGGGTGTTAGGCATGGGGGAATGGATGAAGGACATCGAAAGGTACAAACTTCCAGTTATGAGATAAATAAATCCTGGGGATGTAATGCACAACATGATCATGATAGTTAATAATACTCTATTGTATACTTGAAAGTGGCTAAGAGTAAATCTGAAGAAAAAGATTTGTAACTACGTGAGGTGATCGACGTTAGCTAAACTTATCATGGTGATCGTTTCTCAATATATACGTATATCAAACCATTAGGTTGTACACCTTGGACTAATACGATGTTATATGCCAACGATGTCACAATAAAACTGGGGGACGAAAGGTTAGAATAGTGTAAACAAGGTGGAAGGTGCTAAGAGACGAAGTCGAAAAGACAGGGCCAGGTCATGCAGTCTTTGTCGGCAGTCGTAGGGAAGTTGAATTTGATTCTTTTGAGGTTTCCTCTTGTCTTTGGCAGCCAGCAGGTTTCACTATGCTGCACTGAGATGTTTCCTTCATGGTTATCTTGCTTGGGATTCACAGTCCTTCCGGAATATGTGGTTGCACAGCGGCCATCTGTTTTGGAAATTTTTCAGTCACTATCTTTCAAATATTACTTCTGCCTCATTTTCTCCCTTCTTTCCTTCTGAGACTTCAAATCTATGCATGTTTGACTTTTCTCTGCATCCTTAGATCTCTGGCTCCTTCGTGCTTTCTTCCCCCTGTGCTTCTTTCTAGATATTTTTCATATTCCCGTTCGCTAATTTTCTCCTCAGCTGTGTCTAATCTGTATGAAATCTTGGAGTCTTAATTTGTTGTAGTTTTAATTTCCAAGATTTTCTTTCGCTTCTCTCTTATAGTTTCTAGTTCCTGCCAAAATCCTCAACTCGTATGTATTTCCTTGAATATATTAAACATAGTTGAAGTCTACTACTTGGATTTCCTGTTGGTATGTTTCTTTTACCTCTTAATTCTCTCTCTTTCTTTTTTATAAATATCATTGTTTTTGTCTCCTCGGGCACAGGTTATTTTGATTGAATGTCAAACCCATATTTAAAAAAACAGAGCTGTAGGAGGGATTATTTTTTCCAGAGAGAAAGGCAGCTGTGGGCACTAGCAATTCCTAATCTCATTAATTGAGTCTAGAATTGAAACAATTCGAAGCTGGCCTTTCTTTCCTGGGAAGGTCGGTCTATTTCTTGTCAACTCTTACTCCTAGGCTGTAGCCCTGTGGGATTTTCCCAAACCCAATGCCCCAGGGGCGTGGAGGTGTCCGGGGCCTCCAGTTCCTTGCAGGCCCTGAAGGCTAAAATTTGTTCTCCTATCCTCGTTTGTCCTCCAACAGCTCTATCAGCTTCTAACTCTCAGCTTCTTTCTTCCTCTGCAAAAAGACACGTGGGGCATGCGGTCACAGATGCTGGCTCACCTTTCCGCATGACATTAGTCTCTCAGATCTTAGCCCTCCACTTTGTCACTGCCTTGTTACCTCTCCAATGCCTTTAGGGATCTTGCATATTTTTTTCCATTTCAGGAGTTCTCAGGAGGACAGTTGGATTTCATTCTGTGTGTGTATGTGTGTGTGTGTGACAAATTGCTTGCAAAAATAATCCAAATTCTCCGCCCCTTTCTCTATGTACGCAGATACAGAAACACACACACACACACGCTATTTATAAATTATAAACATGTTCTATTTTAGTAATTTAACAATGTACAGCATTTACATTGTTAAATAGACAAAGGGTGGGAAATGAGTAAATATGAACAAAAGGCTGAGTGGTTTCCCATCATCCCCACTTTGGAGACCACTGGTCTAGCGGAAGCTGTGGGAGGCGCTCCTTACTGTAGGTAGGGTGGAGAAGGGGGAGGGGTGAGAAGTGGTTGGATTCAGAGTTTGTTTTGAGGGTAGAATCGAACATACTTGCTGATGAATTGGAGGTGGATTATGAAGGAAAGAGAGCGACCGAGGGAGAATTTGATGTTTTTGGTCCAAGCAGCTGGGTGGGTGCAGGTGCTGGACTGAGATGGGGACCAGGCGGGGAGGGTGTGGGCAGGTTAGAGACCCTCGAGCCCCAAACAGCAGCAGGTGTCCCTCAAAGAAAGCCTTCCCATTTCGGGGGCGGAGCTCTCTGGGGACCTCTGGCTAAACTTTCCCAGTTCTTCTGAATACTAGCTCTATGACAAGTGAATACATATTCTGTGGCAGAAGAACAAAAGGAGGAGGTGGAGGAGGGGAAGAAGGAAACGAAGGAGCAGGAGGAGGCAGGTTCTCGTGGCCACGTTTGGATAGTGCTGCTCTAAACAGCACAAACGTAGTGAATGAGGTTTTTTTACTGCAGGACTTCTCAGAGCCTTTAATACGCTAACGCGCGCTATGACTCTCTAAGAAAGACACAGGGTCTGGAGTAGTTCCCAGCCTCGTTCTCCCTCATGCCTATGAATAGCTCAGGAAGTAATTTCGTTCTATGAACAATCAGAAGTCGCTGCCCTAGTCCGGGGTTCGGCAGCTACAGCTCAGGGTCCGATTGAGCCTGCGGCCTGTTTTTGTGCGGCCAGCAGGCTTAGGTGTCACATTTTTAAATGGTTGAGAAAAAAAAATCAAAAGAAAGAATATTTCATGATGGTTAAAATTACATGAAATTCATATTTTAATGTCCGTACTACAGTTTGCTTGGAAGCCAGCCATGCTCATTAGCTTACATGGCACCTGGGGCCGCTGCCTTCCACAATAGCAGGGCCAAGTAGCTATGACAGAGATTGTATGGCCCACGAAGCCTGAATATTTACTGTCGGGCTCTTTACAGAAGAACTCGGCCCCCTGCTCTAGACTGATAAGCATTATCATGTCTTCTCCGGGGGCGTTCAGGGCAGTGAAATCACCCCATATGATACTATAACGTGGATACATGTCGTCACGCCCTTGTCCGAATCCACAGAATGTACACCACCAAGAGTGACCGCTGTGTCAACCACGGACTCAGGGCGAGACGAACGAATGGATGTCGGTTCATCCCTTGTAACAAACGCACCATCTGGTGGGGCCTGTTGACAGAGAGGGAGGCTGGGGGGAGGGTAGGAGGTAGATGAGAGACCTTTGTACCTTCTGCTCGATTGTGCTGTGACATTGAAACTCTTCTAAAAATAGCCATTTTTTCAGTGCATAGCCTATGACCTCACGTGCAAAAGAAAGAAGAAACACGTGTGTGCGCGTATACAATGCACAAGTATGTGAACTGGTTTACACACATATACAATATCTGTAGAAGAAACGAGGAAGGTTGACTGCCCACTGAGGGGAAAACTGGGTGGTTAGAGGGTTTCTGATGAGGAGAGAGGAGCCTTCTATGGTTTATTAACTTCTAAACACGCGAACATATTACCTATTAACTTTTTAGTGAAAATTGTTGAGAATTTTTTTTTTTTTGATCTGTATTCCTCCTCGGCTTCCTCTCTACTTTAAGAGCGGGAACCACGCACTATAATTTTCTGTCTCTGGCAGAACCTGGCACAGTTCTGAGCACAAATACTCTGTGGCGGCTTTCTCGCCAAGCGCCCAATCCTCATTAGGAGGTGGCATTCTTCAAGGGCCATTAGGAGGCACAGGGAGAAAGGCAGCTGTGAAAATATACCCACTGGGGAAACAAAGCCACTAAGACGAGCAAGGACACGTCTGCGGCGTGGAAAAGTCCCAGTGCCGATGTACGTGGGCCCCATGTGTAGAGTGTCTTAATCGTTTTTCTTCTAGAAGAGAAATGTAAACTACACGATTGAATTATGTGATGTATTCGCTTCAGAGCGCTCAGCATTATGGAGCCAGGATCGGAGGGAGGCCCCAGCCCACGGCCGCTTTGAAAGCTGCATGAGAACTGTGGCACGAGATAACATGTTAATGGAAGAGGCGCCGTAATGGCCACTCAGGGCCACCACCCCGTCAGGCTCAGCCCGGACATCGGGGCAGCCCGGGGTGGGAATAACCAGGGGGGGGCCTCCAAACCACACGTCTGAACTCGCGACCCATCAAGTCGACAGGCTTGGTTACATTATGTTCTAGCCTTCCGCCCTGATAAACAACCTGGAAAACTGGGTGAAATTTAGAAATCTTGCACCCCCAGAGTTTCTATGACGCCGCTGGAACCCGGTGGCCCAGGAGGAGCTGGCCCTGTCCGCCAGCCCACAGCTCACCCCCGTGTTCTCCCCGCCCCCCCCACACACTCAGCCTCTGTCCACCCCCTCAAGAAGCTTTCCTGCAGGCACCTATGGATGTCCTAACCACTTGGCAGTCCACCCGCCACCCTCCCAAACAGCCACCCCACTGCCCGCCGTGGGCCTAAGGCTGTAACCCGCCAGAGGCTCACCCGGTGGGGACAGACCCTGCGGAGAAGAAATCTTGGGATCACTGAAGCGAGAAAGCCAGAGTCCCCGTATCTGCAGCGTGGTCTAGGAGAGGGGTCACGGGTTCAGCCCCCAGGCTCCAGGCCCTGTGGGGAAGCGAGGCGGAGGCCCTTCCAGGCAGGGCTTCGGGGCCCGGCGGATTCTGACGTGGAGCTCGGTCACGCTCCCTTGGATCACAGCTGTGCAGCTGCTCCTGGCCGAGTGCTCCCCCTACGCCAGGCTCTCCTCCGTGTGCCTTACACATCGTTTCACTGAACGACAAAGTCCTTCCTCAACGCTGAGTGTCAAGTGGCATTTTTGCTTGCAGCTCAGCAAGACTGTCCGTTGAAAACCCGTTCTCACTGAAAGGGAGGATTTTCGAAGTTCTAAGCAGAGAAAGGTCAGGTCGCCGAGACGGTTCCCCAGTGGAAGGGAGGACCGACCGCCTTTATCCTCCGGTGAACAAATCATGGCTAGGAGAATACGAGGTCGAGGTGCCTGTGTCCTGTGACCGAGGGAGTCATAGACCGCAGAAGGGAGAGCAGAAGGAGAAACTTGGCCTCTGTGGTCCAGGCATCAATGGTTGGAATGCAGAGCCTTTAGGAAAATCCAGAAAGCTATCTGAGCAGCCTAGAACATCCCGGGCACAGAGGAGAGGAGGCTGTAGACCCCATGGAGAACTCCAGCCTTCAGCTCCGAAAAGGAAGGGGAAGGGCGGGGCGGGGGGGGAATGGGGATGGCATCCCAGATGCACCTGAAGAACCAGCCACCTGGCCTGTGCACAAAATGCAGGGGACAGAGTCCCCCTGTGAGTGCGTGCGGGCTGGAGGAAACCTGAGTGGCAGTAGGGGCACCTGGAAAACTTTTCCTTCTTGATAAAGAGAGTTGATGAAGGAGAAATGGGTCAGACTCTAAAGAGGCTGTGTGTTCAGGTGATGGCTGGCACAGCAGCAGCCATCTATTGGCCAGGAGGAAACAAGCCTAAGGTGTCCCCATCTCAAAGAGCAAAGGGATCCTGGTCCTTGATGACATGTGGGGGCCACCGAACCCCAGAGGTGCTGCCACCTCTAGGCTTCACAATGTGTTGTTCTCATTTTGTTTCGCTTTGTTCTGTTTCGGTATTAAAGCTTTTCTCACTAGATTCTCCATGGCTCACAGCCCAAAGCCTCCTAACGACAATGAACCCTTGTCCTGCTCAAACACAGAAAGTATCTTTTCTGTAAAAAGACTTAAAATCTTTGCTTTTCCTGGAGAAAATAAAGGGAACGCAAAATAAATGGTTGCCAATGACCGTTTTGTGAGAGGAAATTATCTAAGCAGGGACGGTCCTTGTGAGAGAGAAAAATATTTGAAAGTATTTAAAGAAACAGAGGGCATATGGGTAAAAAGCACCTTTGCTGGAGGCAGCAAGGGACAGGTGGCGAGAAAACGAGGAAGGTGGGTGGAGATGCCCAGCGGGATCTGATCCTAGACCGCAATGTGTGGAAGCCTTCAGCTTCCTTCAGGAGCCCGGCGCTAAGAAGCCGAGTGAGTCCCGTGACCTCTCTGAGGCTCAGTGCTTCATCTCCAGATTAGGAATGATTACAGAGCTGTCCCTGTCCACAGCCAGAGGGGGAGTGTGACGTGGTGAAGGACAAGTCTTCCTCAGAGCCCACGGATGTAGATCTGCCATCTCTCATCCCCCTGAACAACCCCGGCTAGTAACCCCGCGGTCATGGGGTGCTAGCGTGCCAGCTGCTTTGATGGAGACAAGGCGCTGGATGAATAAGGCTGCTCATAACGCCTCCCCAAGAGCAGCTTGGAGCCTGTCCTCGCCCCTGCTAACGAGGACCCCGCCCCTGCCTCTGCCTCCCACATGGGGACTTGGGAGGTTCTTGAGGTGAGGGGGCGTCTGGTCCATTCTGCGAACGAGTCTGGCTAAACGTTCGATCACCGCCTCTTCTGTCAGCTGTTTCCTTCCTCAGTTTCTCCTCTGGACCCAGATCCCAGGTCCCACTGTGCCCACGTCCTGCCAGATTCTTTCCTCTCCACCACTCGTATGAGGTGGCACGGGACGCCTGCAGCTGCCCAGTGGCAGCACATGCGACATCGAGAAGCTCTGGTCTGAGCTGAGAACTCTTAGCAACCAACACAGTGACACACGTAAGGAAAATTGCTGAAAATAAATTCATTCAAAGTCCCAACATGGGTTGGCTGCTCATGCTACGGGCTGTTTGCAAATGTTTATAAACACAGTTGAGAAAAAAGTAATCAAATTTCACAGCCCTTGCTCATGGACGTAAACAAGGGCGCTCTCCACTGGAGCTGTTTTTGACTTTGCCACTAAGATGGCAGCGATCTTGGGTGTGGTGACTAACTGCAGCTTTCATGCTGAAGATTTTCTTACAGCCCCCAAATTATAATTTCTATGTCGAATTCACTCAGAAAATCTTCCTAATTGATACAGAGAAAGAAAATGTGTTGCCCAAGAAAACAGAGCCTGGGCAGTGCCCAGCCCATGGATGGCACTCAAGAAAGATGTAGTGTCTACTGCAATACAGAACTAGCGCCACCCAAAGGACCAATGGCATGAGCTACCTAGAGGCACACAGTGCCTGTGAAATTTAAAAATAAGTAAATAAACAAAGAAAGCACATATGTGAAGACAGCCAACTGATCTTGCCATCCAGCATCTCAGATGCTCTAGAAGACAGATAGAGATGAGGAAGAAACATCTCATCTGATTCATCTCATCCTGGTCTCTCTGGATTTGCCATCGAATGATACATTCAGAACTCGCAAGCCATACAAGAAAGATTGAAACGGGAAGCAGAAAAAGGAACACCTTTGAACAAAGCCACAGCAGCCAAGTTGAGAGGCTGGACCATATGCACATCTTTGTGTGGGCTGAAATCTCTTTTCCCTGGGTTCGATGGATGATTATAGCACCCAAAGTTTCCCAAAAAACGGCAGACGAGTTTACCACAGCAATCAAACTGTCTGCCATCTGCAAGAGGCTTGGCATAAGGTTTCCTGAAGTTAAATATATTTTGGAAAGGAAAAAATTAAGACCTTCGGTGTTTGGTGTATCCATCAGGCTCAGTAGCCTGAGGCCTCGGAGACTCTCAGGGGAGAATCGCTCTCCCTAAAGGAATCAGCACTGGCGCACTGAGATTTCAGAAGCCAAGAACGTTCAGAAAATTAATTATTCCTCAAGAAACACGATGCCTAATCCTGGGATTGGCAGACACTTAGAACTCCACTAGAAAATTCAGCTGAGCAGCCGAGAGCAAAGCTCTTTATCATTTTCCAAATGGCAAGTTATTTTCAGAAAACCAGACTTGAATATTAACTGAATTTCACGTTCCCGCCCCACAGTTTCTTTAAAGTAAATAAGCATCTTAAATGTTGACAGTGAAACCTGTGGTTTAAAATTCTGAGTGTCTGCAAAGTCTTCTATTCTCTCAGCAAAAATTTCCTGGCTAAACCGAAGCCTTCACGAGAAAGGAGGAGGAGTTATCTATGTTCTGACTGCACGTGTGTCTGGGAAGCATATGATTATTTCCAGTCACCCATATTTAGCTCAGAGTTGCTTTTTATTCTTTCTGGAGGAAAAAAAAATGTATATTCCAGGAAACAAAAAAAAGCATAGTTTAATTTTATCCTCTGAACAAGGGGAACAAATCAATGTGTCTTCCTCATTTTTTCCAGGAATGAATGACAAACAGTTTTTCTCATCCTCAAATGGGGCTGTGCTGGTAAACCAGCTCTCTGAGAGGGAAATCAGGGTCTTGATTCATAGCATTTGCCAATTTCCGTGATGTAAATATTCCTACCTTAGCCAGTTTCAAGGCATCAACAGTTTAACTACTAGATCCCCAAATTCCTAAATATTTAACACTTAGTCCTCAGAAGATGATATGAGCCAGCTTCAGCTTACCACTGTCTTGAAGAGAATTATCATCATTGTCCAGGACATGAGTCATTCATCCAACATATGTAGGTAGCTTTACGAGGCATTGATAAAATTCCAACAGAAAAGACAAGCAACAGAAAATGTCTCTGCCATTAGGAATCTTACAATTCAACAAGAGGGAAAGGATGTAGAATAACAAATCAGTTTGGAATATTCTCTCCCCTTCTAAACACAACTTTTTAAGACAGAGTGTAGAATAGTGTCCAGGAGTCCAGCTAAGACGGCGCCAGGCATTAAAACCATATGGCTTTAAGATGGAAGAGACCACAAGTGTTTAAAAATGAAAAGAGGACATATAGGTGAACATGAAGTACTTTATAAAGCCAAGTGCTTCCCGGGGGTTTGTCACTTAGAAGAGGACTTAGAAGTCACTTTCTCTTGTTCCAAAAATGCAAACTAGGTCTATTCGGTATAAGATGTAAAGAAGCAGATTTCTGTTCATATAAGAAAAATCTTTCTAAAAAGTATTAGATCATCAGAGAAGATGAGACCATAATAATAATAATCTCTTACTCATAACAGATCAATTTATATTACTTCATACACATTGTCTTGTCCTGTCTAATTCTCACAATGAGCTTAAGATACAGGGATTAGCTACTCCTTTACAGACTAGGAAACTGAGGCTGGGGAGGTCCCATAACTTCTCAGAGGCTCTTACAACAGAAGCCGGACTCAACTCCAGGCTCTTAACTTGTGGTTTTCTTTAAAATCATTCTCAGAATGATTTTTAAATGTGCCACATTGAAAGGTGAACAATTGGTTGAGGAAACTGAAGCATGAGAGGACTTCCAGCCAAGATGAGAAATATTTAAACACTATGCTCACCTCCTCCCATGACCACATAAAAATTTCAACTAAATTATAGAACAACCACCTTTGAGAACCACCTGAGGACTACCTGAACAGAACTCCTATAAGTAAGGATATAAAGAAGAAGCCACTTCGAGAGTGATAGGAGGGGTAGAGACACAAAACGGGCTGGGCCAGCACCCATGTGTGGCAGTTGAGCATCGGAAGGGATATTTCGGCTGAGAAGAGTCCCTCCGAGAAGCAAGGCGTCCCAGCCCCACACTGGGTTCCCTAGCCCAGACCACTGGTGACGGGAAGAGGAATCGCCATAACATCTGGCTGTGAAAATCAGCAGGGATCCTGTCGGGTGAGACGGAGGGCAACTGGTGTTCCTGGAATCCTCTCAAAGGGCCTGCGTGTGGACTTACCTCTGATGAACTCACTTGCTCTGATCTCCAGCACTGAGGTAGCTGCTCAAAAAGCTCCAAGGACACACAGGGAGGAACTGAGTTCTCTGGCTTCAGAGTGAGGGCGGGAGGGGCAGCTCTCTTCACCATTTTGTTCCTTTGTTGAACCCTCCCCAACCAAAGCCAGCAGGTGGACACCATTGTTCCTTTGCTGTGCCCTCCCCCAACTCAGCCTGCAGGCATGGGGGGGTGCCTAGTGAGTCTCCATCAAACATGCCCCATCCAGCTCGTGCACAGACTCAAACCTCTTTCAACAGCTGATACTTATAAATTGATGGCCTTGGCCCAGGCTTCAGACTTCTGAAAGGTCCACCAATACTAAACAAGTAGCATCTGGCCTCAGCGTGCCCTATACCTCTTGTTAAATGACTCCCAGGTCAGCACTAGGGGCAGCTGACCTCAGTTTGCAGCAAAGCCTCTCTCAGGCTCCTCCAAGCCCAGCAAAGGCAGCTACAAACCACAGATCACTTTGTAGCTCCAACTAGGTGGCCCCAGGCAGAGCATAGGCTGTGGCTGACCTGGACCTGCACCAGAGCCCCTCCCAAGAGGCCTCAGAACCAACACACCCAAACAAGAAGAACCCAAAACAGCCCACACCAAGGCACATCATAATTAAAATGCCAAAGGTTAAAGACAAAGAATCTTAAAAGAAGCAAGAGAAAAGCAGTTAGTTATCTACAAAGGAGCTCCCACAAGGCTGTCAGCTAATCGATCAACAGAAACTTTGCAGGTCAGGAGGGGTTGGCAGGAAATATTCAAAGTGATGAAAAGCAAGGACCTACAACCAAGATTACGCTACCCAGCAAAGCTCTCATTTAGAATTGAAGGACAGATAAATAGCTTCCCAGACAAGAAAAAGCTAAAGGAGTTCATCACCACCAAACCAGTATCACTGGAAATATAAAGGGACAGCAAAAGAGAAGGAGAAGGAAAGAGAATATATATACATACACACACATGCATATACACACATATATATGAGTCTATGTATATAATGACAATAACTACATATCTATCAACAATCACTCTAAGTGTAAATGGATTAAATGCTGTAATCAAAAGACACAGGGTGGCTGAATGGATAAGAAAACAAGACCAAGTGTCCATCAATAGGCGATTGGATAAAGAGGTGGTACATATATACAATGGAAAATTACTCAGCCATAAAAAAGAATGAAATCTCGCCATCTGCAACAACATGGATGGACCTAGAGGGTACTGTCAGGCAGAGGAAGACAAATACTATGTGTTTTCACTTATATGTGGAATCTTAAAAAAAAAGTAAATGAACAAATAAAACATAAACAGACTCATAGATACAGAGAACAAACTGATGGTTGCCAGATGGAAGCGGGTTGGGGAGGCTGGGTGAAAATGGTGAAGGGATTGAGAAGTATAAGTTGGCAGGTGCAAAACAGTCACGGGAATGTAAAATACAGCATAGGGAATATAGTCAGTAATATTGTAATAACTAAGTATGGTGTCAGGTGGGTACTAAACTTATCGGGGGGAATCACTTTGTAAGTTATATAAATGTCCGACCACTATGCTGTACACCTGAAACTAATATGATATTGAAGGTCAACTGAAATTAAAATTCATGTTTAATTTAAAAAAAAAAGAAACTGAAGCTTGTGCTGTAGCCAGTAGCCCCTGGGCCAGGCCCCATCGCTGGCACTGGACTGGAAGTTTTAACTGGACACAGAAATTTATTCTGTGCCACTTTAGGTTTCTAAATAAGGGCACAGTGATAGTAAAGGCGTGTTCTCCTGGAGGTGGTCATAGTTCACTTGTTTGACATCCCGAGGAGGAGATTAAGAGTCAATAATCACAGATGCTACTGGAGTTCCATGGGCGACCTTCATTTCGCCGCAGGCACGAAGAGGACCAGATGAGTCACCGGGGGCGGGGGGAGGGGCTCAGAACAAATGTATCCCACTCCTGGGAAAATGGCATGGTAAACACTCAATGTACTGAGCCACGGTCCACCAAAAATGACAGCATTATTTATTCAAAGATCATGTAACAGAGTTCTAAGGAAAACAGTGATTTCTTCTCTGGGGGTTGTTGAGAGTGGTTACAGATTCAAGAAGCTTCCTGAACAAGGTCGACATTCCTCCCGCTGCCTTGGTCCACCCACTGCCCACCCAACCACCTGTACCCCAAGGCTCGCACTTCCCCAGGCACAGACTGGGGCTCTTGACTTGGATCTCCGATCTTGGATTCTCTCTCAAGAACAACTATCACTTTGTAGATAGAAATTGCAATCTACCCACTATTAGGTAGACCTCATAGTAGAACCAAAGACTTTTCAGGGGGCGTTTTCAAGCTGCGAAGGCACCTTAGTTGGGCTGATGGTGCAGATGTCAGACACTCCTCTGAGTTCACCTTTAACCCCAGACATACCCAGCCTGCTTAGCCCTGCAGTCATTTCCACCGGCCCCTCCTCACCGTCCCGCACAGCTGCTCCCCCTGTGTTGCGGGGCACGGCTTCTCCTCAGGGGGTTGACATTCTCGGCCAGTGAGTGCTGGCAGCCAAGCTTGCCCCCAACATCACCCCAAGCGCCATGCTCCTGGTGGGACTGGCCCCTGCCAACTGCCCACTATGAGGTAGTGTCCACTCAAAGATGAAGTGTTCCGTGAGTGTCCTGGCCTATCAGAGATGACAGATGTGATACCCTGCAGCCTGGGGAGCTCCAGGCCCTTTCAAACAACAGGGGGTGAGTGGACATGAAAGGCCATGTGAAGGTATCGCATGGCCTCCAGTAACATAATGGGAACCAACACAGAAACCGGAATACTTTCTCTGCACAAGGTATGAACCCACAACCGGCTCCCGGGGGGAAACAAGCCCGCACCACGCTTTGCCCTGGACAAGGTTCTCCCTCTCTCTCAATTTGGCATCTGGAGATGGTCCCTCTGGTGACTTGCTCAGGAGGATGGTGGAGCAGGAATGAGCCCCCCACTGAGACTTATGTGCTGCCAATCAAACTAAAGGTTATTCCCAACCTTCCATCCCTCCAGGAGTGGCGCATTCCAGCTCCTTCAGCTCCTGAAGGCAGGAGAGCTTCAGAAAGTCGCCAGGCTCCGGGCGGGAGTGTACTATTCGTGCCCCTGAGGGGTGTCTCAACGCTTCTGCAATGAACTTGCCCTGCGCTCAGGATTCTGGAACCTCAGCCCTCAAGTCCAGAGAGCCCAGCACAGGGCCACTGTGGATTCTCTGTGCACGGCCCAGCTGCACATTGCCCCGTGGGGTCCTCGTGCACAGCAGCAGGCCTCTGGGGCTCATCCCAGCTACTTGGTAGCCCAGGCCCAAGGCCAGGCTCGAGGATGAAGGACAGAAACCAGGACCCTCCGCACCTCCCACATGTCAGGCCTAATGAGACCCTCCTCCAAACATTATCTCCTCTTCCAAATGCAATTCCCGGTCCCCAGAGCAATGGAGTCCTTGGGCTCCCATGCACTCCCGGCCCAATCATGCGTTTGTTCCATTCGATTTTTTTAACAGTTATTGGTTGTGATAGTTAATTTCATGTGTCCATTTGGCCAGGCTGCAGTGACAAGTTTTTGGTTAAACGTCGACTTAGATGTTGCTATAAAGTGTTTTTTTTAAGATGCTATTAAAATTTAAATCGGTAGACACTAAGTAAAGCAGATCTCCCTCTGTAATGTGGATGGGCCTCATGCAATCAGATGAGGTCTTAAGAGAAAAGGATAGATATAGATAGATAGGTAGATAGATAGATAGATAGATAGATAGATAGATAGATGATAGATAGATAGATAGATAGATAGATAGATAGATAGATAGATAGATAGACAGACAGGTAGGTGAATGAATAGATAGATAGATAGTTGAATAGACGAATGAATGGAGATAGATAGACAGACAGGTAGGTAGATAGATAGATAGATAGATAGATAGATAGATAGATAGATGAATGAATATAGACAGACGAACGAACAGACAGACAGGTAGAGTAGAGATAGATAGATAGATGGAGAGTAGACAGATATAGATAGACAGACAGATGATAGATAGATAGATAGATAGATAGATAGATAGATAGATAGATAATAGATAGGCAGACAGATGATTAATAGATAAATAGATAGATAGATAGACAGACAGACAGACATGGATAGATGATGGGCGATGGATAGACAGATGGTAGATAATAGATGACAGAGATGATAGATACACATAGAGACGTAGAGAGAGATGCACACCCTGTCTGCCGTTTCTCTAGAGGACTCTGACTAGATAGACATAGGCCTGTCTGGTAGACGCAGGTAGACGTAGGGCTCCCAAATACTATCTGGATAGTAAGTTATGAAGAGGCAGAAGCTGAGTTTTCCCCAATCTCCATGACCCCCGGCGGTGCCCAGGCCATGGCCTACACAGACGAACCCCGTAAACATAAGCTGGACAGATGGCGCCCCGGGCCTGGGCCAGGACAAGGTGAAGTGCAGGAGACCAGGAAGTGCAGGTGGACAGCCCAGGAAGAGGGTCTCCCTGAGGGCTGCACCCGGCACCCGGCCTTTCCCACGTGTGGTTTGTGGGGAGAGTTCGCTGGTCTCCACGTACGCACAGCGGCTCTACCCACCTCTGGCACCCACGCCCCTCAGGGCCGAGGGCCTGGTTGGCGCCATCCTGGTGGAGGCGCCCCCTTGGTGTGATGGAGGTCTGGGGGTCATGTGCAAATCTCAGCTGACCACGCTGCCCCACAGAGAGTCAGAACTGGACCCCTTGGCCATGTGCTGTTCTGCCCAGGGGCTGGTGCTCCTCTCCCGGCGGCCGAGGGCGGCCCAGAGCTGGGCGAGTCCACCAGCGCATCGCGTGTCGGCCACGGCGCGCAGCCTTTCCTGCTTTAACCGCGGCTCCGTGACGGTGCAGCCTGCGTCCCTTCCGCCCCAGGTCGCTCCACCCTGGCATGCTCACCGTTTCCTGCTCATCTGGGAGGAAATGGCCCCTGGGAGATTCCTAACTATAAAGCTTAAAATACGTGAAAACGGGGTGGTGACGGAAAACCCCAGCGTGCCCCAGGCTCTCAAAATGCACAGCTGGCACTGTCTGGAGGCCCTCGAAGCACCTCCTTTTCCCCTCACCGCTCCCTGGTAGCATTTGGCTTTTCCTGTCCCAAAATGTCAGCAGGGGCCCCAGCTCTTTCCTGGGGCCTTGAATGCCGGCCCTTCTTGAATCCACACCAATTCTTGCCTGGAGGAGTCAGGAGCAGCAAATGTAAGAGGCTCCTCCCATGCGTGGGAGACAGCGCCCCCTCCTCGGGTCTCCTCCCCCTCACCTCCCACCACCGCCACAGAATAAACAAAAGTGCAAACACTTTCTCGGTTCTCAGTGTCGCACAGGTGTCGCTCAAGATCTGAGCGCATCTCAGAACACGAGAGGCCGTGAATGACGCCCTCGATTCAGCCAAAGAGCTTTGTGCCGTCCACAGCACGTGGAGAGCGCCAGGGTGCCAGGACCTGCACGGCCCGCCCACCGATCAGCCAGGCGAGGGAAGAAGCCCTGGGCCTAAGAGCCCCTTCGATGCCAGAACCTCCGGGAGGAGCCCGCGGAAGACAGGCTGGAGTGTGCCAAGGGGCCGGGGCGAGGAGCAGGCAGGGCACCAGCCTGGAGGGACAGTCCCAGGCCAGGGACTCACATGGGGGCTGGGGAAGTACTTTCCACTTGGGCCCTTCTCCACCCCCAGGAGCAATCAGGGCACACCCCTCCCCAACCAGCCATCCCCCAGGCCCACAAGCTGCGCAGCAAACTCAGGGCCTTAACACCCCCGCCATCCCCACCGTGGGGACGAGGCCTGGGTCCAGCCAGGAGCTCCCTGGGCAGCTCTGAGCCTGACCCGGGAAGCCCCCCAAAGGCTCCCTCCCAGCCCTCCCCAGGGGCAGTTAGTTGGAGGTGACTTTCCCAAGAAGAGAAATGCCTGGAAGGAGGTGAGAGGGCCTGAGGGTGGGAGGTGAGGTTGATGAGCCCTGTGCACACTAGAAGCTTCTATCGTCTTAAAACTCACCCCAAGGATGCCTAATCTTTTATCCAACCCCCAGGGAGATGAAACCTACCTGCTGATTGTCCCAGAGAAACAGAAACTGAGCTCAGAGAGAGAAAACGTCGGGGCAACGACAATTTATAGGGGACGTGAGGAAGGCCGCGGTGAGGAGTGGAGGGTTTGGGGGTTCAGGAGGAGGAAGCAGAAAGAAGAAACTGCTGGATTATTATACGTGAAGCGGGACTGCTGAGATGAAGACGCTGCAATGGGCCACCCCACAGGACAGGGGACAGAGCCGCCAGAGAGTAAATTGGGGACCTGGGGCTGGGGCAGGATAGGAAGCGGGAAGGGCAGGGGAAAGATCAGAATTCGAAATCCGAAGTAGTTTCCACTGAACGCATATCGCTTTCGCACCATCAAAAAATCAAAAACTCACAAATCAAACTATGACCCCTTGTCAACATCTGGGAGGCATCCATAGGGGCCCCCGGTTGGAACAAACGTAGCACATGAATGCGGGGTGTCATGAATGCGGGCTGTCATGAATGCGGGGTGTCACGAATGTGGGGTGTCGACCGCAGAAGGAAGTGTAGGAGGGGGAGCGAGAGGGGTATAGGAATTCTGCCTTTTCTCCGCGTTTTTCTGTAAACCTAAAACTGCTCTAAAAATTAAAGTCCATGAATTAATCATTTTAAAAAGGGTTAAGCTATGGCACTGGTTTCTAAGCACGGCCAGCCAGAAACGGCTTGAGAACCTAACGACAGAGAAATGATGGGGGACCACGGAGATGGAATGATAACGTTAGCCGATTTAATTTCAGACTCCAAACCCCTGAGGGCGGTGGGGTTACCACGCCTCGCTCCCAAAGGGGCAGGAGGCTCCCGTGGAGAGATGGGAGGGTCCCTGCTGGTCCCTGCAGCCTCGGGGCCCTCCGAGCAGGTGTCTTGGCTCCGAGCCCCGGCTCCGAGCTTTCCACTGCGTCGCCTCGCACAAAAAGTGGCACCACGTGGACGGTCCTGCAGCGCGGAAAACGAGATCCTGCCGAATGTGAGAAGTAACCAAGCAGGACTCAGGGAGGCAATGCAAACTGACGCCGCGGGAGGCGTTGGACTAAAGGGAGGTTCATGGAGTTTAGTGTCTGTCAGCTGGTTGTTCGGGTTTTACGAAGTCGGCCGCGTATATAATGATCGCCTTTTAAAGACGAAAGCTCAGGGTCCCGGGAGGAGCTCTGACGGGGGCTGCAGGGCCCTGGGGCCTGTGAACTTCTCCGCTGTCTGTGCTTCTCCGTTGAGCCCGTCCTCATGGGCCTGGCTTTTGGCCACAGCGTTAAAATCCTACCTCCGAGGTGATTCTCCCCCAGGCCGAGCGCCTCCCTGCGGGCCGGCACTCCCGTGCCTGAGACGTAGATGAATACTGGATGACGATGACAGTGTGCCAGTCAGAAGAGCTCGTTAACAGTGACTCTGTACACGGTGGGGAAGGCTGCCTCGTGGCCCGGCTGGGCCTGGCTCCTCTGAGCAGGCCACCCAGGCGGGCAGGCAACTGGGTTTCCATGGACAGCTGCTGAGCCCCTCAGTGGTCCAGAAGAAAGGAACAGAAGGCTCGTGGCTCCAGCAACGGCTGAGTCGCTTGGTCCCACCAGCCCCCTTCACGCACTAGTGGGAGAGACGGGGACAAGCAATTCCACAGGGTGGCCACGGCGATGTCCAGGATCACCATTATCCCCATTTCAAACAGGGGGTTCAGAGGCTCAGGGTGGTTCAGTGCTACCCACGGCCACAGGCTCTTGGGCTGAGGAGCCAGAGCAAGTCACATGCTGAAAAAACGGGGTGCAGCCCCCCAAGCAGTGGGTCTCCCTGTGGATGCGAAGGGGTACTCATCTTCAAAGACTCTTGTGCATTTTGTTTTCAAGAAAATGGAACCAACTTGATTCTGGCCACCTGAGCGCGTGTGGACATTTCCTCGTGAACCCCAGTCAGCCAATCTGCCAAAATTAAAGACATCGGAGAAACAGGAGATTCGCGCAGACTGACGGCCGAAGATGCAGCACGACGC